>NC_080422.1:28906742-29249676 GCF_029873635.1 Malania oleifera
AACCCTCACCGTGTTTTACAATGAATATGAAAATACCCTCAAACAATGCTTTTAACAACAGCTTGTGGTCCAATTGCAATGTCCTAACACATTAACATAGTATAACTTGAAGCTCAGAATGTATGAAAAATGGAAATGTTTGATGTAGATATGTGTCAACACCACAATTCGTATTTGGAATCAAACTCCCCCATAGTAAAAATAATTTGAAATGCCTTGGAGTTTAACTAGGGTTCTTGGTTTATTTTGTAAAAATCACAAGTATATTTTGAAGCGAACTAGTTAACAAAATCTTTTTTTGTGAATACCAAACTAAATCAAATCACAAAGCTGCTTTCAAAGTTCAATCTTTCCCAATCTTTCCACCAAACTAGTTTTTCAAAAAAAACCTTTATTAACAAATATCTTATCTATATATATATATATGTTTATATACCTATTGGTCCAACAATCATGAGCCCAGCTTACAAACTTTCTCACCACATTTTTTTTACAAAAATCGAAACTTTTTATATGTGTATGCTCACACAAGATCTAAAACCTCTTTTTTCAAATATACTCAGAACCACAAGATTGATGAAGGTTCTTGATAATAAAAACTTTAAATGATCCAACCTCCCTAGAGGATTGAAGTCCAATAGAGTAAACAGTTCCCTTTGAAAAATCATGACTTGATGTGCCTCAAACTTGAAATTTAAATTGATTATGGGAATCGTATAACACCTTTTTCATGTATCTTGCACAAGGTGTGTTCTTCCCATCCTTTCTTTTGTGTCCTAACTTTTCATTCTAGGGTTTAGATATTCATAATATATAGTATATTACCCTTAGAATTAATCTCAGCTGTTGGATCAATAAGATATTTCATGTGTCTTTTTAATAAAGAACCGATTTTTAGGCTTTCCCACGAGTTCAGACAACCGAACTCGACTTTAGGCTCCTGAAGTGTCATCTTCAGGCGCCTAAGGTTCCAAGGTCAGGCGATCGAGGTACCTCTGCCAAGTTCTGTCTTTCCCGTTTAATTCTTCAGGCGACTGAACTTAATCTTCAGGCAACCGAAGAAATTCTTCAGGCTGATGAGGTTTGAGTTCAGGCGACCGAAGTCCCCATTTTTTCAAATTTTCATTTCTAACTAAAAATCTGCTTGGCTCCTTTTCTTGGGTCTTTTATAAAACATATTTTTCATGATTTTGAAAACATTTCAAGGTCCATGAGAGTTTCCTAATGATGTACATGAAATGTATGAATCCTAAAACCATTCTAAGTTATAATGAGTCTCAAATTAAATCATATGAAAATGTAAATACATGAGTTCTAAATACTCTTTCCCAAGATATTCTTGAACTTTGCCGCTTGCATCTTGATTCCTATACTCTTTGAGTTCCATGGATCTTGCCAAGATTTGTTGACTTTTGGTGCATGCTTAGTGTAAGTCATGTTCATAAACTCAATGCACAGATCAAATATCAAGTGATTTGTCATTATCAAAATAAGATTGGACTCGTAGAGTCAACATATATAAATTGTGTTTCTAAGTGTAGGTAATTGAAAATTGAGATTGAGAAAAACTTTTAATTTATGAAAGTACGTTGATTGATCTTTTGCGGACACCTTAAAGGGAGTACGTTGATTAATCGTTTGCGGAAATCTTGGTTAAAATAAGTGCACCAATATTCATTCATATAGGGCTTTATTTAAAACTCTAAGCTGAGTTTTTGCAAACGTTAAATCAAGGAAGTGCTGCAACTCTTACAATTGGTTAAGTAACGTGTTTTTAGTTGATTGGTTGATTGTTATTTGGCTTGTGTTGATATTGAGTGTGGATTATGGTTGGTTTAATTAAGCATTTAAAATCAAAATATTCTTGTGTGTTTTCTAAGAATACAAAAGGTTGTGAATTTGTAAAAAAACTTAAAAGAATTTTATAAACCCAATTCACCCCCCCTCTTGGGACTACACTTTAGTTTTCAATTGGTATCAGAGCTAAGTTATAGCAAATATTAAATAGAAGCTATATAAAAATTTAAATGGCACACCTAGGTGTATCCCCTTTTGTCAAAGGACAATCTTCAACTAGACCTCCTATTTTATGTGGTTTAAACTATACATTTTGGAAACAAAGAATGAGAATATATATTCAAACTATGAATTGGAAAGCATGAAAAGTTGTTAGACATGGTGACTACATTCCTACTAAATTAGTAGATGGTAAAGAAGTTCCTAAATAAAAACGATACTTGACCAATAATGACTATAAAATTATGCAAGTAAACTCAATTGCTATGAATGCACTATATTGTGCTTTAGACATAAATGAGTTTAATAGTGTCATGGCATGTAAGTCAGCCAAAGAAATTTGGGACAAGTTAGAAGTAACCTATGAAGGAACTATAGATGTTAGAAATAGTAGAATCGACATGCTCACTAGCAAGTATGAGGCCTTTAAGATGAATCTCGATGAAACTATCCCTAGCATGTATACTAGGTTTACTCACATAATAAATTCCTTGAATTCTTTAGGAAAAAAATTATTCAACATATGAAATGATTAGAAAAATCCTTAGAAGACTTCCTCCGATATGGGAACCTAAGGCCACAACAATCACAGATGGAAGAAACTTGAAAAATACCTCCCTTGATGAGTTACTTGGATCATTTCTCACATATGAGATGACAATAAACAAAAGAAGTGAAAAATCTAAAGCCCAAGAATCCATTGCATTTAAAGCCTCAAATGAAAGCTCTAGTGATAAGATGAAGAAGAGAAGGATACAAATGAAATAGCCTTCATATCCAAGAAACTTGCAAAAATCCTTAGAAGGAAGAATAAATTTACAAGAAAGATCCAGAACTCAAAATCAGATGAAGATGAAGAAAAGGAAATCAGTAAGAAGAAAACAAAGGCTGAACTTCCAATATGTTATAATTGTAAGAAAGTTGAACACATAAAATCGGATTGTCCACAACTTAAGAAAGATTCTAAGAAGAAAAAGAAAGAGGCGATGAAGGCCACTACATGGGATAATATTAGTACAAGTAGTTCAGATAGTGAATCAAGTAACCAAGAGGTTGCTTGCTTTATGACATGGGACGATGATGAAGAACAAAGCTCCTCATCCAAATCATTTAATGATTATAGTGATTATTCACCTAATGAATCCAATGATAAGAGTATGCCATCTTATGAAGAACTACAAAGTAAACTATTCAAAGTTCATAAGATCTTAGTTAAAATGACTAAACAATACACATCAATGAAAAATAAGAATGAAAGTGTAATGAAAGAATTAGAATCTCAAAAACTCACTAAAAGAGAAAAATATTTGAAAATTAAGAAATTAGAAAGTAAGAATAAAAAGGTGATAAAAAAATTAGAAGATCTGAGATCCCAAACTTCCATTGATAATGAGAAAGATCAATATATTTATGAACTAGAGAACAAAATCAGCAAGATGTCTCAAGACCAAGTAAAGTTGCAAAAGAAGACTAAACATACACAAGAATAATAAATCTATGATCTTAAAAGTAAAATTGAGGACCAAGCCAAAATCATCTATAATTTTACTGGTGGAAAAGAGAACTTTGATAAAATGATTGGCGCACAAAGAATTTCCTTGAATAAAGAAGGCATAGGATTTAATGGAGTTGAGAATACAAAGAAAAAGAATCTCTACATGAGGTAATTTACAAAAGCCTTCAAAGATTATGCTATTACCTCTTCAAATGCTTACACATATACCACATGTTTTCTATGTAAGAAGAAATGACACATTAAGTTTGAATGTCTATTAAAGAGAAAAAGTGTGAAAACTAGACAAGTTTGGAGAATAAAAGAAATATCGCTTGCTAAACCATCCGGGCCCAAGAATGTTTGGGTACCTAGATAAAAAGGACTTTGAAGATATTATGATTAGCTATTCACTTTTTAGAAAATAAGAAAACCACTTAATCCAAGAATATTGAACTAGTTGAAATGAAGAAAACTTTAAAAAAAAGGAGCTCATAAGCTTATTGACAAACTAAAATGTTAAAACAAATAAATACAAAATATCATTGTTGGCCAAAAATCGAGAAAACTTGGAGTGTTTGAAGCTTATTCTTAAAGATCAAGGAAGCCATATGCCTCGAAAGCCAATTTGAAAAGATACTTGAAGCATGACAATATGATAAATAAAAAGAAGGAAGAGTTCATGATAAGTAAAAAGAGAATTTTTCAAAGATTAAGGGACCTCAGGCGACTGATCTTGGAAGTTCAGGTGATTGAGTAGTGTATTTTGGAGGCTCAAGCACCTAACCCATCAGACCTCAGGCGACTAAGATGCTACTGTCTGTTGAGAATTTAGTTTCTTAAAACATCAGGCAACTGAGCCAAATCTTCAGGCGCCTAAACTCGCGGGTTCAATATATCTTTAAGCGTGAAAACCCTAATGCTTCAAACTCTAGGCTACTGAACCCTGCTCCATCACTCACTTGAGGCTCCTACCCTTGATTTCCCTCGACTCCTAACTCAAAATACCTCAAATCAAAGTCTCTCAATCACTCTCCTACACCTTTTCCCATGGATTCTAGGGGTTCACTTGGTTGATTTATTCCATCCTCCAAAAATCAAAGAATGCCTCGCACCAAAACTACAACAAATCAAGGATCTTCTTCCGAGAGAGGTGATAATAACATTGAACAATGGCTTGTCACTCCTCAATAAAAGCTTCGATATCGATCTCATTTCCATTCTATGGAACCAATTTTTGGTAAGGTCATAAATACAACCTTCTTTGATTCATAATTTTCAGAAATCCTACCTATGTTTAGGAATATTGGTTGGAAGAATTTTTTTGTTTATCAGTCCAAAGGATTGTATCCCAACTTGGTAAAATTTTTATATGCAAATATGATCCATGGAGAAAATGTCCTAACCACTAAGGTTAGAGGAAAGAAGATCGTCTTACTTCACAAACCTTGGCTCCTATTTTGCATATTACCCCAAGTGAATTTGAATGTCCAGCTTTTGCTCAAACATGGATTCTAGAGCAAGGTTTCACACCCAAAGAATTTTTACCACATATTATAGTAGAGGAACATGTCTACTTTTTCCATCCCCCTATGTACAAACAATTGAATCTTTAAGCTCAAATACTTCAAAAAATCATCACAAACAACATTGATTATGCATCAAAGCTGCATATATAGGCGTTTACAATTGTACATTCGAGATTATATTTTTAATAAAATGCCTAAGTATGTTCAATATTTTAGCATTGTACCCAATTTGTAATATTTAATCTTATTTCAAATAATTTATGGATTTTGTATTTTATTATTGCAGGAAAAATTTTGGAAATTAAATTTGAGATTAGAATGTACGCGAGTCGTGAGCATGAAAAGGTGTCGTGTCTGTGAGGTGGAGTCCAAATCAAGACCATGAGCATCCGGGATTTTCATGGACATTTAAAGGATAATTTTCAGAAGACGAGCCATGAACACAAAGAGAGGTTGTGTACATGAGTCGTGTGTGTGTGTGAATGAACCTGGGAGCCAAGCATATTACGTGGGCGTGCGTGCGTGACCGTGTGTGAAAGGCAGCTAGGCTTTGAAAAAAAAAAAACACTGGGTCGTGCTTGAAGAAAAGAGAAAACCAACATTTGATGTGACCCGCCCATGCATGTAGCTGGAGAGACATGCGATAGGCTATTTGTTAAAGAAGTAGCAGTGTGTGGGGGGTTGCTTATGGGGGTTGTTTTTGGGAGTTTATTTTAAAATATTTTCTTTCTAGGAAGTAGGATTGCTTTTTTGCTTTTACTAGGCTTGCTTTTTAGGTCTTTAGGGGAGTAGGGTTTTAAATGTTTTGTAGCTAGGGTTTTTCTTTTCCCGGCCGGGGTGGGGGGGGGGATTTTTTTTTGGAGGTCTTTTCTTTTTTCTTGGAGGTCGTGCGCAGCTTGGAGGAGTCTCTCACATGGCTTGCTCTCTCTACTCTCTCTCTCTCTCTCTCTCTCTCTCTCTCTCTCTCTCTCTCTCTCTCTCTCTCTCTCTCTCTCTCTCTCTCTCTCCTTCTCTTTTTTCTTAGTTTAATGTTAGATTTATTTTCATTGTCAAGATTTTATTTTTCTTCAATTTAAAGTTGAGATTATTAATACTTTCAGTTTTGTTTAAAGTTTCTATTAGAATTTTTATTATTCTCTTTTTCATTGTTGAAGTTTAAATTCTGTTTGGGTTATTTTTAAGTTAGTTTTCAATATCATTGTTGGAATTAATTTTGGTTTCTTGATTGTGTGAAGTTTAAATTTAAGTTAGTAGTTAATTGATGAATTTATGGTTGAATGCTTCACTTGTGTAATAAAGTTTTCGTTTTTTAGGTTTTTGTCCGAAATTTCAAACGTAGGTTTTATTCTCTGTCTGAATGGTTAGACGTAGGATTATTTTTTCGCAGTTAATTTTGTTGCATATATTTTATTGTGTTTGTTTCCTGTTTCTTGTTGTTAATTTTATGCGTGTTAGGTTTATAGTTTTGTTTTTATGACGTTTCAATTGCATCACAAATATCTCAAAAATGTTATAAACCGAATCTAAACCATGTTCAGTAAACTTTTCTTTTCTTAGTTTCTTTTCGGACTATAGAAATTTTGGAATTAAACTGCATTCTCTGAGAAGACGATCTGACCCTTGGGCTAGTTATTACATGACTGAACTTTTATACTTAGGATAACTTCTGAGCTGCTTATTTTTAGAGTGAGTCTTGTTTTTGGTGCTATTGCCGGGGAATGCCAGATTTAGTTTCAAACTAGTGTTTTTCCCTTTTATTTTACTTTTCTTTATGAAAAAAAAAAGGGTTTTGAAAATAAAATAAAATAAAATATGGCTGCACCTGCATCACACAATCTTATGGAATTTTTGCAGCCTACATGCACCACTGCACCATCTTACACTGCTTTACCTAATGACGCACTTAATTTCATGATTCAGCGTGGGAGGACGTCATTGGTACCTCAATTCTATGGGATGAAATTCGAGTGTCCTTATTGGCTTCAGACGGAGATTGAGTTGACTTGCAATATATATATATATATATATTTTCTAGAGCTAGGATTGATGAATTTACTAAACTTCATTTATTTACTTCCTCTTTGAAGGATGAAGTGAAGATGTGGTTTAATTCTTTGATGCCTCATTCTGTATCTAGTTGGAATGATATGGAGTGTGAATTTCTGCATAAATTTTCTCACTTATAGAGAACTTAATTTTTGCAGGCACAGATCAGTCAATTCAAGCAAAGAGCTAACGAGACATTTCATGAAAGTTGGGAGCGATTTAAAGATCTAGTTAGTATGTGTCCCTACCATGGATTTGAATCATGGCGCTTGGTCAACTATTTTTACACAGCGTTGACTGCTAACTTAAAACAATTTTTCCATACTATGTGTTTAGCAAATTTCTTTGACAAGGAGCCTGATAAGGAATTGAGTTTTCCGAATCATTTAACTGAAAATGCTCAACAGTGGAACACTAGGACTGAAATAAGAGAAACTCAATCATTGAGAGCAATACATGGTGGACAATGGTATGAATTGAAAGATAATTTTGATGTTGAGGCATGTCTGGCTCACCTTACCAGAAGATTGGATGCTATGGAGATGGAAAAGGAGAATGGTACAAAGCAACTTTGGAATCAATCTTCCCAGTCCTATGCACCCCCTTATCAGCCGTCATATCATCAGACTACCTTTCAGCATCATTATCAGCCAGAAAAGATCTTTGAAAGGTATGCACCTTTAAGATTTCAATCTAATGAAGCTCCTGTTCCACCAACGACATCTTTTGAAGATAGCATGACACAGATGACTAATACACTTCAGGAATTTATGCAGATTAACACTCAGACCATGAATGAATTGCGGAGCACCATCAATGAGTTAAACATCAATTTGACTAAGATGAGCATGATTGTGAACACCCTGGAAAAAGAGGAATTTTCGGCACAATCTCGATCTAATCCTCAAGTATACCGGTGATAACATCAACAAATACATGATGTATCAGGGGATCCTCTTAAGACAAAGAAGGTCGTTAGTACTTTGATAAGTGAAGAAGAAGTTCCCTGACCTGAGATACCCATGGATAGACAAATAGTTGCCCTGACACCTGAAGTTGTAACTGAGACAGATGAAGCCAAAGAAAAGTCAGAGGAAGTGAGCTCGGAATCGTAGGAGCCTTCATCCCAGCCAAATACTCAAGTGCAAGTGACAACCATGGAAGCATCATTACCTACTGGAGTAAATGTCAAGGAGTGCAATGATGAAAAAAATCCTTGCAGTGGTAAGGTGATTAGTACACCCAACAAATAGGGTGAGCAAAATGGTGAAAATTTAACTTTCAATGAACCAAGTAAAAATTTTAATGTTGATGCTTATGAAGAACCAAAGGTAACTGCTCTGACAACTTTACCTCAAAGATCGGTTCTTAAAGAAGCAAATTTTTTGGAAAACATATTGAATAAAGATTCCTTCTTGTTAAGACAAGAAATTCAATCTACATATGTATTATCTAGTATTTTGAAGAGCATTAATTCATTTGAGACTAACTTTCGTGCAGGTAACAAGATTGATTCATTGTGGTAGCTCAAATTTGGAGGCCCGCCAGTTCAATTTATAAAATTGCACCCACCAGATGAAATTCCTCCAAAGCCTCTGCCAGATAGATTGTGATGTTTTTCTTTCTTTTCTTTTCATTTTGTTTTACCTTGTTTTATTTTTAGTTAATTTTCAGGTACATTTTTCCTTAGTTTTAGTTTTTTATTCCCTCACTTCTCCACCCAAGTATGTCTCTACTTGCCTCCTTATCATCTCTCCCGTCTCCCTTATGCTTTCACATTGAAGATAATATTTCACTTTAGTTGAGGGGGATGAGAAAATACATTGAAATTTTTTTTTTGAATATGGATGAGTAGGCCATGATTAACACTGATTTATACCCTTTACATATTCACATATAACCTGGGAGTTACACACTTAAGTTGTATAGTGGGTTATTTATGTGTAGTTTCTCTTTATATGACTAATCTAGGAATTGTAACTCTATGTAGGTTGACTAGTAGTTCATTCGTGTTAATCTGACTATATTAACTCTTGTATTTGCATGGTATCTCATGGGGTTGAAAATATATGTTCACGTGACTTGTAGCACTTAGGGTTCCTTGTAAGCACTGAGAGAGCACCTGTGATGACTTTGACACTTTGTGAGGTACTATTGAGCCATTTATCATCCTTTTGAGTTTTTTATGCCAGGTCAGAGTTTATGAAACTCAACTTTCCTTTTTTTTTTTTTTTTCTGTATATTCTTTGTACACTAGTCTCGATTTTTGACTTGCTAGCCTAGAGGTAACATCTAATGGGGAGATAGAAACCTTAGTCTTGTAGCCTACTTAATATGTGAAGGCCAAGCCACCCCTAGAAATAGACTTATTTCATGGACTACTGTTTGAGCTTAATTCACATGGGTGGTATGAAGACGAAAAAAGAAGTGTAATGATTGTCCTAATTGATCATGAAAAGAAAGAAATTAAAGAATAAGTAGAAAAAAAAAGAGAAAAAAGAAATAGAAATGCATCAGAATGAAGTGCAAGATTAATACCTGCTCCACACAACTACCACAAAAAGTTAGGGACATGACACATGTTCTGTAACACCCCGACCCCGAGGGGCCTGGGATATTAACTCTTTACTACTGATTTACAGCGGAAGCAAATAAACTCGATTCTTATTCAAACCAGAGCGCTAATTATTCATGTTACAATCACTTATTTCAAAAGAAGAAAATTACACAAACGTAAATATCTGAAATCATACTATATTTCTAATAAATCTTTATTTTTCTAATTCCCACCCGCATGCTTGCTAAGCCTGATTTCCGACATGTCCTTCAGAGTTATCTGAAATAAAATATGATTGGGGTGAGACGACGCTCAGTAAGTAAATAAGATTATTATTAGTGTGTGGCCAAAATGAGCTTTTAAAGAATTTCGTAAAATAATATTTAATACTATAACTTCAAGACTGCTTTTAGAATAAACATAAATTTAAAAATTTCTGCATAAAACTTTTGTCATCAATTTCAACAGTAAATTTTTACAATCATATACTATAACTGCTAAATTAAACTTTTAACTTTAAAACTGTAAAAATATTTAATGATAAACATACATATACTTTTCCTTATACGTTTTCCTTAGATCGTCATTTAAGTACCAAAATGATCCTTTTCACGTAAACTTACACTTTTCCTTCAAATCATCAGTAACTTTGTACACGTAATTAAATATGTATAAATATATATTATAAAAATCCACCCTTAGGCCTGTTTGCCGTAAGTCATGTTTACCCCCATGACTGGGTTGTGCGGTCTGAAGACTGGACTTAGCTGGCTGGCCGACCAAACTAAATCAACGTACGTAAACTTTAAGTGAGATTTTCCTTATTAAGTCCTGGTCCGGAACCAGGTGTGCACTCAGGAGAAATCCACTAACATAAATAACCACTCTGTAAACAGTGTGGGTGCACTCTGATCCGTATAAACTTTAAGCTGCGGTACCGAGCATCTGTAACTTTGAACTTTCGTTGCCATAAGGGGTTTTAAAATCATCTTATTATAATTTATGCAATTTAAAAATAATATCATGAAAATCTCATCTTTACTCATATTTTCATAAAAATGCAACGTAGAAATAAACTCATGCCACACAATTTTTGTGTTAAAAATATATATAATTTTATTTTTGAATAGAAAGAAATGCTGAAAATTTACCCGAGGTGATTGGAACATTTCTTAACCCAAAAATAGATGCAAGTATATTAAACATAGAACTGGTATAATTAAATATGCGTAAAAATAAACTCATGGAAATTTTGTGGAACTAAGTAAGATAATTAAAATTCACCTACAAAATAAACTCGGGTATGAATTTAAAATAAAAATAAACTAACATAATCAAAATTTACTTACCTTCTTCTTTTACCGTGTGCTACGAACACAATAACTATCTTTAAGATATGAGATCGGAAAGAGTGGGTGAGTGAGAACTTACTCAAAATTCTCACTCCACCACAAATTCTTTCACTCACTAATCATTCTCTTCCTTAGAAAATTGTTGTGAAAAATGAAGGTTGAGAGCTCCCTATTTATAGGAAAATTTTGGGGAAGAAATGGAATTTATAAAAGTGTGGGGAGATGGGTGAAATTATAATTTTTAAAAATTAAAGAATGGGCAAGGAATGGGCAAGGTATGGGTTGAGTATGGGATAGGGATGGAGGCCATGTGGGAGTGCTTGCCACCATTCCCACTAAATAATTTTTTTTTAATTAATTACTTACCTAATTAATTAATCAATAACTTAATTAATTATTCTATTATTTTATTATTTTTTTTTCTAATCATTATTATCATTATTATTATCATTGTTATTAATTTTAAACTACTTTTAGTATTTATTTATTTTATTATTTATTTTTGAACAAGAATTAAATTTAAATTTTAAAAACTCATGTGGGCCCCACATGGTCTTGTGGGCCCCACACAACTTCGAGACCCGAATGGATCCTACGTAACTCGAATAACTCTTATACGATTTTATGCATCCTACATAGCTTTGAGACTTGTGAAAACCTCCATACGGCTTCGGGACTCATGTGGGCCCCACACAGTCTTGTGGGCCCCGCATAGGATACCTATATTATTATTATTTTATCATATATTTCTACAAATTATATCAGTTAAAACATTATTTTATGTACTTATTTACGTATATAAACAGTGTCTTGTGGCTCCGGGACTCATGTGGACCCCACATAGTCTTGTGGGCCCCACATATGATACCTATATTATTATTATCTTATTATGTATTTCGACAAATTATGTCTGTCAAAACACTATTTTATGTATATATACTTATTTACGTGTACAAATAGTGTCTATCCTGTTTATCCTATGAAATTCCATTTTGACCAGGCCGACCTCCAGGGAGCGACTGAGCCGCAATGGTCTCTGAGCACTCGCTAAGACAAGGTCTTTCTTAGGCATCAAACATGGAATCAAGGATCCTACAGAAAAACACTTCTGTATTGATATTCACTTAATGACTATTTTTATTATTTTATTATTATTGTACTTTAATCATATATATATATTTTTGGGTCATCACATGTTCTCTATATATGAAGACTCTTCAATCGCCTAATGCTTCAGATGTATTCATGCTTGGCTTGTGAATAAGTTGATCTAGGGTGGTCTTGGTTAGATATAGCGAGTAGGTGAGAAGATGTTAGGGTGAAGGACCCGACACCTCACAAATAGGCTGGGTCCTTTTCAGACTATTCCACTCCATACATTTAGTGTTTGTTCCTTACAATATGTGAGATGTTTGATCATGACACTCCTCCTCACATATGACGAGTGAACCCATCTTTTTTTAGTGTTTTTTAGGATATACTAGTTAGGTCGATTCAAAATAACTGTTTTGTAGGTGTCCACTAGTATCCTGAATGTAACAAGTCACACACATTACATATGCCTTGAGATTTCGCCTATTTATACTCGAATTTATACGGCTACATTAACTCTAAATTGTATTGCTGGTTGAATTTATGTGAGAATACTGTTCTTAATGGCTATATAATGATGAAACTTGCATGAATGACTTGCTTTAGAGTTGCGTGATTTATGTATAAATGAGCTTGTGTGTAATCTGGTGATATCCTAGTATATGAAATGGTAAATTTGGGCCGTGTGTGCATTCATTTAATATTCATTGGAATTAGTGTTTGTGGGTGCTGCCCTAGATTTCATTCACGTTATTTGCTAGAGACTAGCAAAACGTTAGTTGGGAAGGGGGGGGGGGTGTGATTACCACATATTATGGTAGAGGAACTTGTCTACTTTGGCCATCCTCCTATGTACAAACAGTTGAATCTTTAGGCTCAAATACTTCAAAAAATCATCACAAACAACATTGATTACGCATCAAAGCTGCATATATAGGCGTTTAAAATTGTATATTCAAGATTATATTTTTTTAAAAAATGCCTAAGTATGTTCAATATTTTAACATTGCGCCCAATTTTTAATATTTAATCTTATTTCAAATAATTTATGCATTTTTTTTATTTTATTATTGCAAGAAAAAATTTGGAAATTAAATATGAGATTAGAATGTATGCAGGTCATGAGCATGAAGAGGTGCTGTGTACGCGAGGTGGAGTCGAAATAAAAACCGTGAGCATCCAGGATTTTCATGGACATTTAAAGGATAATTTTCGGAAGTTGAGCCATGCACGCAAAGAGAGGCCGTGTACGTGAGTCTTGTGCATGTGTGAATGAACCCGGGAGCCAAGTATATTACGTGGACATGCATGCGTGGCCATGTTCGTGTGTGTGGGACAGCTGGGCTTTGAAACAAAAAAAGAAGGCCAACCTCTTATGTGACCCGCCCATGCATATAGATGGAGAGACATGCACTGGGCTATTTTTTAAAGAAGTAGCCACGTGTGGGGGGTTACTTGTGGGGGTTGTTTTTGGTAGTTTATTTTTAAATGTTTTCTTTCTAGCAAGTAGGGTTGCTTTTTTGCTTTTTGTAGGCTTGCTTTTTAGGTTTTTAGGGGAGTAGGGTTTTAAATGTTTTGTAGCTAGGGTTTTTCTTTTTTTGGGGGGGGGGGGGTGATTTTTTTTGGAGGTCTTTTCTTTTTGCTTGGAGGTCGTGCTTAACTTGGAGGAGTCTCTCACATGGCTTGCTCTCTCTCTCTCTCCCTCTCTCTCCCTCTCTTATCTCTCTCTTCTTTTCTCTTTCTTAGTTTAATGTTAGATTTATTTTTATTGTCAAGATTTTATTTTTCTTCAATTTAAAGTTGGGATTATTAATACTTTCAGTTTTTTTTTTAATGTTTCTGTTAGAATTTTTATTATTATCTTTTTCATTGTTGAAGCTTAAATTCTGTTTGGGTTATTTTTTAAGTCAGTTTTCAATATCATTGTTGAAATTAATTTTGGTTTCTTGATTGTGTTAAGTTTAAATTTAAGTTAGTAGTTCACTACAAAACAACTGGTTTTTAGTGACGAAAATATTAGTGACGATTTTAAAACCGTCACTAATAGTGTTGTATTAGTCACGGTTTTTAAGAACCGTCACTAATAGTGTAAGCATTAGTGATAGTTTTAGCAACCGTCATTGATACAACACTATTAGTGATGGTTTAGAATCATCACTAATACTTTCGTCACTAAAAACTACGCAGTAAATAATTTTCGCATGAACATTTTTTTGAAAAAATCTTAGCGACGATTCTCAGGTATTAGTGACAGACTAATTAGTCACTAAAAGTCACTTATTTGTGACGATTAACAAACCGTCACTACTAATATTTATGAATATATAAAAAAATTTAGTCAAGGGTATTAATGACGGATCTCCCAATCTGTCACTAATAATGGGGTATTAGTGACGGTTTTGAAACCGTCACTACTAGTTTTTTTTATTTAAAAAATATAAAAAAAATTTAGTTAAGGGTATTAGTGACAGATTGGGAGATCCTTCACTGATAAGAACTACTAGTGTTTTTTATTTAAAAAGTATATAAGAAAATTTAGTTAAGGGTATTAGTGACGGATTGGGAGACTCGTCACTAATAATAGGATATTAGGTGACGGTTTCAAAACCGTCACTAATACACCTAAAAAAAACTTGTTTTTAGTGACGAACATATTAGTGACAACTTTGTAAATTCGTCACTATTGGTCACTTATTAGTGACGGATTCGAAAACCGTCACTAATACTTCCTGTTTTAAAAAAATAAAAAATTTTAAGTTCAGAGTATTAGTGGCGAATTTAAAAATTCGTCACTATTGGTCTATTATTAGTGACGGATTTGAGAACCGTCACTAATACTTCCTTTTTTAAAAACAAATAAAAAAATTTAAGTTCGGAGTATTAGTAACAATGTTGTATATTCGTCACTAATAAGGGACTAATAGTGACGAATTTGTAGATTTGTCACTAATACTTTTTTAAAAAATAAAAAAATAAAAAATTTTAAGTTCAGAGTATTAGTGACGAATTTGTTAATTCGTCACCATTGGTCCCTTATTAGTGACGAATTTCTAGATTCATCACTACTAGTCCATTATTAGTGACGAAATGTGGGCCGTCACTAATGCTATGTTATTTGTAAAAAAATAGACGGCGAGTAGTAGTGACGGTTTTGAAACTAGCACTAATGCCCAAAACCCTTATTCCTTTTCGCGGGATATTTTCCCTCCCTCCTGCTCCAGCTGGCCTCTTCATTCCCCTCCGCTTGCTCTCGTGAACCTCTCTAGCTCCCAGTCTCCCGCTGCTCTCGCCTAGTGCACGTTGTTTGCCGGACATCTCAATCTCCTGCTCCTGCGAACCTCCTTGTGGACTACCGGCCCAGTACACTTTCTCCCAGTCTCCCGCTGCGACCCCCGTCAAACCCCTTTCCCTCCCGTTGTCCTTAGCTGACTGACGGCCTTCTCGTCGGACATCTTGGGTTTGGTCGGAGCCCTAGCCAACTCGCGACCCCTGTCGAACCCCTCTCCCAATCTCTTGCTACTCCCAGGTAATACTCAAAATTTATTTTCTATCTTCTCCTTTTTTTTATTTTTTTATTTTGAGTAATACATTCTAGTTTATCTCTTAATTAATTAATTTATTTTTATTGAAACAAGAATAAGCTTATATGAAAAAAAAAAACTTATAACCATTCATGTTTAAATTATTGTCATTTGTATAATAACTAATAAGTAATGAGTTTATGAATTTATACAACATATATGCATTTAAGTTATCTTTCTAAAAAAAAAAATTACATATTTAGTCCTTAAACTTACATTATTGTGTCTATTAATAATTTCTAAAGTTTCTAAAAAAAAAAATTAATTCATACCTTGCTACTAATTTCCATTATTTTTTCTAATCGAAATTGAAATTGACATCAAAATCGTAATTTCCCTGGAAGCTTTCATACTCTTATAGTTTAGAAATTTGAATTAAAGTTAGTTGTTAGAAGACTCTCAATTTTTCAATTAAATAAAAATATAAAATTTTCAAATAAAAAAAGAAACATATTTTGAATTAAAATATAAAAAAAATTAGTAAAATGTTCGGTGGAAATAAAAAGGGAAAGTTTAAATTTACTAAAAGAAGATTGTAAATTAGAAAAAGAAGTGGATGACTTAAAACTCTCTTAAGTCAAGCTAAATCATTAATGCAAGCTTCCTTTAAGTTCGATTTACTTGGCTATAAAAGGAGTAATCACATATCGAATAACTCAAAGTAAAATTTTAACGACAAGTTCAAAAGGTTGCTTTCTTTGCCCTTCTAATTGTCATTTTCTAATATACTTTTTTCCTCATCTAATCCTCCTCTGCTTATTTTCTTGTAGTCACCATGTTTAGAAAAAAATTAGGGAATCTTCTAACCTTATATTTGCTATATTTCTTTCCGTTCTTATAGTAATTAATGGATCTTATTCTACTGATTAATCTTTTAGTCATTTTCTATGCAAGCAAGATTATCACATGCATTTCATGGAGATTTTACAAGTGGCAATAAAAGTTTTTAATGAATATGAGCATATTTCTTTTGTTTCTAGCAAGTGAAGCATGCATAAACTACACTTAGAGTTTGAGAGCCATCTTTGAGTTTTCAAAGTTTATGTTCAAAGTTACTTTAGAAATGATTAATAGACACATATTATTTCAAACGGCAATCCCTTAAGTTAAGCCCCAATCGCCAATACAAACAAAACCAAAATAGATCCTGATCTTCAATCACCTGCTCATGACTCCTCCCTGCACTACACTCTACACGGAAAGAAACCAAATCAACCTGCCTCCTCAATGGGTGATGACTCCTCACTTACCAATATGTTTAGCCCAGGGGACCGTTTGCAAGTATGAAATTAAGATTTTAAATTTCAATTTATATTGGTTTTAAAGAATATGAATATAAAAAATTATGTTGAGTTTTCTTTCCTTTTTTTTTTTTTTAAATGTACATAAGTTTAAATCTATGTTTTAAGATCTATGCTCTCAAATACTACCTAAAAATTTTATTTTATAAACTCGTACCTATACAAGCCTTTAGCGGAAATTTTAGCGTAGCAGACTCAATAACTAAACTCAAAAGTTTTTATAATATAATCTTTAAAAGGGTAGGTAAAGAATAATACAAAAAGATTATCACGTCTGCATTGATAATCTTATAATATCATAAGAATTACAAAATAAGAAGATTTTATGCCATCAGGGTTCACATGCTTAATATCTCATCATTCATAGTTGATCAATTGTTAGATTTAAACTAGTTTTATGGCATTATACAATCTGTATCTTGATCTTTTCATCATGGACATCATTAATTATTGTAGCTATAATCTCAATTGACTAGCATTTATGATATCCATATATATATATATATATATATATATATATATATATATTATGGTATGAATTAGCGTGAAGGCAATGCATTATATATATATGAAATCAAGGCCTGCTTCAAGTTAAAAGTAGTTAAATGACAATGAAAACAAAAAAAAGTTCAAATCAAATTAGATAATTAATATAGTAGATTGGTTTATATTTTAAAATGTCTAATAAATAGTTCGGATGGAGCTTTATTTTCCAAATTGAACTACTGAAATACATGCTTGTGTTGAATGCCAACTACATGGCTGATGCAGTATATTGTGAATTGCATGCTGGTAATGGAATTAGGTTCTCGCATGCTCAAACTCACTAGTATCTACATGATGCGTATTATTGTGATTTGTTTGCTTGAATCTATCAAGTTTTAGCGTAGAAATTTTTTAGAAAATGTTCAATTTACAAACGGCATGTTGCCGAAATTTCGTTAAAGTTTGTCCATAATAAAACTATGTACAAAGATATATATGCATGACCAGTTAAAACTTAAAGTAATTCTAACTCGCGTCTCTCACGTGTTGAAATTCATAAGAAAAGAGACGATCTTATGCTTATAATTGAAAATAAAAAAGACTTGGCTAAGAACAACAGTCGTAAGTGTACAGTGAAAGGTCAAGAACTAAATGGAAGATGAAGTAAAATGTCAAATTAATTACTGCCATTTCATGTATTCATTGAAGCTTAGACCTATCCAAGAACGATTACTATACATTCATTCCTAATCGTACATGTGAGACAAATCAATTGTTATATTTTAATTGATTATTAGTCATACTATGTTGACTAATAATAACTTGAACATGTTAATTATTTGTTTCACTTACGATTAGTAATGTTTGTATTTCAACCATTCTTGGATTGTCCAATTTGAACAGTTCAGGGAGTTGTATTTACATTGTTGTCATCGTTCACGCTTTATCAATTGTCATTATATATTTCAAGCACATCTCTACTTGTGTTATTTGGGTGCATAGTGGGGTGTCGAGACAATTTGTTAGTGATGGAAAACTAGAAAAATTTTAACTTCCCCCATCTCGTGTACTTGGAGATCCACAGGGAGATGCTGCCGAAATTTATAACGACTATGACAAAGGAATTTGAGTGATTAATCGCAATGTAAATGCAACATTCCTGAATGGGATAGGTTCCGTACCCTTTAGAGTATGATGGTTGATTATAGGATTCACGATGCATGCATGATAAACATTATGAGAATATAATGAATACCATTTACTTGAACATATTATAGGGTAATTAATGGACATGGATAAGAGTTGGATGAACGCTCGGGGTAGGTTTTTGCCAGAATACGTGAAAGGGGTACATGATTTCATAGAGTTTGCTTGTCCTTGTGTAAACAAAACCAGTAGAATAAGGTGTTCTTGCAAGAAATGTTAGAGCATAACATTCAAACACATTAATTTGGTCCATTCACATTTATTAGACTTTGGAATGGAGAAAAGATACACAACATGGGTGTTCCACGGTGAAGATTACGCAGTTCAGAGCGATGATGATAACGATGAAGATGAGGGCACAAATATAGTAGGTGGTGATACCTATTCGGAAGGGGTAATTGAAATGTTAGGTGACTTGCAAAGGGGGATTGCAATGGACACAGGTGATGTGCCTGTGTCGTGTACTAGTGATGAACCTACTTCAGTAGGTACTTTACCTTGCGATGCTAGTACGTTGAATCAACTTGGTGAACCATTTGCTAATCTCATGAGGGATGCACGGGTCCCCCTATATCCAAACTGTAAAAAGTTCTCAAAATTAGAGTTTCTAATAAAGTTGCTTCATGCAAGGACAATGCATGGGTTATCTCAAAGCGCATTCAACATGCATTTAAGCCTCATTAAGGCAGCACTTCTTGATGGTGAAACACTTCCCAAGTCTTTTTATGAGGCAAAGACATATATGCGTCAATTGGGTTTCGGTTATACTCTAATACATGCATGTAGGTATGATTGTGCACTCTTTTATGGTGAGTATGAAAATGCGAACGAGTGCCTAGAATGTGGTGAACTGAGGTATACAACTAATTAGAAGAAGGGTAAAAAAACCCCAAAAAAGTGTTGCGATATTGTCCATTAATCCTGCAGCTGCAACAATTGTATATGTGCAAAAAGAATGCTACAGATATGAGATGGCATCAAGAGAAATGTCTTCAAGATGGAAACACCCTTAGCCGTCCAGCGGATTCCGAAGCTTGGGCTGAATTTGATAAAATGCATTCGTGGTTTGCTAGTGATCCTCGTGACATCAGACTTGGCCTTGCTTTAGATGGGTTCAATCCTTTCGGTAACATGACCAATCCATATAGCATGTGGCCAGTTATGATGATGTCATATAATATGCCGCCATGGCGATGTATGAAAGAACCTTTCATTTATATGTCTCCGTTGATTCCCGGACCGAGAGCACCTGGTAATGATATTGATGTTTACCTGCATCCGTTAATTAATGAGTTGAAAGAATTATGGGAAAAAGGAGTGGAGACATTCGATGTGGAAACCAAGACAACATTTTGGATGCATGCTGTAGTCTTGTGGACAATTAATGATTTCCCTGCATACGGCAACCTGTCAGGTTGGAGCATAAAAGGTTACTTAGCATGCCGAGTATGTAATAAGGATGTTGGGTCCTTATCCTTGAAGCATGGGCGCAAGTTATGGTTTATGTGTCATCGTCGTTTTCTATGAACTAAACATCCTTGGAGAACTCATGGCGTCAGAAGCTTCAATGGAAAACCTGAACGAAGGTCGCCACCAAAGTGGCTAAGTGGGGAAGAGATATTAAACCAGCTAAGGTTGATCGGAGATGTGAAATTTGGGAAACCACCGACCAGTAGAAAAATAAAACGCTCTAAGTGGGAGTTGAATTGGACAAAGAGAAGCATCTTCTTCGAGTTGCCACACTGGAAAGACCTTCTACTATGCCACAACTTGGATGTCATGCACATCAAAAAGAACATTTGTGAGAATGTCATTGGTACATTGCTTGATATAAATGGTAAGACAAAAGACACCGCAAATGCTCACCGAGATATAGAAGATATGGGAATACGGTCTGAGCTGCACCTGTTTCGTAATGGGGACAAAATTCTCATGCCATCAGCTAGTTACACATTTTCGAAGGATAAGAAGAATAAATTCTTCGAATGGTTGAAATCAGTGAAGTTCTCCAATGGATATGCATTGAACATAGCTCGATGCATAAACACAAAGGAAGGGAAGGTTCTAGGAATGAAAAGTCATGACTGTCACGTCCTTTTACAACGGGTTCTACTCGTTTTCTTTCGTGGACACTTCACTGAAGATGTTCGCTCGGTGCTAATTGAGTTCGGATTCTTTTTTCGGAAGTTGTGCTCAAAAAAATTGAGCATAAGTGTACTTAAATGGTTAGAGGATGACATCGTGATCATACTATGCAAGCTAGAGAAAAACTTTCCGCTAGCATTCTTCGATGTGATGGTCCACCTAGCCGTCCATTTACCAAGGGAGGCCATAATTGGAGGACCGGTTCAGTATCGTTGGATGTATCCTATTGAGAGGTAAAGTATAAAGTCCTTGTATAATGGTCACGTGATTTCCATGTTTTTATTTTTTTTATTTATTGTGTCTACAAGTTTATAATGCTACGTAAAATGCACAGGTTCTTATCCACTTTGAAGGGGTACGTGCACAATAAGGCACAGCCAAAAGGTTTAATCATTGAGGCATACATTGACAGTGAATATCTTGCATTTTTCTCAATGTATCTACATGATATTGACACAATGTTCACTCGTGATGAGCGAAATGTAGACGTTCATGCTATTAATGTCAAAGTTGAAGAACCCAGGAGCTCTATATTTCGATAAAATGTTCGGCCTCTCAGTGCACGAGTTTATGATTTCATTGATATGGATGACCTAGAAAATGCTCATTTTTACGTCCTCAACAACTGTGATGAAACTGTTCCATATATCGAGTACGTGGTTCCAAATTTACATATGCATATGTATAATTATATACTTACTTGACATTAACATGTACTACTGTTGTATATAGCGAACATAAAGCTGAACTCTTAGCCCAAAATGAACGGAATGTTGACGAAAGACATAAGAAAGAATTTATCAATTGGTTTGGGAGTCGTGTAAGTAACAAAAACTGTTTGAGTGAGAAGCAATGTATGTTTTCACTATTGACGATTTAGTCTTCTAAACTCCTGTTTATTTAATAGATGAAAGTCATGTATTACAATAAGGAGCCAATGGCAAGTAAAGATTTTTATGTGTTGGCACATGACCCCGATCAACGAGTTAACCACTATAGTGGTTGCATTGTTAACGGGTTACAATATCATACAAAGTCCCTCGAACTGCATAGAAGAACCCAAAATTGTGGGGTTGCAATGCTATGCACAGAAGAAGATGAAGAAATTGACTACTTTGGTATGCTAGATGACACTACAGAGCTTAGCTATGGAGCAAATAGAGTCTTCCACCTGTTCAAATGTACCTGGTGGGACATCGGCAATAAAAAGATTAGGATAAACACCGATGCCTACTTTACCAGTGTCTATTTTAGCAAGACCTGGTATCAAAATGACCCTTTCGTGCTTGCGATGCAAGCAGAACAAGTGTTTTACCTTAAAGACACCAAATTGAAAGGTGAATGGCATGTGGCCCAAAAGATTCCTCCCCGAAGTTTGTATACTATTACAGAAGTTGAAGATAGTGAGATGAGTGCCAGTGAGACTACATTCCAAGTAGATGAGCCATCTGTCTGTGCAGCAGTGCAATCTGCTGTAGATGTTGTCAAAGAAGGCGCCGATCCTATACCATTGCATAGGGATGGTGGCACGGCAGAACACGTACGGACAGCTGACATTACAATTGAACTTTCTGTAGACGTTCACTTCATCGACAATGAGGAAACTAATGGGGAAGATGAAATAGGGGTCGAGTACTGTAGTGAAGAGGAAGACACTTTAAAAAGTGAGGATGATACTGATATTGAGGAAATATAGGGGGGTAAGCATGTTATTTTTGTCACTATGTATCTGACATGTATAAATAACTTAAAAATAGATGTTTGCTGCATCCATCTAATATTCGTACTTTTTATATTTACTTGTCTATTAATTTGCAGATATGGCACCAGGAGGCCAATGTTGGAGAAATCCTTTTAGGCACATGAGTACATCGCATGAGGATGATCCGACATCCTCCAGACCGGTGGACCCTGTCGGTCCTGATGCGGTGGCACCATTGTTTGAGCCATCGGCACCTCGGCCAGACATGGATACCACTTATGTGACTGACATGTAGGGTGAGTTGCCGACCATGATGAGCAGTGTTGGTATGGATACGATTACTTTGTTTACATGTCAACTGTTGATGATAATTATTCACGTGTATGATTATAATGTTGTTTTTAAATTTACTCTACTTTCAGCATCTACGTCCACGGTTAGGTCAGGCTGTGGTGCAGCGAAGAACATGTCACTAAAAAAGCACATGGATAGGACAAAACAACGGATTCGGATCGACATTCCTCCAGGATACACCGCCCTGCTGAACGATTGGTGCACCGCGTGGACGAGGGAGCTCGACATTATATGCCGACAGTATGCTCCAGTCACCGCATTCAGTTGGCTGCAGGTGACTCAGGAGCAGTGCATGGTTCTTTACATGTGCATTTTGGTAAGTTCCCAAACCCTATAAAGTTGTTCTTAATTTAAATGTTTTTTTACTTTTCATATACTAGCCAGTTAACAATTGTCTAACATTGTAATAGTATTACCTATATATGCAGGAGGAGTTTGATATGGACATCCTCATGGATGACCATGTGAGGAGGGAGGTCGATGTCCAATTGTGTAATAAATTTAAGAGCTATCGCTAAAAAATGCGCTCCCATTTTTTAGCAATGGGAGATGAAGCACAAGCGCGGCCATACGATAAGATATCCCAAGAGGATTGGGAGGTGGTGTGTCGCCATTTCCGCGACCCACGCTATCAGGTGATGTGTTTGTATTATAATCATTAATTTTTCACAATGATGTCGCAAATAAGTCATCATTACATCTTCCTTGTAGGCCATATGTGAAACAAATGATGCGAACCGCAGCAAACTCCCTACAACGCAATGCGGTGGATAGAGGCTATTCGTAAATCATCACAAAGTAATTACTATATATAAAATTATCTGATCATTACATGACATAATACTAATGATGTCTTATATGATAATGTAGCGTGATTCCGAGATTGGCGTAGAGGAGCCGTTGCCGGATCTGTATCAGAGAACACACCAACGGCGATCGGGGGAGTGGTGCGAGGGTGCATAGGACAGACATGTAAGTGAAGCAAAAGATTTAGTTTATTACTTTATTCAAAACATCAAAGTTGTAGTCTTAGTTATTCCTTTTTTATCATTTTCATGACTGAAATTAGGCACGAGTGATCAAGTTAAAGGATACACTTGTTTCAGAGGGGAGTCAGCACATAACAGATTTCGAGATCACTTCCCAGGTGCTTGGGCAACGAGAGGGGGACTCGGTGAAAGGTCTTGGAAGTGGATACATCGCCCCAAGAACATCATCATCCATGGGTGCGGCAACTCGTGCAGAGATGGAACGACAGAGTCGAGAAGCCAAGTATGATAAGCAGGAGATGGCTCGACGGATGCAGATGATGGAAATGGAGAACGCGCAATTGGGAATGAAGGTCTTTAGCTTTCAAGCCCAAATGCAAGCCATGATGGATATGCAAACACGGTTAGAGGAAAGGATGCGCCAATCTGGACCAGATGATGTGGGTGGCTCCTCTGATTAATTATAAGGTATTATGATCACAAATTAAGTTTCATGTTAAATTATGTTTTTATACTTATATGGGTATAGATCTTACATGATACGAGAGGAGTGAATCAAATGATTCAGAGGCATGTTATTTTGTATATAGTACGATAGTGGCAAAGCAGATTCATGTCTTATGTGGGTGAGATTGACATGAGATGTGTTCTTGTCATGCTCTATTTGGGTCTCACATCGATTTTTCAAGATTTGTTTAGGTCATTTAAAAACTTTTTAATAAGCATATTATCGGATGACTTAAGATAAATATTTTTTTTATATTTTGAATTTAATATATGGTTACATGTATTACTATCGTGAATATGCTACATGATTGCATGCTAGTCTAGAATGCCTCCTGTATGGCGGATGCAGTTGATGTGTATTGCATGCTGGTAGTGGATGTAGGTTCTTGTGTGCCTTCAACTTCTTATAAATGATCTATTTGAACCTATCAGGTGCAGGTTTTATGGGAAAACGTCCAATTTACAGACGGCATGCTGCCGAAATTGCGTTAAAATTTTTCCAAACAAAAAGAAAAGATAGGCTTAGTTTTATGTTAAAAATTTTTTGAAAGGATGACTGAAACTTAGGAATCATAATAAATGAGACAATATAGACTTAGTTCATTTAGAACGAACATTCATTTATATGTTTTTGGTCCGGTAAGCTTAAAGCATTCATTGTCATGTTGAAATTATTGAAAATATTATATACACTTGGCCGAGGATTTGAAAATTTGAAAAAGGCATAAGTTGAATATATACATAACTCAAAGGAAGCATCATTTTCATAATTAATATTTAAATTAAATGCTCTCATCATCTCATAATGTTCATGTCCAAATGCTTGGATATATGAATAACAATACTACAATGAACCCAATATTATCCACTATTCTCTGCTATTAATATTCTGAATTTAATATATGGTTACATGTATTACTGTCGTGAATATGCTACATGATTGCATGCTAGTCTAGAATGCCTCCTGCATTGCGGATGCAGTTGATGTGTATTGCATGCTGATAGTGGATATAGGTTTTCGTGTGCCTTCAACTTCTTATAAATGATCTATTTGAACCTATAATGTGTAGGTTTTATGGGAAAATGTCCAATTTACAGACGGCATGCTGTCGAAATTGTGTTAAAATTTTCCCAAACAAAAAGAAAAGATAGGCTTAGTTTAATGTTAAAATATTTTTGAAAGGATGAGTGAAACTTATGAATCATAATAAATGAGGCAATGTAGACTTAGTTCATTTAGAACGGACATTCATTTATATGTTTTTGGTCCGGTAAGCTTAAAGCATTCATTGCCGTGCCGAAATCATTAAAAATATTATATACACTTGGCTGAGGATTTGAAAATTTGAAAAAGGCATAAGTTGAATATATACATAACTCAGAGGGAGCATTATTTTCATAATTATTTGAAAAAGGCATAATTAGGGATTCGTCTGGACATATGGGTTGCAATGTCACTGTAGAAAAGAACAAAAAAAAAAGTGAAAAAAAATTGTCCATACACGAGATCACCGATGAAAGCGCCTAGGGTATATTTTATTTTCCATGATTTTCTCAGCTACCAAACAAATGACTAATTTCATGTCCATTTGACTGACATATTTTACTTAGTTCTAATATTTTCTTATTAAGACTTGAAAAGATTCACACTTGCTCATGCCAGTTCATGACCTTTTTCTCCATGAATCTTTCCATTTCCCTCCTCTGCAAACCCCACAATCACTGTCTAGAGTTTTATTTCAAGTAAAGCAATAATGTTTGTCTACGAAATAGTAAAGCATGCTAATTGGACACGTGTCCTCGGCTGGATTTATTCGCTGCATCCCCTTCTCCACGCAATGCTAATACCTCATTGAGTCATTGTGCAAATCCCCCATAAACTAATCTCATGTTGCGTTCCAGAGCATGCATTTTACATCTTAAGTTTAGATTTAAATAGACTTTAATAAATTTCAATATAATTTTATGTTCCTCGTGTTTCGAAACACTTTGGACTTGAATTTACATTGAATTTAAATAAAATATAATATTAAATTGTATTAAAATTTGTCCAAATCCATTCAAAATGTTCAAAATCTATGCTCTTGAACGCAACGTTACATTTTTCATTATTGATATTACTACCATACAAATTATGTAATATGCATGATTATGAAATCTTTACCAATTTGTTATATCATATAATTTTTTTTTCCTGATTATACTTAGCGTTAGCTCTCCTTGATTTGGTATACTAAATTTTTTTTAATTACTCTTAATTTGTAGGATTCACGACTGTCATAACATCAACACGATGCCATGCATGCATGCACTACAGTCATCAAATGCAACTTTTGACTATTTCTTTATAATTTTTATTGTTATTTGAAGAAATGAAGTTTTTGTATTTTAATTCAAATTTGTATTTTAATTTTGAATATTTTTAAATAATTTTTGTTATATGAACATATGTTATTTCTTCATTTTAATTGAATTTGTATTTAAATTCGAAATTTTAAATGATTTACGAATTTTATAGTAATTATGGTTTCAGTTTATATATTCGAAAATGTAATTATAGATTTTTATATAAGAATTCATGATTAAATAAAATTAGTATAAAAAGTTGTTTAATTTTACTAATTATTAGTGAAAGATTTAAATTCGTCACTAATACCCTACTATTAGTGACGAATTTCTGATTCGCCAAAAATACCACACTAGTTGTGACGAATTTCTAATTCGTCACTAATACATTACTAGTAGTGACAAATTTCTAATTCGTCAATAATACCATACTGGTAGTGACGAATATCTAAGTCGTTACTAATACCCTACTAGTAGTGACGAATTTCTATTTCGTCACTAATACCCCAACTATTAGTAACAAATTTGAGTTGAGCCGTTCTATACTATATAGTGACGGTGTTAGGGTTTTAGTGATGGATTTTATTCGTCACTAATACTCCATTATTAGTGATGAAAGTTGAATTCGCCACTAAAAGTTAGTAGTAATGACACATATAGCAACTATTTTAAAATTTTCACTAATACTTATAAATTGTCAGTAATACTATTAGTGACGAATATTTGACTATTAGTGATGGATTTTATCCGTTACTAATACCCTGATTTTTTGTAGTGGTTAATTGATGAATTTATGGTTGATTGCTTCACTTGCATAATAAAGTTTTCGTTTTTAGCCTTTTGTTTGAAATTTCAAACGTGACTTTGATTCCCTATCTGAATGATTGGACGTAGGATTATTTTTCTACAGTTAATTTTGTTACCATTTATTTTATTGTGCTTGTTTCCTATTTCTTGTCTTTAATTTTATGCATGTTAGGTTTATAGTTTAGTTTTTATGACATTTCAATTGCATCACAAATATCTTAGAAATCTCATAAACTGAATCTGAACCATGTTTAGTAAATTTTTCTTTTCTTAATTTCTTTTAGGATTACACAAAGTTTGGAATTAAACTGTATTCCCTAAGGAGACAATCTGGCCCTTGGGCTAATTATTACACGACTAAACTCCTATACTTATGTTATGATGTCTACTAAAAGGAAAGAAACTTGATCTCTCTAGCCTAATTTTAAAATGAATGTGGGCTAAATTGGAAGCTGCTCGAGTAACTCTTCTTTTTGGTGGTGCTAAAAATCTTAACTTTGCTCAACTCAACGTTACTACCCCTACTGAATTGTTCATCAAATGTACTAGGTATGACCTTATCACTTCCACAACCCTCAAGCAAATGGGATATAAAAAGTATGATCAGGGTTGGTTCTTGAAAGGAGGACGATCTTAAAGGCCTGCAGCTGTACCTGCTCCTCCTCTAGAATAGGACCAAGGACCTCCAGTTGACGCTCCCTCTTGATTTATCCCATTCCATCATGAATTCACTACTTTTAGTAGAGATATGCATTCAAGACTTCAATCACTTCAGGAGAATGTATCCTGACTCCACACTACCTTCTTTTCATTTGACCAACACCTTACTCGCATAAAGCAGTATATGGCTAGCTCATCTCATAGTGTTGATCCTATGGGTACCAGTTCTGCCCCTCGGAGTGATGCTTCATCTGATGAAGAATCTGAGAAAGGAAAGGAGGAAGGTGATGAAGAGGAAGCTGAACCTGATGATAATGATGCTGATGATGATAATTGATCTATTTGTCACTTTGTGTTGTATCGAGTACTATCTATGTATTGGCTTTGTTTTATGTTGATTTTTTTGTTTTTGTTTTAGTTTGGCTTGTAACTCCATTGCTTATGAATTTGTGTAATATGACTATGCTCTTTACGTTCTAAGACTCTTTGTGTCTATGCTCCTCATTTCTTTTCGATTGATATCAAAGGGGGAGAGATATTTTAGAGAGCAAATATGAGAAAGCAAACATGAGAAGAGAGTATCTTAGAGAGCAACCATAAGAGCGTAACAAATATGTAAAACACATAATCTTGGCATGAAATATAGCATGGGAGAGTAAAAGCAAAAATGAGCAAAATGAAAAAAATGAGAACATAAGAAGAATGAGACCATAAGCATATATGTTGACGTGAGCTATAATGCATTATAACATAACATACTTGATTATGACTTATTGAGTTTTGAACTTACTTATATTTGAAATCATCATTTTTTTCATATTTGTTAAAAGGCATGCTTATTGTAAGGGGGAGCCTTATCAAGGTTCTCTCATCTTTGTTCCTTATTTGTCATCATCAAAAAGGGGGAGATTATTGGCCTAACATGACTTTCGAATCTTGTTTTAATGATTATAAATAAAGGTTATTTTAACAAGTTATTGTTTAAGTGATGACATTTCAGGAAACCTTGTATGACAAAGTTCAAAAGGATCAAAGAAATGAAAGTTCAAGACCACAAGTACTATAAAGCCATACTCCATCAACAAAGTGATCAAAATAAAGTTCAAGAGGACCAAGATGTTCAAAACATGTGGAAGCTTAAAGAAGACTCAAGATTAAGTCTAAGAGGATTCAAAGCAAAGACATATATGAAGACTTCAAGCTTAGAGTGTTTAAGTCTTTAGGATGACTTATGTAAGTACTTCATTATAGATATCATTTTGAAATGCTTTGAAGCTCATTAAGGGTTGATATAGACTTAGCGACCTTATTTTGAAAACCTCGAAAAAATATTTTTAAAGTAACAAAGCAAGATGGCTAAGAGTTTTTTAAACTAAATTGAAAAAAAAAAAAAAAAGAACATATTTTATAACTGTTCAGGTGACTAAACTTTTGACCTCACGCGCCAAAAGATTTTTTTGGAAAAATTCTGAACAGGCAGTGTAGGCCCAAGCACCTAACCCTTGTAACCTCAAGTGCCCGACCCTGTTTTAAAAATGAATTACGGTTTTCAGATTCTTCAGGCGACTGACCCCGAAGCTTTGAGTGCCTAACCACTATTAATGACTATAATTTTTGAAGTTTTTAAAATTCAAATTTATATTGCATGTGCCCCAAACTTCGTATAGACTTGGGAAACACTCCAAGTAACTTGGGCAACACGAATTGAACACTTTTTGAGCCTATAAATACATGATTTCTCAAATCAAAGCATTACCAAGAATTGAAAAAACTGCTTTCAAGCCATATTGCTCTTTCTTTCTCAAAGCTCTTTTGCTCACACATTCATACTGAGAATTGCTGAGATATACTGAGTCTCCGATCAATCTTCTCTGAGCCCAAACCTCTGAGTTACTGATTCATATTAAGAGAAGAATTTCGGTTAAATAATTCTTGAGCTTCAATTAAATCTCTTTTTGATATTTGTTTTGAAGTATATTAGCTAAACTATATTTGTACCAACCAGCTCTATCTGAGAGCATCTCCATTACAAAACAAATCTTTTATTGTTTCCTTGTTTCTTTGACGGTTCAGGTCATTGGATCGTTGTACCGAGCGCAGGGTATCGCTTGGAGAGGGGGCTCCACCCTAAATAAGGTATTGTAAACGGTTTGTCCCACCCACAAAGGAACATTTAAGTGGAATCCTTAGGTGGTCTTGCCTAAGGCAAGGACATAGGCTGGGTATAAGCCGAACCTCATAAAAAAAATTCAATCTCACTCTCAATATTTACTCTTTAAATTTTCAGCATATATAAATTGTGTTTCTAAGTGCAGGTAACTGAAAATTGAGATTGAGAAAAACTTTTAATTTAAGAAAGCACATCAATTATTCTTTTGTGGAAACCTTAAAGGGAGTACGTTGATTAATCATTTGTGGAAATCTCAGTTAAAAGAAGTGCACCAATATTCATTCATACATGGCTTTATTTAAAACTCTAAGCTGAGTTTTTGCAAACGCTAAATCGAGGAAGTGTTGTAGCTCTTACAATTGATTAAGTATCGTGTGTTTAGTTGATTGGTTAACTGTTGTTTGGCTTATGTTGATATTGAGTGTAGATTGCGGTTGGTTTAATTAAGCATTTAAAATAAAAAATATTCTTGTGTGTTTCCTAAGAATATAAAAGGTTGTGAATTTGTAAAAAAACTTAAAAGAATTTTATAAACCCAATTCACCCCCCTTTTGGGACTATACCTTATTTTTCATAATCCTTTATCAGTTATAGTCATCTTCTCTGTTTTATGTTTAGCTCTTTTTGCGTGAAGAAGTACTTAAGACTTTTATAATCCATAAAAATCTTGCACCTTTCACCATATAAGTAGTGTCTCTAGATTTTCAATGCAAATACCACCGCCGCCAATTCCAAATCGTGAGTAGAATAATTCTTCTTATACTCCTTGAGTTGTCGAGAAGCATATGCAATGACCTTCCCCCGTTGCATCAATACACACTCAAGCCCTTTCCTAGATGCATCATTATAAATAAAAAAACCACCTAGTCCTAAAGGAATTGTCAGTACTGGCATAGTGATGAGTTGTTGTTTTAATTCTTGGAAACTTTGCTCACATTCGTTTGTTCACTCATACCTCACATTCTTTCTTGTCAACCTTGTCAGTGGACCTGATAATTTAGAAAACCCTTCCATGAATTGGCAATAATACCTTGCCAAACCTAAGAAACTCTTAACCTCATGAACATTTTTCCATCTCGTCCAGTCCACTACTGCCTCTATCTTTCTTGGGTCAACAAAAATACCATCCTTGGACACCACGTGTCTTAGGAATGCAACTTTTTCCATCCAGAACTCACATTTCTTGAATTTAGCATAAAACTTCCTTTCTCTTAGCACCTGAAGTACCAACCTTAAATGATTCTCATGCTCCTCGGGACTCTTTGAATACACTAAAATGTCATCAATGAATACTACCACAAACTAATCCAGACATTTATGGAAGTCCCTATTCATAAGGTCCATAAATGCAACAAGAGCATTAGTTAGACTGAATGGCATAACTAAGAACTCATAGTGGTCATACTTAGTTCAGAATGCAGTCTTTGGAACATCCTCAGACTTGATTTTTACCTAATGATGTCCTAATCATAGATCGATCTTAGAGAAGACTTATGTTCCTTGGAGTTGGTCAAACAAGTCATCTATACGGGGAAGTGGAGACTTGTTCTTAATTGTAACGTTGTTTATTTCTCGTTAATTGATACACATCCTCATCGATTTGTCTTTCTTTTTAACAAATAACACTAGTGCTCCCCAGGGTGATACGCTAGGTCTGATGAATCCTTTATCCAGTAACTCCTGTAACTGTTCCTTCAATTCCTTCAATTCTGCTGGAGCCTTAGAGATTGATGTTGTCCTAAGAAGTAGGTCAATAGCAACTCAATTTCACGGCCAAGAGGCAACCCAGGTAAGTCCTCTAGGAATACTTAGAGAATTCCCTCACTATTGGGATATCCTCAAGCTTTATTTCTCCCTCTAGTGTTTCCTTCACACATGCCAGGTACCCCTAACATCCATTCAATAGTAGCCTTTTTTCCTGAATAGCTGATAGTATTTGTGGTGAGGATCACACGCACGACCCAACAAACTTGTACTCCTGCTCCCCAAGAGGTCTAAACACTTCCTCATTCTTGTAACAATCAATACTGGCATAATTAGAGGCTAACTAGTCCATTCCCAGAATCACATCAAATCCATGCATGTTAAACACTACTAAATTAGCGGGTAGCATCTTTTCCTAAATACAGATTGAATAGTTTTTAAGAATCTTCCTACAAACCACCACGGTTCTCGTCGGTGTGACCACAAATAAATCTACATCTAATAGCTGAGTTCCCAACCCCACCCATTTTAATATACTCCAAAGATATGAATGAATGTGTTGCTTCTAAATCAAATAATACAACCGCTTTATTTGTAAATAAAAAGATATTACCTATCACCACGTCGCTAGCATTTTTTGCATCCCCTAGTGTAAGAGAATAAACTCGCGCCTGGGCGGTTTTCCTCTGATGGTTGCCTCGGGGTGCTTGATTGTTATCCCAAAATTGACTAGGAGTGGGTGTATGATTTAGGAAGCACAATAGTCTCATGCAATGTGGTCAGGTTTATAGCATCGATAACAGATAATCGCTCTAACCCGGCATTCTCCCCAATGTTTCACGTTACACCGAGGAAAAGGAGGGCGTGATGGATTATCCTGGTGAGCTCTGTTCCCCACTTCCTATCTATGGCCCACATTGTTACTATTCCTCCTCCATGGACCCTAACTAGTACCAACATGAAAACTATGAGGCATGGGCCTCTTCCTCTGATTCTGTACCCCTACACTTTTTTGTAGGCTTGGCTCGAATACAATTTCCTTATCCACCAACTCTAAGAAATTTTGAATTTGAAATGCTACCACCTGCTCGTAGATCCTCAAATTCAGACCTTTCTCAAATCTTTGCGCTTTCTTTGATTCATCTGGAACCATATACGAGGCGAATTGGGACAGTTCATCAAACTTGGCTGCATACTACTAAACGGTCAATTTCCCCTCGGTCAAGTTCAAAAACTCCTCCACCTTAGCATTTCTAGTGGAAGCAGGGAAGTATCGATCGAAGAAGATCTCTTTGAAACGGTTCCAGGTCAGAGATTCGGATCCTAGCCTTGGTTCTTCGAGTAGCTTCACTGATCTCCACCAACTCTTGGCCTCCCCCATCATTTTAAAAGTGGCATACAGGATCTTTTGTTCATTTGTGTAGAGAAGAACTACCAGTAACTCTTTTATCTCCTGAACCCAATTTTCTGCAGCAATTGGGTCTGCTCCTCCCGCAAAAGTTGGGGGATTCACGTGGGTGAATTGCTTAATAGTGCAACCCTGGTCTGCAAGTGGATAGTTCTGTCCCCTAGAGTTCTGCATAATCTCTGTCATGACCTGCTGGGCTAAACCATGTAAAACTTCCTCCAACATTTGCGTTGTCATCTCTAGGGTCCATCCTTAAGATAGGAAAAAAAATAATTTTAGAATCTCAATATCATAACACGATCGGTACAATCATTTAACTAGGAAACTATAAAGTGCACAATTTAGGTCTCAGTCTCATTGCTTAGACACAAAACCATTGATTTTTCCATGAGATTCTTGAAACCGTTGATGGTTGGAGATACCGAGGGCACGATTTTGAGAAAACCGTCGACGGTTTGTGTACGCCCCAAAAAACTATTGATGGTTTGCCCCCTAAAAACTTCATGAAATCCTTCTTTTTATATATGTTACCTACTTCACGAACCTCTAATCACACACATAATTACAACGTCTTGAATACTAAACTACAAATTTCCTAGTGTTATGAATAGAGGCTCAATTCTTATAATGAAAGATTTTCACAAAGAGAAGAACATAATGCAACCTTTTGGGAGAAAAACCGCCAATGGTTCTCTGTGGCTTTTCTGAAACTGTTGACTATTTTAGGAAATCCAAGGAAACCTTCGATGGACTTCTGCTTCCGGCTACAAGACAAAATCCAAGATTCCAATTTTCTTAATGTATTTTTCTCTACTATGCATCCTATACCCAACTCACCTTACAACACCTAGCCTACCCATTCCTACCGTTATCAAAGTTCATATGTATACTCTGGTATTATTATCCACCAAATTCTATAGAACCTAATAACCTAGGCTCTGATACAACAACTGTGACGACCGCAAAAAATAAATAATAATAAATGTAAACTTCGATACCACAACTGTGGTGACCCGGAAACCTAGTGGGGTCCAGGGTGCTCCTTTCCATAACTTAATTTAAAACTAGCAGCGAAAAATAATCTAAACCTCAAATACCATACCAGAGTACTAAATCCCCACAAAATACATAGGTATATCCCAATATCAATATTACATCGCATAAACATAAAACATACATCACTGGCTTTTACACAAACACTTACTTTAAACTAACTTATCTAAGTCCCGCCCCAATGCTCTCTAGGCTTGATTTCCGGTATGTCCTTAAATGTGAAAATATTTATTAGGGTGGGACACCTCTCAGTAAGATCGAATAGATTATTATTAGTGTATGGCTAACATGAGTTTTAGTTCAAGAAAAATACATCTTTTAATTAACTTTAAATGAGATAGCATTTATAAATTGTACTCATACCCATATAATTGAAAATATATATTGTCTTCTGAAAACATACTTCGGCTCAATAAATAGCCTTATTTACATAAATCTACATATATGTATTTTACATAATACAACAGAATTTCCACAGTTTCCATACATTTAATTATAAAATATATACTAATCATCCCTCCCCATCGTTCTCAGTACAAACTTCACAACATAATTTCTATACTGAGCATCCCTCCCCATCGTTCTCAGTAAAAACTTCACAACAGAATTTCAATACTGAGCTTCCCTCCCCATCGTTCTCAGTATGAACTTCACAAAAAAATTTCCATACTGAGCATCCCTTCCCATCATTCTCAGTACAAATTTCACAACAAAATTTCCATACTGAGCATCCCTCCCCATCGTTCTCAGTACAAACTGTACAACATAATTTGCATACTGAGCATCCCTCCTCATCTCTCTCTGTACAAACTTCACAATAGAATTTCCATACTGAATGTCCCTCCCCATCGTTCTCAATACAAACTTCACAACAAAATTTTCATACTGAGCATCCCTCCCCATTGTTCTCAGTATGAACTTCACAACAGAATTTCCATACTGAGCATCCCTCCTCATCGTTCTCAGTATGATCTCATTTTTTTTCAACATAGAATTATCAATAGTTGTAACGCCCCAACCTATGTCTTCCAGGGAGCACTGCATCTCTCCTCCTCCACCTGCACCAGACAATAGGGGGCGGGCTTTATCAAACTAATGACTGGCCCCATTGACCAACACGTGTCCTTTTTAGTGTGTTTTGTCCTCACTCACACACTTCCTGAGAAAACTTCCCAGAAGATCACCCATCCTAAGATAACTCCAAGTCAAGCACGCTTAACCATGAAGTTTTTATGGGAAGACTCTCGAAAAGAAAGGTGCACCTTGTTGATATGGGTAGTAATATCTAATCCTTTTAAGCCTTTCTTCCACAGGGTATCACATTCTCCCCTACTTACAGAACACAACGTCCTCGTTGTGAACCTAAATTTCCAAACACAGGCGATGTGAATCTCATCACACTTTCAGTTAGGTAATTGCTCTGATACCATTTTATTACGCCCCAACCTGTGTCTGTCAGGGAGCACTGCATATCTCCTCCTCCACTTGCACCAGACAATAAGGGGTGAGCTTTATCAAACTAATGATTGGCCCCACAGACCAACACGGGTCATTTTCTGTATGTTTTATCCTCACTCACACATTTCCCAAGAAAACTTCCCAGAAGGTCACCTATCCCAAGATTACTCCAAGTCAAGCACGCTTAACCGTGAAGTTTTTATGGGAAGACTCCCAAAAAGAAAGGTGCACCTTGTTGATATGGGTAGTAAAATCTAATCCTTTTAAGCCTTTCTTCCATGGGGTATCACAATAATCTTTTCATAATATCCACATATTCTAAAAAATTCCAAAACCAGTGTAATACCACCACTTTTACCATATAATGTCATAAAAATTTCAACATATTTAATTATGCAATATCATTAATTATTCTCATGCCACACAATTTGTCTAATAATTTATAATTTCATTAAAAAAATATAAATGTTAAAGCATGAATGTTAAAACACAATATGAGTAAACATGTTAAAAAAAAAAAAAAAGAATGTTAAAGGAGTAAAAGCACACTAAATTTGTTATAATGAAATATACTGGATTGTGTGTGTTCATATGCTTAATGTACTTGATTGTGGTCATATGCTTAATTGTGATTCCTCATATTTGATATCATTATTTTTCAAAATTGTTAAAAGGCATGCTTATTGTAAGGGGGAGCCTTTTCAAAGGATCTCTCATCTTTGCTCCTTATTTTTCATCATCAAAAGGGGGGAGATTGTTGGCCTAACATGGCTTTCAAATCTCGTTTTGATGATAACAAATAAAAGTTTATTTAACATATGTTGTTAAAGTGATGATATTTCAGGAATGCTTAAAGACAAAGTTCAAAAGAAAGAATAGTAATGAGAGTTCAAAGATCACTAAAAATCATATTCATATTTAAAGTGATTCAATGGTAGCTCAAGTAACACCAAGATGATTAAAGTATGTGGAAATCTAAAGCTGACTCAAGCTCAAGTTAAAGGAGACCCAAAGCAAAAATACCATGGAAGACTTCAAGCTTAGAGTGTTTTAGGCTTTAAGACAAATGATGTAAGTACTTTATATTGAAATATCACATGGAAATATGTTGAAGCTTTTTAGGGGTTATTGTGACTTAGAGACTTTATTTTAAAAACCCCGGAAAAAGTTTTTATAAGAAATGAAGGCAAGAGAGGAAAGAGTTTTTTGAAAACCAAACTAAAAAACCAATTTTTTTAACTACCCAGACGACTGAAGTGTAATTCAAAAGACTGAAGAATTTCCTTAGACCACTGAAGATTAAGTTTAGTCTACTGAAGAATTTCCTCAGAAGACTGAAGATTAAGTTCAGTCTACTGAAGAATTTCCTATTGAAATCCTGAAGAGGCAATATAGCCTCAGAAGAATGAACCATGTCAGCCCAGACCCTATTTCCAGTTAATTTTTCAGTGTTTTAAAGAACTTCAAAAGACTGAACCCAATACTTCAGTCTACTGAACACAGTCAGCAGCTATAATTTTTGAATGTTTTAAAATTCAAACTTAAGTTTCTTGTGTCCCAAATTTCATAAAAACTTGGGAAATACTCAAAGTAATCTTGGCAACACGAAAATACCTTTATGAGCCTAAAAATACATGTTTTAGCAAATCAAACTTGACCAAGAAATTAAAAATCTATTTTAAAGCTGAAAGCCCTCTTGCTTTTTCAAAGATCTCTCTTGCTTACTCTTGCAACTCTAAATTGCTAAAGAATTCTCTCAAGTACTGAATCCTCCTTCTCTGAGTTCTAGACTTCCAAATCGCTGATTCTCATCTAGAGAAGAAATTTGGTGAAATCACTATTGAGCTTCAATTCTATTTCCGTTGATATTTTATATTGAAGTATATAGTGCTTTTAACTGTACTAATCTGTTTTTTTGAGAGTATCATTGTACACTATATAGTCTATTATCTTTCTTGTAGTTGTTAACGATTCGAGGATTGTTTGGATCATTGGACCAAGCGTGGGGTATCGCTTGGAGAAGGGGGCTTTACCCTTAAGTAGGGATTTGTAAAGGTTTGCTCCGTTCGAAAAGGAGTGTTATAGTGGAATCCTTAGGTGGTATTGGCCTAAGGCGAGGATGTAAGCTGGGGATAATCCGAACCTTGTAAAAATCTCGGTCTTACTCTTACCCTTCTCTTTACTTTCAGCATATATATACATTGTATTGTGTGAATTCAAAGTGTAGGTTGCTGAAAATTAAAAACCGAGATTAAGAAGACTCTTAACTTAAGAAAGTATGTTTGATTAAACTTTTGAGAAACCCAAAAGGGAGTACGTCATTTAATCGTTTGTGGAAATCTTAGTTGAGAGGGGGCAAGCAAATTTCATTCATTACAGGGCTTGAAACAAATAGGGCTACAAATGAACTCTACCTTGAGTTCTTGTTAAAGCTGAAAAGTGCTACATCTTATTTTTGATTGAGTATATTGTGTTTGATTGAATTGTTTGATTATTATTTACCTGTGTTGAGATTAAGTGTGGTTGTTGATTGATTAAATAACTAAGCTTTTGTTGTGTATTTGCTCAATTAACAAGAGGTTAAATATTCTTAAAAAGAATTAAAAGAAAATTTTAATAACCCAATTCACCCCCCCTCATGGGGCTACACCTTGACTTTGACAAGGAAATTCTTATAAATAAATAAATATATATATATATATATGTGTGTGTGTGTGTGTGTGTGTGTGTGTGTGTGTATACACAGTAAATTTAAATAAAAATGTGGGTATGATCAATTTCACTTATTTAATATAATTCAAATATATTCCCAAAACCCTAGTTGATTAAAACCCCGCAGTTTAATTTAATTCAAATATATTCCCAAAAAATTTGATTTGATCAAATCCCCACAGTTTAACTTAATTCAAATATATTCCCAAAAATCCGATTTGATCAAATCTCCATAGTTTAACTTAATTTAAATATATTTCCTAAAAACCCGATCTAATCAAATCCCCACAGTTTAACTTACCCAGGCATATGGAAATAATTAAATTTAAAAAATAAATTTAAATCATAAATATATTTTCAAAATAAAGTGACATAATCTATTCCCCTTACTTTAACCCTGGAGTGGTATCTACGACGTCTAAACGACAAAATCACTCCAGTCAAAACGTTGAGGAGCAAAGTTAGGACCCGAAAATGATGTTCGTTTTTTAATTTGGCCGAGAAATTTAGAGAGAGAGAGAGAGAGAGAGAGAGAGAGAGAGAGAGAGAGAGAGAATGGAGAGAGGGGCGAATTGCAATATGGGGGGGATTGATTTCAATTTAATGGAATCATCAGGAGCTTCCTGATGATTATATATATATATATATATATATATATTTATAATTATATTATATTATATTATATTATATTAATATATTATATTATTTAATTAATAATAATTATTAATTAATTATTATTTTTTTAGCATCACTACATTTTGAGCTAGTGGGAAGCAACATAATGACAGATGTTAATTATATATATTTTTATGATTATATTATTCTCAAGAATTATGTTAACTAATCAATTTAATTATTTTTTATTATGATGTGTGTATACCTATGTAAATTTTAATAATGACCATATCATGAATTGCATATGTTGAGGCATTTTATTTGGCCTTGTTTATGAAATATTAATATTGTTGTCTCATTATGATGTATTTAGAGACATTTTGACATTGATTCAGGTGATAGTTTGATGTAGACTCATTTGTAAAACATAGGGACATTGTGATTTAGTCTAATTGTGGTATATTTCAGAGATATTTTGATATTAGTCTCAATTTGCTTTTGTGAGAAGCATAATCATCTTGATGGATACTGAGACTATTAGAGACATTTTTTGCCTAATCACATTATATGATGTATTGAGACATTTTTGTTTAATCTTGATGAGATTATTTGAAGTTAGAGCATCTTGGTCAAATACTTGGACCGTTTAAAAAAAAAAAAAAAAAAAACAGATATGTTGATCACATTTTGTCATATAGTTTTGATCACACTCCCATGTTGATTACATTTTGCATGTACGGTCACAAGATTGGTGGAATTGCATGATTTCATTATGGACCTAGTGTATGGTCATAAGGTTATGTGTGTTTTGACTTGTATGATATCGATATCCCTATCGGATGTGAATTTCTGCATAGTTGGATATACATGATCTCATTCTAGACCATTATATTGGATGGTGCTTGCTCACATTCGATATTCTTTGTTGTAACCACATGTTATCTATTTTAGTTAGAAGAATTTTTTGCTTTCTTTATAAAATTTTAGCTATATATGTAGTTAAAATGGGAGATTGTTAGAATTTTTTGGACTTGCATAACCTTTTTTTTTATAAAAATCAAAATATATGAATATCAAACATTTTGGGAGCATGGTATTAATAGGCCTAACGATAAGTGATCATCATATAAGGTTTTGCGCTTAAAGCAGTGGTTCGTAGGATTATAGTATGTATGGGCTTGTTTGTACAAGTAGCCCATAATGAGTAGGATTTTCTTATGTCGATATTTAATTAACAAGATGAGGTCCTACCCTAGCCCTAATTTTATGCAGTTTTCCATCAAGTTATATGTTAAAAAAAGGGAAGAGGGCAGTAAGCACTCATCAAATATCACAAAACTTTTTAGACCTTAAAAAATAAAATCAATGGTGCAAGGTATGCATCCTAAAATTAATTTATGAGTTAGCTTTGGTGTGTTCCCAAGAGGGGGGGAGGTGAATTGGGTATTAAAAATTAATCCCCTAGGTCAACTAATCTAACAAACAGTATTTCACAAACCTAGGGTCATTCTATGTATTCACAATCCCAATCAAATATTTAAGCGATGAATATAAACATACAGGTGCAGAAAGTAAATTGCAGAAAATAAAATCAACACCAGATATGTTATTGGGGTTCGGCCAACTGTGCCTACGTCCCCACCTCTATCTCATAAGCTCGAGAATTCCACTAATGGCTCACTTAACGGGTGCAGAGGCACCGATTACAACCAGGTCATTTAGCACAGGGCTAACCTCAACCTTTACAAACTCTCCTTGTAGGGCGAAGAAGGTCCTAGGTAAAATTCACAGGGCTAACCCCAACATGATCCTTGCGGGCTAGATCAAACCCCCTCAGGCCACGCCTGGAAATACAACAGTATTTTTCACAATTAAACTGGTACAGTGATTATGCTTTCATGTAAAGAAGATATGTACCCAATATGCGCAATATAATCAATCAACCACACATCAATAATATAGGTAAATGTAAGCTCTGATGTGTATTTTTGTGCAAGCTACAATCAAAAAGTATGATTGCTAATATGCTCAAGAGTGTTCAAAATAAGCAGTATCTTAGAATCTAAGAAATGCACAGTTCAGTAGCAAATCAATATTCCAAAGATATGAATCAGATAATTAAACTAGTTCAATAAGATTTTCCTCAATGAAATACGCACAATACTAGTTTGAAAATGTTTTGCTTGTTTGAAAAATATTTGCATAACAAAAACCAAGCTATTGGACACTTGCAATAATAATGCAAATATCCCTAAGCTTACTAGGTTATCTCAACACAAGATTTATAGTATTAAAATCTGTGGGATAAACCTAAGCTAAACTCCCCAAAAATAATATCTCAATCACACAAGCACACTGGGAGTATTAGCAATTCTTAATATATACTAGCACAACAAATATACTCTCATAGTTCTAAAATGTATCAAGGGAATAAAAAATTTGAGAGTATTTAGAAAAAAAGAGTATTTGAGATAGAGAGGATTTTTACTAATGATTTTGACTAATTTCTTACTAATCCTCACAAATGAACCCATATTTATAGGCAGGGGTAAAAATATGGCCATTTGGGACTTGTTGGAAATTATTAGAAAAGATTCAAAACGTTTAAACACACTTAACCCAACTTAACCCAATTTTGCCATAGTTAAAATAGTTTTAACCCGCCGAGGTTTGGGTGGTTGAACCGAGGTTCAGTTGCCCGACCAAACTCAGTAATTAAAGCCACTCTTGAAGGTTCAGGTGCCTGAGTCAGGGCTCAGTTGGCTAAATGATTACGCGTCAAAATTGCGTAATTGGGCATCTTAACCCGGACTTTACGGTTTATATTTTTAATTAAATGTCTAAAATTGTCTAATATTTTAATAAAGTGCCAAAATCATCATTCTTGAACTTTATTGCACTATTTATGAAGTTTTGGTAATTTTTTGTCGCAGGAAAATTCCCGAGAACCAAAACCGACACTTGTTCATATTTCATGCATAACTTTTCCATCCAAGCTCTGATCGAGACGATTCAAATTTCTAAAGAAAGAAGAAAGGATTATCTATAACTTTTGTGTTTTAAGATTTATGAGAAACAGACTCCAGAAGAGTCAGATTTGTGATGAACAGAGAATGAAAAAAATGAAAAAAAATATAACAATTCGGGTCGGGTTGGATAATCGGGTCAGCTTGATGGCTTCACGGATCTAGGGCAGCTGTGGTTCCCTCTTCCCCTATTTAACATCATCATCTTCTTCTTCTTCTACCTGGTGTGCGGGTGCCTCCGTACCCTCTCCCTTTTAGCCTCTCATCTCTCTTTTGGATTTGTTTTCTTTTCTTTCTTCCTCTCTCACTTTGTTTTCTCTTTTCTCTCTTCTCTATTTCTTCCGGCAACTTTTCCTCCCCTTCCCTAACTCTCTTCCTTCTTTGTTCTCCTTCTTTCCCTTTCTTTATTCTTTTCTTGGCTTCCCTTCTCTGCTCCTTGCTGCCTCTCTGATCTCTCCCTCAGCTTTTCTTATCTCTCCCTTAGTTCTTCTCTTCTCTCCCTCAATCTCTCCCTCGGTATTCACTCTCTCACTCTCTCTCTATTTTCAACTCCATCCAGCCCCCTGCTGCCAGCACCACCACAAACTCTCAGCCACAAGCTCTACCATCTCAACAGAGCTCCAACACAGCAGAGAAACTCCCACACCAGATTGCCAAGCTGCTGTCTACAGCAACCCGAGCCAAGAAGATCTCAGTTCAACTCCAGCAAGCCTCTGCTCGGCCAGCCACCATAGCAAACCTCCATCCTCGCGGCCTCCTTCCAGTTCTAGCGACTCTACCAAGCCGCTGCACAGCCCAGCCTCCTGGACACAGCCCTCCAACAGCAAGAGCACCAGCTGCTCCTTAGCTTCTGCTCTAGCCACGACTCCACATTCCTGCCAGCACCAGGCTAAAGCTGCGACACCAGCCGCTCAAGCTCCTCTGCGACAGAACAGACCCATGCTCTCTCTCTCTCTCTCTCTCTCTCTCTCTCTCTATCTTTTTCTTTAATTTATTTCTTTCTCTTTTCCTTTCTTTTAATTTTTTTTAGTTTCTTTATTCCTATTACTATTTGCTTGAACAATAGTTTAAATTGCAATTGTACTTGACTACCTTTAGGATTTTTATTAAAGTGAGAGTTTTTATGGTAATGAAATTAGGTTCTTTATTTTTACTATAGTATTCATTTACTTATCTACTTGTCTTTCTCTTAGAAATTAAAGTAGTTACCTTTTAATTCTTGATTGAAGTTTAATTAGTCTAGGGTTAGTCTTACCAAAGTTTCATTTTTATTGTGTTCCATTATTGTTTGCGTATTTTAAATTCTTATTGAGTTCGTGTTTGCATTTAAATTATGGTCCTTACTTCAATTTCGTAGTTTTGTTAAAGGTTTGGTTTTTATTGCGTGTGTGTGTGTTTGATTGAGTTTCCATTACATGTTTTAATTCCATGCTCAAAGTTGCCATTTTTAATTAATGCATGTTTCAGTGTTTCCTTAGGTAGGCCAGGGTTTTCATTCTTATTGTTTTATTTAATAAATGCTAGTGTTAGGGTTTTTAAATTACGTGCCATTTAATTCGTCAGAAGTAAAATTGAACAATCTTGAAAACTCTGAATCTAAACCGAGTTCAGTGCAATTTAATTTTGATTGAAAGAACGTTAAATTTGAGATTAATTCCCTGAGGAGACTATCTAGCCCTTGGGCTTAATATTACACGACAGAGCTCTTATACTTGGGATAGCTTCCGAGCTGCTCATTTTTCGAGTGAGTCACTGAACCAAAGTCAGAAAGTTTTGGTGTGCAGTTCGGGTGCCCAAAGATACGTTCGGCTAACCGAACTAAGGAATTCGGTTGCCCAAGGCCTATTTTGAACTGAAAAGTTTGGCAGCCTAAGTTATTGAAAAGTGACCTTCTAAGGGTTCAGTCGCCTGAGGGTGATAGGGTCATTTTAGGTTCGGTCGTCCAAAGCTTGGTCAAACTGTTGACTTCTCAACAGTTTGGGCGCTTGAAGAGTTTTGAACTCCCGGGGTTCAGTCACCCGACCTCTCACATATTTTCCTATTATGTTCAACTTAATTTTAATTTTATCCCCTGATTGAGCAAGTGATTAGGGGGATTTACTTACGTACAAGTGCTGGAACCTAGGGTGCCCTAAGGTCATCCTGTCTCTATGGTCAGTCTATGGTATTTATGAGCTTACACAAACCTACATGCATGACATGCATAGATTATTATAAACCATATCCTAATTACTATTACAGACCCTTATTGAATTAAAATGAATTACAACATGAATAATCTTCAGGGACTTCAGGCTTCACTTCGTGTGCCATCAATCAATTTGCTAATGTGACCCTACACACGAACTTGGAAAATATTAAATACCAAGAATATTTGTCATTATCAAAAGCGGGTGTAACCTATCAGGTTAACATTATGTTTCATGTTTAGTAACATATGATAGATTTGGGAAATCCTTTTATTGTTTTGAAAGCTAGTTTATCATTGTGTTCATATTTTGAGTGCACATAGTGGGTGAGGTTAGAAATTCGACCTTTACAGTAGATAATTTCTTGTTATAAATTATGTATTAATGTGACAACACTACAAAAAAAGAAGGCCTTTATAGACAGTTTCAAACTGTCACTAATAATAGCAAACCATCATTAATACTTATTAGCCTTGGTGGTTACATGATCCTAATTGTCATGTTTTGATGAAAGCAACCCATTAGTGGTTCTAGGTAATCTAATATTTGCATATCAAGTTATGATAAAAACAAATTCAAATGCAAAGATAAAGTAAAATCTTAATAGGTTAGACATCATAAAAAAGGGGAGATTATTAGCCTTAGTGGCTACATAATCATATTTAATGTGTTTTAATGATATTAACCTATTTGTAGTTTCAAGTGTATCCTCTCTTTGCAAATCATGTTGAGTATGGGTACAAATGACAAATACATGAAGGTACTAGATTAGAGGCAAAGATCGGACCGAGTAGACATTCGAGTAGGAAAGATAAAAAAGACACTCACTCAGAAGAACTGGAGCACATCCAAGGAAGCTAATGAAGAATCATATGTAATGGGGAGTGTTTGAGGTAGTATTTGTTCTAACTCTTGCAGTTTTGTTTCACACATGATTAAGGAGCAAGGGTTAAGCTAATTGCATATGCATATTAGCACATATGAGTATATAGGATATCACTTAGATGAAAAATAAGTTTTTCATACTTTGACACTTAATAGTTTTCAAAAACAAAACATTGAGTTTTACGAAAAATATCCTATACTCAACTTTGATTAAAATATGACATAAGAGTATATAGGATACTAGATCATAAGTTCGGTACCTATGAGTTTTCAAAGTAAAAACAAGATTTTTATAAAAATATCCTTTACTCAAACGTATTTTTATATGGGATGATTTTTAAATCTTATTAGTGCTATAATGTTTTACAAACTTGGTTTTGGTTGGGTTTAAAACCTCAGTTATGCACCTCTCAAATTTCTTGAACACCCTTTTGTATTTTGAGCATAAATTTTTCTAGAAAAATATAAAAAGAGTGATCTTGGTATCTATAGAAAGCTAAGAAAAAATCCCACAACTTTCATGTTGAAGACTTTTTCTTATTTGGGTAATTAGTTAACGATTTGGGGTAATTTGTCAAAAAATTTTAGGCAGAATGTAGCCCAGCTGAAATAGTAGACTAATTGGAGTAATTAGTGGATGAATTGTGTAAATTAGTCGACGAATTGGGTCAAATAGTCAGCGACTTGCATCGAGATTCAGTCCCCAATAGCTATAAATGGTTAGTTTTCAAAGTAAACAATTATTTTACAAGCCCAACGACCATAAAACTGTTGGTAACTCATTTTGCCTATAAATATAAGTCCAAAGACTTGTTTTAAACATTGATTTTAGTCATTATACATTATTCCCAAGCACACTTCATTTTAGTTCATTATCCTTGTGCTTAACATCTCTCTTGCTCTTTATTCTAGTTGTGATTCATTACTTTGTGAGAGTTGTGAGGCTTTTATTGTATCAAATATCAGCTCATTCAAGGAGCATTTTTGTTGTATTACATAGTCATCTTGTAAGGGTTCTTTGTGAACCAATAGGTAAGGGATTGGTTCCCTTAGAAAAGCTCTAGGTGAGCATAAAGGGATTTGTTCCCTTGTGAAAGGCTCTTGGTGAGTGTTAAGGGATTTGTTCCCTTGTGTCGTAAAGGCTTTTCCGCCGGTGAAGGTGGTTATAGTGGATTGTGGAAACCTTGGGTGTGACTCAAGACATGGACGTAGGCTGGGTGTCGAACCACATTAAACAACGGTGTTAAGATTTTCTTCTTTATACTCTTTTATTTATATCTTGTGCATGTTTTATGTTCTATATATTGTGATATAATCATTGGCTTCTTGCCAAGATTTAATATTTTGTATAGAAAAGCGAAAATACGCCAAAGAGTCCATTCACCTCCCTTCTAGACTTTACTCCTGGGCCAATAAGTGTTATCAGAGCAAGGTGCTTGCATTATTAGAGTAATTTCAAAAGCGTAAAGATCAAATGGCGTATATAGTGGACAGCTCTTCCCATGGACAATCCGTGACCAGATCTTCGATGTTCAATGGCTCCAAGTACCTGGCATGGAAGAATCAAATGATGATCTTCATACAACCACATGATCTTGAGATGTGGCAGGTCATTACAAAGGGAGACTATATCTTCAAAAATGGAGAAGGAGAATTGAAAGGAATAGAAGAGATGTCAAGTACAGAAATAAGGTTAGTACAACTTAATTTTAAAACCAAGAATTTTCTTTACTGTGCTTTGAGTAATGATAAAATACAATCGTATTTGCGGATGTAAAACCGTAAAAGAAATATGGGATAAGGAACTTTGTTCATTAACCAATTCGGATGAGGAACTTTGTTCTTCATTATCATTGCATACCATATAGCAAGCAACCTCTTGGTCACTTGATTTACTTTCTGAACTACTTGTACTCATGTTGTCCCAAGTAGTGATTTTCATTGCCTTTTTCTTTTTCTTTTTGGAATCCTTCTTAAGTTGTGGACAATCTGGTTTTATGTGTCCATCTTTTTTGTAATTATAACATGTAAGGATTTTATTCCTTGATTTTTTTTATTGGTTTCTTCTTCATCTGATTTGCATTTTGAGTTCCAGATTTTTCTTGTGAATTTATTCTTCATCTTCATCTTCATCACTAAAGTTTTTGTTTGAAGTTTTGAAAGCAATTGATTCTTGGGCTTTATATTTTCCATTTCTTTCATTCATATAAATTTCATACGTAAAAAGGGATCCCATGAGTTCATCTAAGGATGTGTTTTCAAATTTCTTCCTTCGGTTATTGCAGTGGCCTTAGGTTCCCAAATCAGTGGCAGCCCTTTAATAAATTTTCAGATCATTTCATAGGTGTTGCAAGTTTTTCCTAGTGCATTGAGGGAGTTTATAATATGGGTGAACCTAGTGTACATGCTAGTGACTGATTCTTCCAGGTTTATCCTAAAGGCTTCATATTCACTAGTTAACATATCAATCCTATTATCCCTTACATCAATAGTACCTTCATAAGTTACTTCTAATTTATCCCATATTTCTTTGGTTGATTTGCAAGCCATGACCCTATTGAATTCATTTATATCAAGAGCACAATATAAAGCATTCATAGTACTTGAATTTACTTGCAACATCTTATGGTCATTTTCGGTCCATTCTTTTTCTTCTTTGGGTATTTCTGTACCATCTACAAGTTTGATAGGGATAAGGTCACCATGTGTGACAACCCTCCATGCTTTCTAATCCATGGTTTGAAGGTAGATCCTCATTCTTTATTTTCAAAATGTATAGTTTGAACCACAAAAGATGGGAGGCCTAGCTAAGGATTAACCCTCTCCAAAGGGAGCTACGCCTAAGTGTGCCATATAGATCATTACGTTGCTTCTAGTTAGGATTTGCTACAACCCCATTCTGATACCAATTGAAAACTAAGGTGTAGTCCAAAGTGGGGGGTGAATAGGGTTATTTAAAATTTTCTTTTAATTCTTTTTAAGATTCTTAACATCTTGTTGATTTAACAATCACACAACAAAGAGTTTACTTACTTATTCAATCCTCAAACCAAAACACAATTTATTAAAACTTAATCACCCAATCAAACAATTGATTTACTAAGTACAAGTCAATATATGTACTGCAGTACTATCAAGATTAATTTAACCTTTAATACTTAGTTAGTTTAACCACAACTTTGGAATACCAACACACTCTAACCAATATCAAACTTTAAACCATTCAACCACAATATATTCAATCAATATATGAGCTTCAGTTCTTAGATAAGTTTCAGTCTTTGTAGCCATATGTATATGAAATTTGATTCAAGCCCTACAAAGAATGAATTTGATCTTTCTTTATGATAATCACTATAATATCCACACTCTTCCCAAAATTCAGATTTCAAATAAACCTTTTGTTAATAGGTTTTGGGTTGTTAACCAATCAACGCACTCCCTTAAGGTTTCTATAAATTATTGATCAACGAACGTACTCCCTTTTTGTTTCCGCAATCCCAAAAACAAATTAAACTTTAGCTTATTTAAAATCCAATCCACGTAGTTTTTATGATTAAGAAATATAAATCATCCACGTAGTTAATCTATGCTGAAAATAAAGAGAGTAAGGGAAAGAGAGTGACACCGAGATTTTTTCGAGGTTCGGCTTATCCCCAGCCTATGTCCTCGCCTTTGGCCAATAACACCAAAGGATTCCACTATACCAGTTTCTTTCTAGGCGGAACAAAACCTTACAAGCAATACCCCACGCTCAAACACTCCTTCACTAGGCTAGAGCAATGTCTCTTCAAGCGATACCCCATGCTTAGGTAGCGATCCAAACAATCCTTGAATCGTAACAAGATCAATAATATATGTACAAAGAATTACCCTCAGATAGGGTGGATTAGTACAATTTCAAATACTATATACTTCAATCAAAATATCAATATGAAATACAATTGAAGTTCAAAAGAGATTTCACCAAGTTTTCCTTCCAGATGAGAATCAACAATTCAGAAACACAGAGAAGGATTTATCAGTTGCTTCTATAAAATCTCAGCAATTTAGATGTGCAAAGATGAGAGCATGAAAGCTTTAAGAGTATGAAAGTTTCAGCTTTGAGAATTGTTTTTCAATTGCTTGGTATAATTTGATTTGCAAAACCATGTATTTATAGAGTTTTTAGAGTGGGTTTCCTTGTTTCCCAAGTTGCTTGGAGTATTTCATAAGTTTTTATAACGTTTAGATTTGAAAAACAATTTTTTAGAATTTTCCCAATAAAGTTCAAATTTTAAAATTTTCGCTGGTCAATTGGCTGAGTCACTCAACTGGGTCAGTTTTGTACAGGGTCAGCTGGCTGAATAGGTAGCTGAGTCCATTCTACCTGTCTAGGATTTTTCAAAAAATAATATTCAGTCGACTGGCTGAACATAGTTCAAATTTTTTCAGTTGGCTGACTGGTTAGTTGGTTGACAAAACACAGTTCATTCTGGTCAGTTGGCTAAGGTGTTGTCAGCTTCGACCACCCTTCGGTATTTTGGTCATAAAGTTTTCTGTATAACTCCAAATTGGACATTAGTAGTATCAACAAAAAGCTAAGATAAAATGCCAAAACTTTCTTGTTGAACACTGTTTAATATAAGGAGCGTTTGATAGAGAACAATGCTCATCAATACAGATATAAAAAAATAATAGAATTTGGAAAATCGTATTTTGGTGCTTTTCATTCCAAAAATAATTTTAACCTTTTTGAAATAATTTTTGACCTTATAAAAATATTTTCCAAGTATTTTAAAAGGTATCTTGGTCCAAGTAATTACCCTAAGAGTCTTATATATCCATATTAAAATCGAATGAAGTACTTACATGAAGACTTCTTAAGACTTTGACATTCTAAGCACTTAAGTCTTCATGGTTGTCTTTCTTTGACTCCATCTTATCTTTGAGCTTTAGTATATTTTAAGCTTTTAGCAATTTCTCTTAAATATTCATGCTCTCATAATCTTCAAGCTCTATTATACCATCTTTGAATCCATGCCTTTTAAGCTTCATTTGATCATCTTTCTTCGGAGTATAAGTTTTCAATGATCCCTGTGAGAACTTGACCTTGTATTCTCATACTTGAGTCCTGAAATATCATCACTTAACCAAATATGTTAAGTTCCCTTGATTTGTTATCATCAAAACAAAATTTTAAACCTTGTAAGGCCAACAGAAGCTCAATTAAATTAACTAATGTACCTAATGTACCCAACTTTGCCTCTTCTCCCCCTTTTGGCAACAGCAAAAAGGGTTAAGAATAAATAATTATAAGTAATTTGGGCAAACAATGAGTAACAGTAATTTAGATACAAGAAATAATTTGGGAATACATTTGAAAATTTCGGCAACATGTCGTTTGAAAATAGAGCATTTCCCAAAATAAATATATACCTAAGTGACCTGTTTGAGTTCAACAATAATATACAACAATTTACATCCAAAAACTCAAATAGTTCAGTATTGATCCACTCAAATCATCAAGACAAGAAGATTATATGATCATGCAACACAAAATGACTGAAGGATACCAATTGTTGATACCAATTGCTAGAGATTTATGTTTTCCCACAAGATATAAATTTTAGTGATGCATGAAGTGAGATACATTTAACATTTCAGAGCCATATATTTCCAAGTGAAGTGGCTCCCCCTTAGATTGTGCATTCTCTTTAATTTTATGACTTGAGCAAAAGACACAAGTGGTTTAAACATTTATGAGCACATATCATGAATAAAGATTTTCATTTCAGTTCATTTCTTATAACTTTGACTTCAAAATAAATCCCCCTTTATAAATTATTGTTTTGGGGATACAATTTGCCACAAGATGTTGAATTTAAGTCCAGCAAAGTGATTGAAGAAAACTAGAACATATCATATTAAAAAAAATATTTATGATGTATAAAGAGATGATGTTCTAAAATCATAACCTAAGTTGAAAATGTTTAGTTTTACAAGACCGTAGGATGTGTGTGCATTGAATTTGGAAAAATTTTGGCAGCACTTCGTTTTAAAATACAACTTTTTCCATAAACACCTACCAATTAAAAAGCATTTAAATATATGCACAAATTTTAGATGATTCAATTTTAAATTGAGCTAAATGCAAGGAATTTTAAAATCCAAAAGCAGATTTAGCATGCACATCCATCTTAGAAAACATCTGAATATTTTGGAAAAATGTCAAATGAAAATCGGACAGCATGTTGTCTATAAACAGGACATTTCCCATATTAACCTGCATAAAAGGATTCAAGCAGACATTATATCATTCAGTTCTAAGCATACGAGAACCTAACAATTCTATTAGCAGGCAATACACATCAACTGCATTCACCATATAGGAGGCATCAATCAGACAGACATTTATACATATATAAGGGTACATGCAAGCCATTATATATATATATATATATATATATATATATATATAAGTATAAGAAAAAGAGAATCACCACATAATAGTATTTGTGTGTGTGTGTGTGTGGCGAGAGTGTATAGCCGAAAAGAAAAAATAAAATAATTGTTAAGTTATTATAGACCCCAAATGTAAATGTACGTAAAGGATAAGATAAATAAAATAAAAGAGTAGCTAATCTCCAAGGCTCACCTCTAGGACTCCCCATCATCTTGCTCGTCATCCTCATCATCGCTCACCTCCATTTGCCCCTCGCCAACATCCTCATTATTCATATCCCTTAGGCGCTCACTGAGCATGTGGAAGTTCGCCCTCACATTAGACTTGAACTTTGTGAACTCGGCGTAGAACGTATGAGACATAACCAAATTCACGAAGGTACTCACAGTGAAATCCTGCTTGTTGATCCAGGTCGGGATGGAGTCAGGACAGTCAAAATCACCTCTCTGGATATTAAACGTCTCAACTAGATATGCATCGTTGAACCGAATGTCCATCTCAAACACCTGGGAGTAGCATCCCTAGTCGTCCTGCCCAATATTGGCAAAGAATAGCCTGACAAGAATGGGCTAGATCCCCCTGGGCTGGAAGCTCATAAACTCATACCACCCCTGGTATCTGAACATTTCTATCACATTATTAAAGTAGGTCTACATAAACTGAATGTCCACAACCTTACCTAGTAAGAGCTCCTTGAGCCGAAAGACCTTCTCAACTTGATCCTTCTTTCAAGCGTAAGGAACCATTGCTCAAGAGCAATTTCTGACCCCGTGCCCCTTTGATCTCTAGACATGATTAGAAGAAGGTTTTTCTAAGAAATACTAGGCTAGGAATGAAAATGGCAAGGCTGGAAAAGAGAAATTCTGAAGGAGCTCTCAAGAACAGAGAAAAAATGAGGCTGCTTATGTGGGTAAAAATATATATATATATATATATATATATATATAGACCACGGTTTAGTCGCCTAAACAAGCCTTTGGTCGCTCAAACCATAATAATTGCCCAAGGCTCTGAGTCTGTTCGGCTGACCAAACACAGGGTCGGTTGGCTGAATTTCAATAGTCTTCTCGTGTTCCAATGCTTAGTAGCCCGAACCAAAATACTTCATTTTGGTTCGATTGGCTAAACCCAGGATTCAGTTGCCCGAAAATCAGTTTGGTTACCCAAACCATGTTTAGTGGCCCAAACATATTTTGAACTGAAACATTCAGGCGCCCGAATGTGGTCAACATGCTAGCCAAACTTCAAGTTCGGTTGCCCGAATGATTTAAGCTGAAATGGTTCAGCCGACCAAACCAAGTTGGCTTTCCTTCCTTTGTCCTTTTCTTATATACCATGATCCCCTATGATTTAAACTAATGACCTAAGGATTATGGAGTCCCCCTATTCTAATCTATTGATACTTGGAACACTTTTTAAGGACGAAGAGAGATGGATTAGGTCAAGGAGAGATAGATTCGGATTTTTCTTTCACTCTCTACACTTGTTTCATTTTGACCCCTCTCCACTTAAATGGACAGTAAGTATGGGTATAAGGACTAGAGGAGGTACTAGCAAAATGAACGGACTCTCTCATGAAGTACCCCATATATAGATTTTTCCTCTTTCTATTTCTAACTCCATTATATCCTATGTCTTCCTTGTATAATGTAAGAACTCGATCCGAGATAAGTGTATTAAATAAATGAGAAAAAGAGAAGGAAAGTTTAAAAGGAAAAAATCTGTAGGGCTCGTCGACGAAGCCTCTTGTTTAGCTCGGCGATGAGATTTAGTAACTCGTTGATGAGGAGGTGTCAAAAGAATTTGGGGAATCTTGAAATCTCAGACTCATTGGTAAGGCCACCTTGGCGTTGACGAAGGATCGTTGACAAGGATGTCGTCTCATCGATGAGTCTAGTCGGGTCAACTTGTTTATAAATATCTTTTTCACTTGTTTAATGGTTAAGCAACCAAAAACCTCTCTCTCTCTCTCTCTCTCTCTCTCTCTCTACGATTTCAGGTCGTCAGTTTCCGGAATCAATAATCCAACATTACCATGTGGATTAGGAGAGATCTCTACGTTTATAGCGAATCAGAAATTCGTTTGGAGGATTTTCAAGTTTTGACCCAAAACCAAGGTATGGGTCCGATTTCATTTTCGTTTTAGTATATATGTAGTAGTAAGAATTATAGTGAAGTATAGTTCTTAGATGTTTAGGTTTTGGGAACTCAGTTCTTAGTTTTGGAGCCGCAGAGTTCGGGTTTGTGCATTCAAGAAAAGGTAAGGGGATTCTATTTATATCATTTATTTTTGAAATCGGGATCGATAAACCTGTAGTTTACAATCGTATGTATGTTTTGGCTACTTATTTGGGAAAATCTGTCGGGTGAAAATTTGGGATTTTCGAGTTACAGTTTTTGGGAAAATTTGGGGTTTTGGGTATCATCTCTACTTTGGTTAGAAAATAATATGTTGTATAAAATGGTAGTAATGGGATGACCGTACTTGTATTCGTATTAAACTGTATTTCTTGAACTAAAATCGATATGATTTGTGTATACTCAAATAAGTGTGGAATAAACTGTTGTATGTAAAATTGTTCCACATTTTGTAAAGCAGCTAGGGGCCGCTAATTACCGTACGCTGATAAGTATAGGAACATGAGTTCCAAAATTGTTCCAAGTTTTGTAAAGCAGCTGGGGGCGGCTAAATACCATATACTGCTGCCATGTCTCGGCTAATTACTGTGGGCGAAAGTGTCTAGCCTTATATCCAAGGGTGTGAAATATCGCCTGTTTGTTCCGGCTAGTCACCGATCGGCGTGAGTGGACACCATATTGGCAATGATATCGCTGTGAGATTTTGGTTATTGCAGGGTATCATGTGCTTGAGTGTGATGACATTGACCGTATATTTGGTATTGTATGTACTGGAACTGAATTATAAAAATACTGGAACTATATCGTGTTATGTTTTATATCAAAATAACACTTGTATGTCACACACTGATTTAACCTGCTTCTTCCTTACTGATGATTACGCGTCAAAACTGCGTAATTGGACATTTAACCCGGGCTTTACGGTTTATATTTTCAATTAAATATCCAAAATTGTCCAATATTTTAATAAAGCGCCAAAATCATCATTCTTGAACTTTATTGCACTATTTATGAAGTTTTGGTATTTTTTTGTCGCAGGAAAATTCCCGGGAATCAAAATCGATACCTGTTCCTATTTTATGCATAATTTTTTTATCCTAGCTCCGATTAAGACTATTCAAATTTTAGGAGAAAGAGGAAAGGATTATCTACAACTTTTATGTTTTGAGTTTTGTGAGATACGGGCTCTAGAAGAGTCATATTTGCGATGAAAAGAGAATGAAAAAAATGAAAAAAATATAGCAATTCGGGTCAACTCCAATTGGGTCAAGTTGCCAGGTCGGGTCTCCTATCCGGGTCTAGGGCTTTCCCCCCTATCCTATTTAACTCTTCTCTTCCTCTTCCTGCCATAGGCAGCCCCCAGGGCTCCCCATTCTCCTCTTCCCCATTCTCTTCTTCTTCTTCTTCTTCTTCTTCTTTAGTTTGTTTTTTTTTTTTTTTTGTTCTTTTAAATTCTGCTTTGCTCTCTTTCTCTTTTCTCTATTCTCTATTCTCCTTCCCTTTATCCCTCTCTCTCTCTCTCTCTCTCTCAAACCTCTTTTGCCCATTGTTGCCGCAGCACAAAAAGCTCCTACTGCACTTTGTTGCTCTCTCCGGCGGCCGCCAACAGCACCAGCAGATCCGTGAGCCACTCTCCCACTGTTCCTTGCTCCATGCCACAGCCGCGAACCAACCCACACATAGCCGCAGCTGCTGCCACGGCTCCGTGGATTTGTTTCTCTCTCTCTCTCTTTTCCTTTCTTTCTTTCTTTTATTTACTTTTCTTTGAATCTTGGAATATTGAAGAAAGTTTAGTTTTTTTTTTAATGTTATTGGAGTTTTCTTTCTTTTTGTTTAAGTTGAGTAATGTTGGATATTTCATTATTGTTAAATTAATCTCTTTGTTTGTCTAATTGATAGTTATTTTAATTTAGCATTCTTAATTAAATTCAGATATTTTTTTTTATCGAAATTCGATTTAGTTAGGGTCTATGATTAGTAAAGGTTGTGTTTTTATTGTGTTTCTTTATTGTTTAAGTTTTTTAAATTTCCGTTGAATTCATGTTTGTATTTAAATTGTGAGTCTTGATTTGATCTCTTAATTGTGCTAAAGGTTTGATTTTTAGTAGGTTCGGTTTTTTTTTAGTATGTGTCTAGTTTAGTTTCCATTGTGTGTTTTTAATTCCATGTTCTAGGTTGCCATTTTTAATTAACGCGTGTCCCAGTGTTTCCTTAAGTAGACTAGGGTTTTCATTATTGTTATTTTAATACCATGTTTAAAGTTTCCATTTTTAGTTAGTATGATCTAGTGTTTCCTTAAGTAGACTAGGGTTTTCATTATTGTTATTTAATTCCGTGCGTGATAGTTTTAGGACTTTAATTTGTGTTTTCATTTAAGTCTCCACAATCTTGAAAACCCGAATCTGAACTAAGTTCAGTACCTTTTTAATTTTGATTGGAAGAAAGTAAAATCTGAGATTAAAACGCATTCCCTGAGGAGACGATCTAGCCCTTGGGCTTAATATTACACGATAGAACTCTTATACTTGGGATAGCTTTCGAGTTGCTCATTTTTCAAGTGAGTCAACTGAGAGGTGTCTCACCCCAAATATACAAATGTTTTTCAGGTCTTTCGAGTAGCCGAAACTAGCATTCCAGCGTTTAGGAGCATGGTTGTCGGTTAGCTACGTTTAGTACCTATGTAAGTACGAGTTTTGTAACCGGCTTGTCATTGTTTGGTTTTGTAGACACCCAAAGTACGTACTATATTTTGGGAATGTAGATTTTGTTTGTGTATGGACTCTGATATCGTATGATGTATGTATAGAAAGAACATTTCAGCTGCGTATTTGATGAGTATGGATATGTATGTGAATGTGTATAGGGTATACGTGTACCCCACGGGGTCGGACCCTCATTTAGTGTATTGTCATGTATGTTTTAATTGATACAGAGATAGGTTAGGTTAATATATTCGTACTTGGGACCCATCCATGGGTTCAAGGCTTGACAACTTGGTATCAGTGCAAAACCAAGTTGTTAGGTCCTGTAGACTTGGTTAGGTATAGCTTTGTGTACATACCAAATTATAGGATGTAGGAAATGGGTAGAGTAGGTCGAGGGTTGTTTTGTTGCTAGACGGGGACTAATTGGCGGTGTTCTGTGTTTTTCCTGGAATGATGATTTCAGTAAAACCATGGTAAATCATTGATGGCTTCGTGTCAGTGTGGTAGGACAGACCTGGACCCGTGAGAGTAGTAGTTGACATTATTAGCTTTCAATGATTGTGTTAACTATGTATGGTATAGGAAGTCTAATCGATTCCTATCCTATTTTCATAATGGAGCCTAAGGATAACAACTTGGAAAGTAGTTTCGAGGGGACTGCAAGTGATGGGTCTCCTTCTATGCCTCAGGGTATGTGGAGGTAGGTTATGCGGGAGATCGGGTGAAGTGTTAGGAGACGTGAGCACTCTCATATTGCTACGGGTTGTACCATAGAGAGGTTCACCCACATGCACCCTCCGACGTTTATAGGAGGACTTGATATGATAGTAGTAGAGAACTGGGTGCAGAAGACAGAAAAGATATTGGAAGTTTTGCACTACACTGATCAACAGAAAGTTCTCTACTCTACTTTTCAATTGGCAGGAGAAGTGAAAAGATGGTGGACAGCTGTGAGTCTGCCTGAGAAGCAGAGAGCTGGTCCATCTGATATGACTTGGATCCGTTTCAAGGAGGTATTTTTCGAGAGCTACTTCCTAGCTTCCACTCATGACGCGACGGCTGATGAGTTCTTGAGCTTGACTCAGGGAACCCTAACGATGCAGAGATATGCTACCAGATATATTGAGCTATCTTGTTTCGCGCCGTATTTGATCTCGAACGAGTATGAGAAGACTCGGAGGTTCGAGAAAGGTCTGAGGAAGTACATCTGCAGGCTTGTGGGGATGCTATAGATTTGAGAGTTTTCTATTCTGGTGGATAAAGCCACCATAGTTGAGGTTGACCTTCAAGGGGATGAGGTGGTACAGGAATAGAAGAAGAAGTTAATATCTTCTAGTTCTCAAACTGATCCTCGACAAGGACAGTGGAAGAAGAAGAAGAACTATAGTTCAGGTTATCGCCAAAATACCAAAGGACAAGGTTCGTAGGGGGATCCATCTTCTACACCATGCACTAGGTGTCATAAATGGCATGACGATGAATGCCAGCCGTTCTGGGGTAACTGCTACAACTATGGAAAATCGAGCAACATATCCCAAAACTATCAGGCACTGAGGAATGATATGCCTGCATAGAGCCAGAACCGTGGGAGTAATCAAATGCCTTGGGGGAACTATCAGGCAAACACGGCTTCGGCGAGGGTGTACTCCCTTACTCCAGCAGTTACGGAACATGCTGGGAATGTGGCGACAGGTACCATGTTATTGCTTTCGAATAAAGTTGTTGTTTTATTTGATTCGGGAGCAACCGACTCTTTTATATCGGTAAGTTTTGTGAAATTGTGTGGGGTTGAAACCCAAGTGATGGATGAGTGGTTGTCTGTGGCTACACCGACTGGGAGTGTAACGACCTGTAGTAAGATGTTGGGAAACTGCCCAATGGTTATTCAAGGAAGGCTGCTACCATGGAACCTAGCAGTGTACGACATGTGTGGATTTGACGTCATACTGGAGATGGATTGGATATTCTCTAGTTATGCGGTGATTGATTGTCGTGGGAAGGTAGTAGTGTTCAAACCTCTTGGGGAGCAGGAGTATGAGTTCATGGGATCATGTGTATGTTTGATGCCACAGATTCTATCAGCTATACATGTGAGAAGGTTACTCTTGGAGGGTTGTCAAGGGTACCTAGCTTGTGTGAAGGAACCACTTCGGGATGATCTGAAACTTGAAGATATCTGAGTGGTTAATAGACTTCCGGATGTATTCCCGAAAGACTTACCTAGTTTACCTCCTAATCAGGAGATCGAGTTCATTATTGATCTGCTGCCAAGCAAAGTGTTGATTTCTAAAACTCCATACTAGATGGCTCCAACTGAACTCAAAAAGTTGAAGGAGCAGTTACAGGAATTACTGGATAAGGTTGCATATTTTTCTAAAGATGAGATGTACTTGTGTTAGAACATTTTTGTTATATACCTTTTTGTTGATGTCAAAAGGGGGAGAAGAATGTAAGGTTATAGCAAAAATAGTTAGCAAAAATAGTATGCAAAAGTCTTTTTTAATACAAGGGAGAAAAGCACATAAGTACATGAGTTATACATGCAAAATTATTGCCTATTTTACATTGTGTTTGAGCATATTTCATATTGTTGAATTTTATATCGTGCATTATTTGAGGGGGAGCCTTGTTAGGCGTATCCCATTTTCTATTTTTGCTTGTGTATTTGTCATCATCAAAAAGGGGGAGATTGTTGACTCTGTGAGTCCAATCATGTTTTGATAATGACAAATCACTTGGTATTTGATCTGTGCATTGAGAATGTGAGCAGGAACATTACTTAACATGCACGGAAGGTGATTAAGTCATGGAAGCCAAGAGAATTAAAGTATATATAACCTGGCACAATCTATGGAATCAAAAGAGTAGAAGAATGAAAAAGCAAGCGTCAAGTTCAAGATCGTCTGAGAATGGGTATTTAGAAATTGATGTATGTGCATATTTTATATGATATAGCTAGAAGCTCAAAATATACCCTACACATGCATCTCATGAAAGCTTTCTAGGGTTAAATATGGACTTAAAGAACTTATTTTGATCCCCGAAAAATATTTTATAAGAGATTAAAGCATGAGAGCTCAAATGATTTTGAAAACTAAACTGAAAATTCTGAAATTGGTCTGCCCAAACGACTAAGGAGTATTCTTAGAAGTCTGAAGATACACCTTCAGATGACTAAAGTTTTACTTCAAATGATTAAAGAATTTTTTCAAAAGTTCGAAGATTTAGTTCATAGGACTGAAGATTTAATTATTATAACATAGAACAAACAGAACACCTTCTGACGTCTAAACTTTCATTTCAGTCGTTTGACCTTGTGTCCAAACTATAATTTTTAGTGCTTTAAGGAACATTAGATGTTTGAACTTGAATGCTCAGTCGTCTAAGCCTGCGGGAACATTTAAAATCTGAACTTTAGCTAAAAAACACGTGAGTTATTCACTTAATCAAATTGATCCAATGGTCAGGACTTATCCTAAGGCCGAGATTACTTATATAAATAACCTCTAAAACCTAATGCCTAACTTTTGGCATATCATTGGGAGCCTTGAACGTATACACTCTGAAAAGCATTGAACACATTTCTAAGCTCTTGTCTGTGATTTTAAAGCGTTTACTTCATATCTAAACTTGGGCTACGTTGATTTTCAAAAGGACTTCCAGCAAATATTGTGCAACCAACTTGGGTATTGAGGTTTGGTGATCAAACTAATTTTTTTCTTATTCTCAAAGATTTTTTTCATCTCACAAACTTATTCTTGAATATTCATTTTGAGAGATTGATCTTGATTTATTAATTATATATACTTTTGTGAAAGATCACTACTTGAGAAAAGTTTTTGTTTAAAACTAAAATCTTGAAGAAAGTTTTATATATTTCTTCATTCAAAGATTTGCTATTTGATTAGTATAACAATTATTTGATTACAAATACTAAGAGCTTCTAAATACATATTCTTGAGGAATATTATTTTTTTGAAACATAGTACTTAAATCTTTGCAATATTCAAAATCGTATATTTATTCAAAGATTCAACTTGACAAATTATTGAAAGCAAGAACATAGATATGCACATTATTAAAGATTATTTTTGAAAGGATCTTATTTTCTAATCTTGCATAAAGTATTCTAAAATCGAATCATATATTTCTCCAAAGCATTTATTTGTAAAATCATTTTTGGGAGATATTGATTTAAAAGGTAAATTTGTGAAACATATCATTCATATAACGATCTTATCGTTACATACATACTGAGTTTCAAGTTTTATCATATGAATATGTGTTAGGAATTTTTATTGTACTCATTAACTTGTTTAGAAGCATCTACGTGTTCAGGAATTTTAGCAACCTATTGTATTGACGGTTCGGGTTGTGAACCGAGAAGGAGGAAGTTGTGCCTCTTGTAAGCAGCGGAGCAGGAGGAAGTTGTGCCTCTTGTAAGCAGTGAAGTAGGAAGAAGTGTCTCTTGTAAGTAGTGGATTTGTGATGGGAAGCTCTGTCCCAGTTAAAGGAGTGGATTAGTGCAATCCTTGGGGTTTTGCCCAAGGTGAGGATGTAGGCCAGGTTTGACCAAATCTCGTTAAAAATCCAGTGTCTGCGCTCTTTCTCTATATATTTTATATTTTTGCATTTATATTCTTATTATATCTACTGTGCATGTTTTAAATATTGGTATATATGAATTTTTAAAATATGTGAGAAGAATTGGGTAATACTGAATTAATTGAGATATCGAGGGACTAAATCAATTGAGTTGTATAATACTAAAATCGGTGTGTATCCAAATTTGTGTTTGTATGGTTAGAATTTAAATTAAGGATTGAAATACCAAAGTAATTTTTAAAATACCCAATTCACCCCCCCCTCTTGGGATTACACCTAAATTAATAGTTGAAACCTAGTGTACATAGTAGTGATGGTTTGATCTGGGTTCACCCTAAAGGCCTCATACTCGCTTGTGAGCATGTCGATTCTATTATCTTTAACATCAACCGTTCCTTCATAGGTTACCTCTAGTTTATCCCATTTTTCTTTAGCTGATTTACATGTCATGACCCTATTGAATTCATTTACATCAAGAGTACAATATAAAGCATTCATAGCACATGAATTTACTTGCAACATCTTGTGGTCATTGTCAGTCATCTCTTTTTCCTCTTTAGGTATTTCTTTAATATCTATGTTTTTGGTATGGACAAGGTCACCATGTGTGACAACTTTCCAAGATTTCCAATTCATGGTTTGTAGGTATATCCTCATTTGTTGTTTCCAAAAAGTATAGTTGACTCCGCAAAAGTGAGAAGGTCTATATGAGGACTGACCCTTAGCAAAGGGAGCTACGCCTAGGTGTGCCATAAAGATCGTTGTGTAGCTTCTAGGTTAAGATTTGCTACAACCTCTCTCTAATACCAATTGAAAACTAGGGTGTAGTCCCAAGAGGTGAGGGAGGTGAACTGGGTTTTAAAAGTTTCTTTTAACTCCTTTTATAGATTCTCAACTTATTTTAAGTTTAGTACTCAAACAATGATAATTTGAATTACAATATTAGTTAGAAATCAATATTCACTTCTAAAACTTTAAGAATGAGTAAATCAACTTGATCTTGCGGTAATATCAATTAACACCGCACCAATAAATTGATTCAATCAACATAAACCAATAATTCACAATGTAATGCTTTCAACTTTTGAATAATTCAATCCTCTCAACAAGATAACCAAAACAAGATTCACACTAAAGAATGAATTCAGCAAAGCTTTCAAGATTTAGTGATTGAATAACTCAAAGTAGAGTTTGATAAAAGCTCTATTTTAATGAAGCATAATTGAAAATTCCAACACTCTTCCAAAACTCAAATTTTAAATAAACTTTCAATTAATGAGTCTTACGTGTTAATCAATCAACGTACTCCCTTATGGTTTCCGCAAACAGTATTGATCAAACAATGTACTCCCGTTTGGTTTTCACAATCCCAAAGTCAAATTAATTTTTGGTTTATTTAATATCCCATCCACACAATTTATAGATTTGAAATTAACAATCACGTAGTTATATATGTGCAAAAAATTAAAGAGAGTTTAGGGAAAGAGAGTGAAACCGAGTTTTCTACGAGGTTCGGTTTATACTCAACCTACGTCCTCGCCTTGGGCAAGACCACCTAACGATTCCACTATAGCGTTCCTTTATGGGCGGAACAAACCATTACAATCCCTCCTTTAGGGTGGAGACCCCTCTCCAAGCGATATTCCACGCTCGGTACAACGATCCAATAAACCTGAACCATCAAGGATAACAAGAAAAATAAGAAACAATTTGGTGTACAATGACATTCTCAAAAGAGTAGATTAGTACAACTGAAATCTATATACTTCAATCTAAATCACAATATAGAAAGACGAGGCTCAAGTTGTAACGACCTGCCTAATCTACTACATAAACAACCTGATTAATTATCATTAACTTAAACAATAACAAAGTCAACTTGAACCCGTCAATAGCGGGGACACACCTGTCATACTTAGTGGAAACCTAAGTAGCAATAAATATAAATTTCATCCACCCAACCATATAACACAATACCAGAGTTACTTGCATTACACCATGTTTCTGTAAATGTATATATACAATCCCACCAAAGAATAAAACTAGGATCTTACATCAAAACCTACCAACCCTAGTTCAAAAGACTCACCGTCCTAGCGAGGTAATAATACTGCCTCAATGGCGAGCTCGATTCGCCTATCTTTCTGGGTTCCCTGAAATGGTTTAAACTGAGGCGAGACACCTCTCAGTAAGGGAAATAAACTAAATACAGTTGTATGACAACATGAATATTTGTGTGCTATAATAAATATATAGTACATATTGCATGCTTGAAAACACTGATAACATCATAACTGAATAAACATACAGTTTCATAATTATACTGAATGAATCATATTGTATCTCATTGTTCATAAAATCATCTGATATAACTAGTAATTCTAAAATTTACCCAGCATGAATAGTTAGATGATATCATGTGTTACCCCCCATGATGGGTTAAGTAGCCCAAAGGCGGGACCTGACAATGGCAGGCCAACCGCTGCCTAGTAAAAAATGTTTGTAAGTACGATGGGCTCGCCACACCCTGGTCCAAACTGCCAGGTGGACATCTACAACTCTACACTGAAAGCCACATCGACTATCTATCTCCCACCCCCTCTACTAGCAGGGGCAGTTAGCACAAGTCTGAATTGAACTGAACTGTATAGCTACGGTATCGTGCTCTTGATAACTAATCTGAACTATCATTCTGATTCTGATAACATATAGTACATAATAGTATATTGTTTTAACGTAAATAAATTGATAGAATTTTCTAAATTTTGTCATATCATAAATAATCACAACCTTGTGCCGGATACATATATACTACGGCCTTGCGCCGACTATCAATCACGACCTTGCGCCGAACATTTCATTAATATTGAACATAGCATATGTATTGTTTATCATATATTCTGAAATCATAATGTCTTGTTTTATCATGTTATTCCTGAAAATAACTGAAATGTGTTTTTTTGTAAAATTGACTTAACATAATACAACGTGCGTAAAATAATATTCATGCCACACAAATTGAATAAAATCATGAATTCTATTCTGAAATCACATTTCTAGAGTTTGGGATGGAGTTTAAGTTAGCCCCACCAACGTTCTACTCCGATAGACTTGAAGAGAACCTCCTAAGGAGTAGCGTGGCGGTTTTGGATCATCAATTCGGTGAAGAATGGACCCAAAATCTTAGAGAGAAGGGGGATGAGATGAACAAGAGAGAGAGAGAGAGAATCTATTTTGGCTGAAAAATTTGCACTGAATCTGAGTTTGGGGCTAGTTATACTCCTTCCCTCGTCGACGTGCCATGTCACTTCGTCGACGAAGCCACAAAGGGAGTTCATCAACGAATACTTATTCCTCATCGATGAAATTCAGAACTAAAAATTATCTCTTGGTATCTTCATGTTGAAAAGACGCGTGTCCCTGTCGATGATCCCATCAAGCGTGTTCACCGACGAACGTGTTGTGTTCGTTGACGAGATCCCTATTGAATTCCAAATCCAATTTCCTTCTCTCTCCTTTCCCTTATTATTAAATTACTATATTTCTTCAAGTCTCTACACAAGTATATATATCACCGGGGTTCTTTATTAGGTTGAATAATTCAATAAAATGCAAAGACCTGTGAGCTTTTCTCAGCAAAATCGCAGCAAGTAATTCAACAAGAGTATAGGCAAGGTAGCTTTAAAGAGTAGAAAGAATTTGATTGTTTTTCTGCTTGTAGGTTTTTGGTGTATTTGATCCTCGGGTTTAATCATGTATTTATAGAGTTTAAAGAGTATTTTTCATGTTGCCCAAGTAGCTTGGATTATTCCCCAAGTTTTCACAAAGTTTAGAATTCAAAAACTCAATTTTGGAAACTTCCCGTTACTTTTAAAATTCTGAATTTCAAAGGGTCAGGCATATGAACTCAAGGGGTCAGTTGCCTGGACTTTAAATTTCAGTAAATTTGGAAGTCAGTATAGGGTCAGGTGCCTGGACTCATAGGGACAGTCGCCTGAAGTGGTTCTGTCTGCGGTTTAGTTGCCTGAATAGATAAGGTCAGCCACCTGACAGCTTCGACCACCATTTAGTATATTGATCATAAATTTTTCTGTAAAACTCTAAATTAGACGTTCTTGGTATCAACAGAAATCTAAGAGAAAAACCCACAACTTTCATGTTGAACACATTTTAAGATAAGGAGTTTGTGATAGAGAAAAAATACACATCAATGCGGATATAGAAAAAATAACAGAATTTGGAAAATTGAGTTTTGGTGCTTTTCATTCCAAAAATAATTTTAACCATTTCGAAATAACTTTTGACCTTATAAAAAGATTTTACAACTATTTTAAAAGGTATGTAGGTCCATGTAATTAACGTAAGAGTTTCATGAATCCATATTGAAATCGCTTGAAGTACTTACATAAAGACTTCTTAAGACTTTGACATTCCAAGCACTTAAGTCTTCATGCTTTTCCATCTCTTGATTCTATCTTGACTTCCAACTTCAATTCACTTTAAGTTTCGTTAAAACATCTTTGAATCCATGCTTGAGTCCTAAAGTATCATCACTTAACCAAATATATTAAGTTCCTCTGAATTGTTATCATCAAAATAAGATTTTAAGCTTTGTAAAGCCAACAAAAAATTGTATACTAATTTTTTATATAATTATTACTTTGTAGGGTTTGCGGTCTATCACAAGAAGATGAAGACGATGTCGAACACTACAATTGGATGCATCTTTTTTTTTTCTTTTTTTTTTTCTAAACGAACCATGTATATATGATGTTTCTGAACAATTTGTAATGTATATATTTTCGTTTCCTAAATAATTTATGAATTTTTCATTAATTCTGATTCAATAATATGTATGCAGAAATTTAATTATAGGTTTTTACAGAGATTAATGGGTGATTTAAAAAATTATTATTATTTTAAACTTTTAGTGATGGTTCTATAACCTTCATTAAAATTTGAGATAGTGACTATTAGTGATGATTTTGAAACCATCACGAAAAGTTATACTATCAGTGACAGATTCCCAAATTGTCACTAATAGTGGTTTTTTAGCGACGGTTTCAAAATTATCATTAATAGTATGTCTTTTAGTGACGATTTCAAAATCGGTCACTAATATTATGTCTTTAGTGATGATTTGTAGTCGAGAAAATGTACCAGTTATAGTGACAGTCTTAGGCTTTTAGTGAAAGAATGAAATTGTCACTATTAGAATGACTATGACCACCGTTTTAGTCACCACTCCGTAACCGTCACTAATAAGTATTGTTTGCCCGGAAGTAGAATTTAGAGGGGGGGTGAATGGACTCTTTGACGTATTTTCACCTTTCTCTACAAAATATAAAATCTTGGTAAGAAGCAAATGATTATCACAATATAAAGAACATAAAACATGCACAAGATATAAATAAAAGAGTGTAAGTAAGAAAAGCTTAGCATCATTGTTTAATGTGGTTCGTCACCAAGCCTACGTCCACACCTTGAGTCACACCCAAGGTTTCCACAATCCACTATTACCTCCTTCACCGAAGGAAAAGCCTTTACAATGTAAGGGAATGAATCCCTTAACGCTCACCAAGAGCCTTCACACGAGAACAAATCCCTTTATGCTCACCTAGAGCCTTTCCAAAGGAACCAATCCCTTACTGCTTGGTTCACAAAGAACCCTTATAAGATGAATATGTAATATAAAAAAAAATGCTCCTTGAATGAGTTGATATTTGATACAATAAAAGCCTCACAACTCTCTCAAAGTAATGAATCACAACTACAATAAATAGCAAGAGAGATGTTGAGCACAAGGATAATGAACTAAAATGAAGTGTTCTTAGGAATAATGTATAATGACTAAAATCAATGTTTAAAACAAGTCTTTGGACTTATATTTATAGGAAAAATGAGTTACCAGCAGTTTTATGGTCGTTGGGCTTGTAAAATAATTGTTTACTTTAAAAATTAGTCGTTTATAGCCATTGGGGACTGAATCCCAACACAAATCACCAACTATTTGACCCAATTCGTCAACTAATTACCCCAATTAGTCGACTGTTTCAGCTTGGCTACATTATGCTTGAAATCTTTGAAGAATTACCCCAAATTGTAGACTAATTACCCAAATTAGAAAAAGTATTCAACATGAAAGTTATGGTATTTTTTTTTAGCTTTCAATAGATACCAAGATCACTCTTTTTTATATTTTTCTAGCAAAAGTTATGCCCCAATTACTGAAGGGTGTTCAAGAAATTTGGGAGGTGCATAACTGAGGTTTTAAACCCAACCAGGACTAAGTTTGTAAAAGATTATAACGCTAATATGATTTAAAATTCGTCCCATATAAAAATACATTTGAGTAAAGGATATTTTTATAAAACTCTTGTTTTTACTTTGAAAACTCATAGGTATTGAACTTATGATTTGGTTATATCCTATATACTCTCATGTCCTATTTTAATCAAAGTTGAGTATAGTATATTTTCTGTAAAACTCATTGTTTTGTTTTTGAAAACTATTAAGTGTCAAACTATGAAAAACTTATTTTTCATCTAAGTGATATCCTGTATTCTTGTATGTACTAATATGCATATGCAATTTGCTCAACTCTTGCTCAATAATCATGTGTGAAACAAAATCGCAAGAGTTACAACAAATATTACCTCAAACACTCCCCATTACATATGATTCTACATTAGCTTCCTTGGATATACTTGAGGTCTTCCGAGTGAGTGTCCTTTTGATCTTTCCTATTTGAATGTCTACTCGGTCCGATCTTTGCCTCTGATCTAGTACCTTCATGTATTTGTCATTTGTACCTGCACTTAACGTGATTTGCAAAGATAGGATGCACTTGGAACTACAAATAGGTTAATATCATCAAAACACATTAAACATGATTATGTAGCTAGTAAGGCTAACAATCTCCCCTTTTTTGATTATGTCTAACCTATTAAGATTTTACTTGATCTTTGCATTTGAGTTTGTACTTATCATAACTTGATGTGTAAGGATTAGATTATCTAGAATCACTAATGGGTTGTTATCATCAAAACATGACAATTTGGGTCATGTAACCACCAAGGCTAACAAACCATTAGTGTTCATACAGGATATAATTTTTGAAGCTCCGCCTTAATTTATGTATATTGTTGAATAAGATGAGAATTTTGCTCCCCCTTGCTACATGCATATAAGGCATAACTAAATTATTCAACTATATATTTCATATTCATTGGAGCTGTAACATATAATTATACAAACTAGAAAGTTCATTTTATATTAAATAAAATCAACAAATAAACTAAGCTTTCATTAAAATAAATTAAGTAACAAATTTGAATTTTCATCAATTAAAAATGTTTTAAACATCACTACAGATTTATACTTAATACACTCGCTTATAGTGCTCATCCTATAACACCAACCTACTTCTCCCCCTTTGATCATCATCAAAAAGAGAGGAACTATTCTTTTAGCCTAAAAAAGCTTTTGGAGATAGGGGACATGTTCTCCCTATTAACCACTAATGGGAACATGCTATAAGTTAAGACTAATTTCCCTAGGATTCAATTTTATGCAAGAAATATTCTGTATGCTTATTCAAGAGTTTTACCACCATATGTTCATATAACTAAGGAAATCATCTCTTGTCGAGGAGGTGGGTTTCTTGGGCATTCTTCTGAGATTTTAATCAAAAGTAGATGACCTAAGTTGTTCATCTTAGAAATACAAGGTTTTTCTATTGTCACTCATAAATTTATTCATAAGGAACAAGCTTAAATAAAAAGCTTGTGAAGGTGTTCATGCCACTTTATCCCATAAACTATAGCCAATAATTAAAAAAAAAAACCAATTAACAAGATATATACAATTTAAAAGATCATGTTGGTTTTAACATTTGAACTCATCAATATTGGCTTGATTCTCTAAAGTCTCCAACATAGTAATTAAAAGGTTATTATGTGTAAACTAAAATTTTATACCTTAAGCGCTATCCACAAAAATTTTAGTAAGTGTCTCTAACTTAGCACTATATAAACTCATGCAGTCAACACTTAATTCTTTTTGCCTAGGTATGTTTAAATCTACCTAATTCCTATCAAATCCTAGGTTCTAAGGAGGCAATAGTTTAAAATTTAGGCAGTTTGCTTTGGAACCCATTCTTCTTTGGGTCCCAAGGGATTGGTCTTCTTAACCACCCATTCTAGCTTTCTTTTTTTGCCTCTTGCACCTCTAAAAGGGCAAGAATAATGAAAGTGATCTTTCCCTTCACAATACAAGCAAGTTTTGTTTGCATGTGCGAAGGTTTTGTCTCATTAATCCTATTTTTAGTTAATGATGCATTATTATGGGATTTAAAGGAGGAACCATAGATTAAATTCATTTTGTAAGATCTATTTCTTTGGGTTTCTAAGGGCTTATTAAAGTTTTCTTTTCCATAAATCGTTTTCCCATAATCTTCATTTTTCTTTTTCAAGAGGATATTTTCTTTTAAGGTATTTTTTATTTGAATTTTTAAATCTTTGGTATATGCAATACACTCCTCATTTTGCCTTTTCAAGGAACTATTTTCCTTTTTCAAGATGGAACAATGACAAGGTTCCTTTTGTTTGCATTTTGACAATTTATCTTCCAAATTTTTGTTCCTTCTATTGATCACAACTAATTTTTTGTACAACTTAGTGCATGTGATCTCTAATTCATCATAGGTAAGTTTATCGTCATCGGAACTTACCTCCTCATGTTTGCAGTCATGAAGCACAAGTGTGTGCTTCATCCTTTGCTTCATCTTCAGTGGAAGGTCCATTGATGCCATCCCAAGTAGTAGTATTCATGGCATTATAATCTTCTTTTTGAAATTTCCCTTGGTGTTTGATCAAGGGACAATTTGTAATTATATGCCTAACCTTTTTGAATTGTGGCACCTTATGGTATCATTTTTTATTGTTTCATCTTTTCCAGTTTGCTTACTAAATTTTTGTCTTTTTACTAGGAATTTGCTAAATTTTCTTGTGAGTAGATTCTATATCATCCTCACTATCCTCATCAACTTCTAGCATTTCTTTGTATTTTGAGCTAGATGATTTTAATACAATACCTATATCCTTCCTAGGCTTCTAAACATTTGAAGTCATGTTTTTCTTAATTTCATAAGTCATAAGTAACCCAATTAACTCATCAAGTGTGACTTTGGTTAGATCCTTTGCTTCCTCAATGGCAGTTGATTTAGCATGCCATGACTCATGTAAATATCAAAGAACTTTTTGTACATTGTCATCCATAGAATATGTTGACTTTTTGTGATTGATCCCGTTTTAATTATGACAAATCACTGATATCTTATGTGTGTATTTAGAATGTGAATATGTTTATATGTCAGTACACACATAAAGTAAAGGGAAAATGGAAGCCAGAAGTGACTTAAAGAATACAGTCTGGCGTATTCCATGGAAGATAGAAGAGCAAAGAAGAAAGAAGACATATAGTATTTCATTTGTAATTTTATTTAGTATTTTAATTTGTATTAATGCATATCATGCATGATGATATTGATAAGCTCAAACATAGAACCATAGACTGACCTTAGGAAACTTAAAATTTCATGGAAAACCCCTTCACTTAAAAGGTCATACTCATACATATAGGGAAAAAAATTTTAAGGTCAAAATCAGGGCAAATCTTGGTTTTTTAAGGCCCTTGGTCAACCGAAACGCCTTAGTCAACCGACTCTTCATATCTGGTCTGTTTACAAAGCCTCGGTCGATCAACCCAAAATTAACATAGCTCCCTCAGTCGACCGACCATTATACTCAGCCATTTTTACATGCTCATTCAACTAGCCAAAATAAACTGATTTAAGCATCAATCGATTGAACCTGCAAAGGCAAAAAAATCACCTTTGGCTCAACCGACCGACCATGTCCTCAGTTGACCAAGCCTCTCAAAATATTTTGAAAATTACACAGTGTTAACTTTACTGTGATCCCAAGAGGGGGGTTGAATTGATATTTTTAAAATTAATGCCCTAGGTCAGTATTCTAACAGCAATATATTCACAACCCTAAAGTCAATCTAGTGCAAGTAAAGTAAATCAATTGTAATATGTACCAGAAATTAAATAACGTAATTTAATTAACTAAGCATGCACTAGAAAGTAGTAAAGAGAAGTGACACGCAGAAGTGTTATCGAGGTTCGGCAAATTGCCTACATCCCTGCCATGGCTAACAAGCACAATGATTACCACTATAATGCTCACTTAAATGGGTGGAGCAGCACCTAAACAATTAGGTCAGTTAGCATAGGGTTGACCTCAACCTTTACAAATACTCCTTGTGGGGCGGAGAATGCCCTAGGTCAAATTAGTAGGGCTAACCCTAACTTGATCCTTTCGAGCTAGATCAAGCCACCTCAAGCCACGCCTAGAAATACAATAGTATTCTTCACAAAATAACCAATACAGTGATTATGCTTCTCAAGTGATGCAGATGTGTACTCAATACACGCAATCACATACACATCAATAATATAGGTAATGTAAGCTCAGTGATGTGAATATATGTGCAAATAACACTCAACAAGATATAATCACAATAATGTTGAAGAGTGTTCTAAGCAAGTTGTATGTTTGAAACAAGCTAAATGAAATCTCAATAGCATATCAGGGTTTCAAAGATGTTAATCAAATATTCAAACTTAACTCAAAAGATTTTCTTTCAATGTAATGAGCACAATAGTAGTTTGAAAATATTTTAGCTTGCAGAAAAATATTTTGCACACCAAAATCAAAGCTATGAGACACTTGCAATAACAATGCAATTATCCTAAGCTTACTAGTTTATCCCAGCACAAGATTTATAATATCAAAATCTGTGAGATAAACCTAAGCTAAACTCCCCAAAAATAATATAATAATCAATCACTCAAATGAGAGTTCCTAGCAAAGTGTAGCAATCACAAGCACTCTAAATATGCTCTCACAATCTCAGAATATATATTAAGGAAGTGAAGATTTGAGAGTATTTGGACAAAGAGTGTATTTTGAAAAGAGAGGATTTTTGGGCAAATTGCTAATTCTTGCTAATCCTCACAAATGAGCCTATTGTTGGCCTGGTTGAGCGTCTAGAGGGGGGGGGTGAATAGATGTTTCTTGCGGATATGCAAATTTTTTACAAGCACAAAAATCTTGCCAAGAACAAGTGCATAATATCACAATGTAAAAGTGTAGCAAATGGTAATGAATGAGCAATATAAAGAGAGAGGAGAGAAGAAAAACTTAACACGGTGATATTAATGTGGTTCGGCACCCAGCCTATGTCCACGCCTTGAGACCAACTCAAGGATTCCCAAAATCCACTATACGATCCTCCTTCAAGCGGAGAAGCCAATACACACAATTGCTCACAAAGAGCTTTAACAAGGTACTCACTTAGAGATGCCCTACAATGGCTCACAAAGGGCCTTTCTTTACAAGTAGTTGATAAGAGGTGAATACAATATTAAATGCTCCCTTTGATCTAAGTATCACAACAATATCCTCACACTATGTCCTCTTTTCAATGGAGTAAAAACAAGAACAAGAGTAAGAAGAAGGCAAGTGAGTATAAGGGAAACCCTAGAATGAAAGCACAATAAATGATCTTAATAAGTACATGAGCTTTCTTGGTTAGAAGTAAATGTAATAACCCTTATTTAAACACCAAATGGGTGAGCTGGGTGCTAGAGAGCTGTTGGGCATTTATTGATGCAAAACAAGGGTAAAACTAGTTGTTCTGCTACATTCAATGAACCCTGTAGCCCGACATTCGTCGATGAGATCTATACTTCATCGATGAAGCCTTATATTCGTCGATGAGTTGCTGGTTCTGAATTCAGACACGTCTCGGTTTCTTTTCGTCGAATGGAGCCCTATGTTCATTGACAAGCTCTTCAATACATTCGTCGATGAAGCCCTGTGTTCATCGACGAGTTGCTGGTTCTAAATTCAAACAACTCTCGGTTTCTTTTCGTCGACGAGAACCTTGTGTTCGTCAATGAAGGTATGTGTTATACTCATCAACGAAGCCATGTGTTCGTCAACGAGTCCCTTCTTACTTCTTTAGAAAAAATTCTTTTAAGCTATAAGAAAGGTCCTTGTTTGTTTAAGGGTTTTTAGACACCTTAAGTAGCTTTACTTGTTTTTGTTTTGTGTGTGTGATATGCCCATTCTTTGCTCTTTATTTGAGTCACTCCATATACAAGGGATTTACAAAATAATCTCTCACACTCATTCTTTAGAACAATTACATATTATGTAGGGTCCATGAATGCTTTGAGGACTGAACTTTTGGTCATTTCACGAGTTGCTTCTGGTTTATTTGAAACTTATTTTCTTTGGTGCCATTCTGTGCAGCTAAACATGACTAGAGAAAAAGGTTAGTAGCCTTAAGGAACTGCTAATAGGTTGTTGTCATCAAAACATAGTTGGAATGAAAGACCCTTAACCACTTGGTCTAACATTCTCCCCTTTTTTTATGATGGCAATCCATTAGTGTTCTTTTTCAAAGATATATGCTCCCCCTTACTAAATGTATAGGTTTATAGTTTAAATAAATTCTCCCCCTTAATGTTTGCATTATATGAACGAAGATTTTATTTAAATTTTTGGTAGCATGTCGTTTATAAGTAAGACATTTCCCAAGTAATCCTGTATAAAATTGATATAAAAAAGTCCAGTATATCAATCATAAGCATGTTGGTACAAAGATAGTGCATTTATGTTCAACAATTTCAATACTTGCTAAGTACAATAATCTTAGTGAAATACGAAGTTACTATATTATTTGCAGTGACTAAAAAGCTACTACACCAACTGAAGATACATCCGAATAAAAGCCTATATAAGCCTATATCTCTCCCCCTTTGCCATAATTAAAATTGGGGGAAAATAGAAACGGAGGGCTACTCGCGTGGGTGACCAAGGCGTCGAAGAGGGTAGCAAAGGAAGTGTCAATGGTGTCAAAACGGGTGCAGTTGGTGTTTTCTTGATGGGCAAGGGATGCATCTAGGGAATCGAAATGATTGCGGTGACGTATTTCAGACTGTGTCATAGCGTGCTGAAGGCCGTCTAGGCGCTCCAGGATATGGCCATAGGAAGTATCCTCATCGTCGCCTGCTTTATCCTCTTCCTCCATGGCGGCCTCAACTTCATCGATCGGAACTTATCCCTGCTTGTGGGCTTTGACCCACGTGTTGGTTGCATTGTCCTTTTAAAAATGCATGTAACAAAGGATCACCTCGGTGTATATATCCTCAAGCGCAAGATGAATGCAAAGTAAGCCAGCACAAATGAGCTCGAAATGATCGAAAAAGGTCATGAGGAGACGACCATAGGGAAGGCAACCCCGCTACCGTTTGAGGCTCTCCTCAAGTTCTGAACAATGATGGAGGGCAAGTAAATACCATGCCCAACCCAAAGGCAGTACATGCTGAAAATATCGCCCAATGTAACCTAATCACGTCCACCAGTGCGAGGGCAAAGATTGTATGTGATCATGTGGTGGAGGACCCTAAATTCAACGGTGAGATCCTTGGATTTGGGGCACGCAATGGAGGGAATGCGAGGGTTACCAGTAATGAGCTTAAGTGTGGCGTGCGAGTCGAACCAGTCAAACCGTTTGGGCCAAGAAGCCTTGGGGAGGCCTCGGAGTGGATAATTGGCGCAACCAAGCATGACGGAGAATGTATCCTTAGAGAGTTGAATGATGGTCCCGCGAACTGTGGAGTAGGCGACAATGCCGCGAAGTGAGGGAATAAAATTGGCGTAGAATTCGCGAACTAGGTCCTCATAGACAAGCTCATCTAGGTTGAAGAGAGCATCCCAACCGAAAGCTTTAATTTTGGAGAGGAGAGTGGGAAAATGGAGCTGAAGGAAGTCAGAGGGCACAATATTCCCGTATAAGATGTGCCACTTTAGAATGTTATTCTGATAGCGAAGGCGGCCTCTGGTGAGACGAAATGGGGGTCGGAGTTTGCAGGGGCAATTGGAGAAGGAAGGTTGGTAGGACGATGAGAGAAGCCTTCACCGGCCTCAATTTTAAGGTTACGGTGCTTGGGTCTAGAAGCCATTAAAGGATGAAGGGGAAAGAGAGAGCTAGAGAAATGGAAGAGATGGTAGGCGATGAGAGGAGAGCCAAGGAGAGGGGAGGTTGCAGAGAGCGTGTGGAGTGGTGAGAGAGAGAGAGAGAGAGAGAGAGAGAGAGGTGGAGTGAGGTAGAGGGTTGAGAGGGTGTTTGGGACAAGATGGGTTGAGAGAAGGAGGGGAGAGAGAGATAGAACGTCGAGAGGAAGGAGAGGGATCGAAATATGATGGCTAGGGTTTGCAAAAAGAAGGGGGGTTGTGCGAGCGGGAATATGAAGTGTCCCGACAGATTTCGTCGACGAGGCCCTGTGTTCTTCGATGAAATTAAGCCAAATTCGACGACGAGACCCCTATGTTCATCGACGAATATGATAGGCTGCTCAGCAAAAAATGCCTTCTGTTTGTTGGCGAGAGCAAAAAGAGAGATAAAAAATTGAGTTAAGCGTAGGATGAGCTAAAGTATGGAGTAAGAGCCAATATAAAGATCCTAGGATATATCTGAAGGAGTACACATGCCTAGGGCATGCCGGATTTTATGGAATCTTTCTTCATTGAGTGGCTTAGTTAGAATGTCGGCGAGTTGATTTTTAGTAGGAATATAAATCAACTCAACGTCTCCCTTTTGAACATGGTCTCGAATAAAGTTGTGCCTAATTTCAATATGCTTAGCTCTAGAATGAAGGCACGGATTTTTTGAAATGTTGATGGTACTAGTATTGTCACAATGGATTGGAGTACCCTTAACTAAGATTTAGAAGTCCTCAAGCTGTTGTTTCATGTATAAGGCTTGAGCACAACAACTATTGGCTGCAATATACTCAGCCTCGGTGGTGGAGAGAGCTACGGAGGTTTATTTTTTGCAAAACCAGGACACAAAAGAGTGTCCTAGGAAATGACATGTTCCGATAGTGCTTTTTCTATCAATTTTGCAGCCACCGTAGTTAGCATCAGAGTAGCATGTGAGGTCAAAGGGAGCTTCTTAGGATAGAAGAGTCCTAAGTCATGGGTGCCTGCAAAGTATCTAAAGATTATTTTGACTACATGAATATGAGATTCTTTGGGACAAGATTGGAATCTAGCACATAGACAAACACTGAACAGGATATCGAGCCTGCTAGAAGTGAGGTACAAAAAACTACCAATGATTCCATGGTAGAGTTTTTTGTCAACATTTTTCCCTTTTTCATCAACTTCAAGCTTTGTTGTGGTGCTCATAGGGGTTACTTTAGACTTACCCATTTCAAGACTGGATTTCTTTAACATGTCCTTAACGTATTTGGCTTGATTTCTAAAGATTCCATGTTTCATTTGTTTAATTTGTAATCCTAGGAAGAATGTTAGTTCACCCATCATACTCATCTCAAATATTTCCTGCATAGTTTGAGCAAAATCTTGACACAAAGTTTCATTGGTGGCACAAAAAATGATATCATCTACATAAATTTGTATGACTAGCATATTATTCTCCTTATGTTTTAAGAAAAGAGTAGTGTCGAATTTTCCTCTTGTGAACCCATTGTTTAGGAGAAATTTACTTAAATGCTCATACCATGCTCTTGGTGCTTGCTTGAGTCCATAAAGGGCTATTGAGAGTTTGTATACATAATCGGGATGAGTGTGGCTCTCAAATCCTGGAGGTTGCTTGACATATACTTCTTCATTTATGTATCCATTTAAAAATGTGCCTTTTACATCCATTTGAAATAACTTGAAGTTTTGGTAGCAAGCAAAGGCAAGTAGCATTCTAATAGCTTCTAGTCTTGCCACAAGGGCTTAAGTTTCATCATAGTCAATACCCTCTTATTGGTTATACCCTTGGGCTACCAATCTAGCTTTGTTTCTAACAATGTTCCCATCTTCATCTTTCTTATTCCTAAACACCCATTTGGTTCCAATTATTGTAGTATTTTTGGGTTTAGGAACTAAGTGCCATACTTTGTTTCTTTCAAATTGATCTAGTTCTTCTTACATGGCATTTATCCAATTTTCATCATTTCCAGCTTCCTCAAAGTTTGTTGGTTCTAGATGAGATATGAAAGCAATATGATTACATCCACTTCTTAGGTGAGATCTGGTGCAAACTCCTTGGGATGGACTACCTATGATAAGATCAGTTGGGTGATTTTTTACAAACTTCCAAGCTCTAGGTAGTTCATGATTCTCTTCTTCTAGTTGATTAGGCTTTTGAGGAGATGATTCTAGATGATCAATGTTTGTATCTTGATCACTATTTAACTTAAGTTGTTCTAATTCTTTTTCAATTCTAAAGGTGGTGACTTGATTATCTTCATCTATCTCAACAGGTGTTTTGGATGCGTGAGGGTTTGTTTCATCAAACACAACATGGGTTGATTCTTGAACAGTTTGAATTCTTTTGTTGAATACCCTATATGCTTTGCTATTCATGGCATATCCTATAAAAATTTCCTCATCGGATTTTGAATCAAATTTTTCCAAAATGATCCCCCTATCATTTAATATGAAACATTCACATCCAAAAACCTTAAAGTGTGAAATGTTAGGTTTCCTACCCTTCCATATCTCATATGGGGTTTTCCTTAACTTGGATCTAATGATGACGCGGTTACTAACATAGCAAGTCATGCTAACGGCTTCTGCCTAGAAGTATTTTGGCAAGTTATGTTCGTTGAGCATTGTCTTAGCCATTTCTTGGAGTGTTCAATTTTCTCTTTCAACTACTCCGTTTTTCTGTGGAGTTTTTGGTGCGGAGAAGTTGTGTGAATAGCCATTCTCGTTGCAAAAGTCTTCTAGTTCTTTGTTTCTAAATTCTCTCCCTCTATCACTCCTAATGTGTACAATTGACAATCCCTTTTCATTTTGGATTTTTCCACAAAAATGAATGAATGCATTACAAGTGTCACTTTTGTTTGCAAGAAAAATTACCCATGAAAATCTTGAGAAGTCATCAACTATAACAAATGCATACAACTTTCCACTAATACTAGCTATGTCATTAGGGCCAAATAAATCAAGATGGATTAACTCTAAGGGTCTTGAGGTAGAAATCATTTTCTTGGTTTTGAAAGAGGTTTTAACTTGTTTTCCATATTGACATGCATCACAAATTTTGTCTTTCACATAATTGTCTTTTGGTAGGCCGTTTACTAGTTCTTTGGATGAAAGTTTATGAAGTAAATCCATGCTTGCATGACCTAATCTCCTATGCCATAACCAACAATTTTCATTAGTAACTGCTAAACATTTAACGTTACAAGTTTTGATGTCATCAAACTCAATTGTGTATATATTGGATTCACGTTTTCCTACGAGGATGGTTTTTCCATTTAAATCATTTACTAAACATTTGGTGGATTGAAAAGTAATGTTTAACCCTTTATCACACAATTGACTAACACTTAGCAAGTTGTGTTTGAGAGTATCTACAAGTGCAACATTTCAATAGCCAAGGATGAATTACCTATTTTACCTTTACCGATGATTCTTCTTTTGGCATTGTCTCCAAATGTGACTAGTCCTTCTCTTTTGTAGGTGAGAGAGAGAAATTTGCTTGCATCTCCCGTCATGTGTCTTGAACATCCACTATCGAGAAAACATTTGTTCTTTATGGAGTCGGTCTTCAAGCATACTTACACACAACATTAAGTTACTTGTTTTGGTACCCACATTTGCTTGGGTCCTATGGGGTTAGTGTTCTTAATCACCCATTTGTAATTCAGGTTTTTTCCTCTATTTCCCTTGAAGGGACAAGTAAATCGTACATGGCCTATTCTTTCACAATACAGGCAAACATTATTTGCATGTGAGGGGTTTGGTTTAGGTGCAGGGCTTTTCTTTGATGCGGAGCTCCTTTTAGCATAAAGATTTGCAAATCCTATTGATTTTGAAGACGATAGGTCGTATCCTAATCCTTCTTTGAAAATTCCAAACCTTTGAGCTCCAAGTAACTTATCAAACTTTTCTTTACTATGTTGATTAAGGTGTAATCCCAATAGGGGGGTGAATTGGGTATTTAAAAATTCTAAGGCACTTTGTTACCTCTTACACCCTTCTTATAAATTTACCAATAAATTCTTGTTACTCAATTACTTAAGTGCAAGACTATCCTATCTAAGCTTGCAATATACACAAATTAAATACAATGCTGAAAATAAAGAGTGAAGGGAAGAGAGAAGACAAACACAGTTTTACGAGGTTCAGCCAACTTGGCCTACATCCTTGCCTTGAGCAACCACTCAAGGATTCACTAAAACCCTGCTCCTTAAAGTGGGATGGAGCTTCCCCTACAATCCGCTGCTTACAAGAGGCACAGCTTCCTCCTACTCCGCTGCTTACAAAAGATACAGCTCTCTCCTCACACACCGGTTCACACCCCGAACTGTGTGTACAATAAAATCTGGAAAATACACTCAAAACAATGCTTCTAACAAAAGCTTGTGAGTACAATTCAAATTCCTAGTACATTAACATATGATATAACTTGAAACTCATGAATGTATGAAAAACGATACAATCGTTTGATGTATGATATGTGTCGACACACAAATTCGTATTTAATCAAACTCCCAAGTAAAAATATATTTGAAATGCCTTGGAGTTAACTAGGGTTCTTGGTTCACTTTATAAAGATGCAAAAGTATGTTTGAAGTGAACTCGTTAACAAAATATTTGCCTTGAATACAAACTCAATCAAAATCACAAAGTTTTATTTCATGTATTCAATCACAAACTGAGAATATTAATTTTCAGAAAATATCCCTCAATTAAATGTATAGTTGTAAGTACCAAGGATATTTAATCAAGTAGTAATATAACTAAAATATATATCCTTTAGAAAATACACACTTGAATCAAAAAATCAATCAAGCAAGTTAAATAAGTTTTCTCAAGTAATGATCTTCTCAAAAATATATTTTATATGAATAGGCACACTCAAGATCAAAACTTTTCAATACTTAGTCAAGAACAAGCAATGAGATGAGATAAAAAGTCACAACACTAATAACTTGAAAGATCAAACCTCAATACTAGATTGAAGTCTAGTAGAGTAAACAAGTTCCCTTTGAAAATTTGATTTGATTTGCCCAAGCTTGAAGATTTTAGATTGATGTATAGGCAATCGTATAACACTTTTCAATGATCTTGCAACAAGGTGTGTTCTTCTCTTTCTTGTGTGTCTAACTTGTGTTCTAGGGTTTAGATATTCATAATATATAGTATATTACCTTTAGGATTGATCTCAGTCATTGGATCAATAAGATAGCTCGCGAGTCTTTTTAATAAAAAAACTGATTTTTAGGCTTTTCCACAAGTTCAGTCAACCGAACTCGACTTTAGGCTCCTGAAGTGGCAACTTTAGGCGCCTGAGGTTCCAAGGTCAGGTGACCGAGGTACCTCTGCTAGGTTCTGTCTTTCCCATTTAATTCTTCAGGCTACTGAATTTAATCTTCAGGCTACCGAAGAAATTCTTCAAGTGCCTGAGGTTAACTTCAGGCTACCGAAGTCCCCTCCTTTTTTTATTTCCTTTTTCTAATTAAAAAAAATGCTTTGCTCTTTTTCTTGGGCCTTTTTATCAAACATATATTTCATGATTTTCCAAACATTTCTAGGTCCATGAAGATTCCCTAGTGATATACATGAAATGCATGAATCCTAAAAATCATTCTAAGTTATGAGCCTCAAATAAATCATACGAAAATGTAAGTACATGAGATCTAAATACCCATTCCCAAAATATTCTTGAACTTTGCCGCTTGCGTCTTGATTCTCATACTCTTTGAGTTCCATGGTGCTTTCTAAAATGTATAAGCTTTACTTTATGGCGTCCATGACTCATTATCTTTCCGTGCATGCTCAGTGTAAGTCATGTTCACAAACTCAATGCACAGATCAAATATCAAGTGATTTGTCATTATCAAAATAGGATTGGACTCGTAGAGTCAACATACTATTTGTAATTTATAAATAGTATTGCTTTGATCTTCCATCTTCTTTTTTAATGTAGAGTTTTCTTAAAGAATTTTGATTATTTGTCTTTTTAAGCTTCCAATTTCCTTTTGAGAAGACTCTTTGCAATTTATGTATTCCTTAGTGAGCTTTTCATTTTCAAGACTAAGAGATGCATTTTCTTCTTTCAAAGTGTCACATGAGCATATATGTTTTTGTTTGCATCTTGAATGATTTTCTTCTAAGAGTTTGAGTTTCCTTTTAGATGCTTTTAATTCAATGTAGAGTTTTCTACAATTTTCTTCTAGTTCTTCATAAGAAGGGAAATATTTGTCATCAGAGTTACCTCACTTTGTTCGTCCGCCATAAGGCAGAAATGAGCAGCTTCTTCCTCGATTTCTTCGTCAGTTGAGGTCCCATCTAGTTCATCCCATTCGTTTGCGTTCATTACTTTGAACTTCTTTTTGTCTCCCTGTTGATTGTTGCCTTTGTTTTTAAAGAGAGGAAAATAGGCCATGCGGTGCCCGATCTTTTCGCAATTGTAGCATCTTATGCTCGATTCTCCTTTCTCTTTTTGTTTGCCATTTTTTTTGTTCATCAGAAAATTCCTAAATCTCCTTGTAAGGAGGGCGACTTCATCATCATCATTTTCTTCCTCTTCTATGAGCACTTTTTGCTTTCCGACTTTTAAAGCAATTCTGATAGCCTTCTTGGGTACTTCAGCATCTGCGACAACATTTTTCTTCTTGATCTTATAGGTCATAAAAGACCCGATCAGTTCGTCAAGGGTGACCTTTGAGAGGTCCTTTGCTTCTTCAATTGCTGTGGACTTGGCGTGCCAGGATGTCGGTAATGAGCGAAGGACTTTCTGCACATTATCTTCCATAGAGTACTCTCTACCGAGAGCTTTTAGTCCATTTGTAATGTGTGTGAATCGAGTAAACATGGCAGTAATTGTCTCACCTTCTTCCATTTTAAACATCTCATATTCTTTTACCAACATATAAATTTTTGAGCTTTTTACTTGGGTTGTACCTTCGTATGTCACCTGAAGCTTTTCCCACATTTCCTTAGCCATGTTGCGTGCGCATATTCAGTTGTACTCTTCATCATTTACAGTAAAATAAAGGAAGTTCTTGGTATCGAAGTTCAGTTGTGCTAGCTTTGCATCTGCCTCAGGAAGTTTTCCAATAGGTATGTCATCGCCTTCTTTGTTCTTGAAGGTGTAGTCTCCTTCAGTGATAACGTTCCACATTCGGTAGTCATAGGCCTGGGTGAAGATTGACATTCGATTTTTCCATGCCAGGTATTTAGTTCCACAAAATTTGGGGGGATGGTCCATGGATTGACCTTGGGCAAACATATCCGCCATATTGATCTTTTCGCCTAGGAGTTACTCTGAAATTCAGTGACTGGTGCTCTGATACCACTTGTTGGCTGGTTGAGCATCTAGAGGGGGGTGAATAGACATTTCTTGCGGATATGCAAATTTTTTACAAGCACAAAAATTTTTCCAAGAACAAGTGCATAATATCACAATATAAAAGTGCAGCAAATGGTAATGAATGAGCAATATAAAAGAGAGAGGAGGGAAGAAAAACTTAACACGGCGATATTAACATGGTTCGACACCCAGCCCTTATCCACGCCTTTAGACCAACTCAAGGATTCCCAAAATCCACTATACAATCCTCCTTCAGGCGGAGAAGCTAATACACACAACTGCTCACAAAGAGCTTCAACAAGGTACTCACTTAGAGATACCCTACAATGGCTCACAAAGGGCCTTTCTTTACAAGTAGTTGATAAGAGGTGAATACAATATTAAATGCTCCCTTTGGGTTGAGTATCACAACAATATCCTCACACTATGTCCTCTTTTCAATGGAGTAAAAACAAGAACAAGAGCAAGAAGAGGGCAAGTGAGTATAAGGGAAACCCTAGAATGAAAGCACAATAAATGATCTTCATTAGTAAATGAGCTTTCTTGGTTAGATGTAAATGCAATAACCCTTATTTAAACACCAAATGGGCAAGCTGGGTGCTGGAGAGCCGTTGGGCATTTATTGATGCAAAACAAGGGTAAAACTAGCCATTCTGCTGCATTTAATGAACCCTACAGCCCGACATTCATTGACGAGATTTGTACTTCGTCGATGACCTCTTCATTGTATTCATCGACGAAGCCCTGTGTTCGTTGACGAGTTGCTGGTTCTGAATTCAGAAACATCTCAATTTCTTTTCGTCGACGAGAACCCTGTGTTCGTCGACGAGTTCTTCAATATATTCGTCGACGAAGCCCTGTGTTCGTCAACGAGTTGCTGGTTCTAAATTCGAACAACTCTCGGTTTCTTTTCATCGACGAGAACCATGTGTTCGTCGATGAAGGTATGTGTTATACTCATCGACGAAGCCCTATGTTCATCGACAAGTCCCTTCTTACTTCTTTAGAAAAAAATCCTTGTAAGCTCTAAGAAAGGTCCTTGTCTGTTTAAGGGCTTTTAGACACCTTAAGTAGCTTTTCTTGTTTTTGTTGTGTGTGTGTGATATGCCCATTCTTTGCTCTTTATTTGAGTCACTCCATATACAAGGGATTTACAAAATAATCTCTCTTACTCTCACACTCAATCTTTAGAACACTTGCAAATTATGTAGAGTCCATGAATGCTTTGAGTGGCTGAACTTGTGGTCATGTCGTGAGTTGCTTCTGGTTTTTTTGAAACTTATTTGCTTTGGTGCCATTCTATGCAGCTGAACATGACTAGAGAAAAAGGTTAGTAGCCTTAAGGAACTGCTAATGGGTTGTTGCCATCAAAACATAGTTGGAATGAAAGACCCTTGACCGCTTGGTCTAACACCTATATTTATAGGCAAGGTAAAAAATATAACCGTTTGGAACTTGTTGGGAATTATAAAAAAGTTTTAAATAGTTAAAACACCATTAACCCAATTTATTCCAATTTTATTGCAGTTAAAATAATTTTAACCTGCCGAGGTTCGGGTGGCTGAACCGTGCTTCGGTCGCCTGAACAGACACAGTAATAAAAATCTTTAAATTCGGTTTGGCAGCCCGAGTTTGAGTTCGGTGGCCCGAAACAAAGTTAGAAAGACTTCTTCGTAACTTCGGGTGCCCGATCATAGGTTCAGTCGCTAGAACTCGTGTGTTCGGTCGCCCGGGGCTTAATTTGAACTATATCTTTCGGTGGCCCAAGTTGGTGGAATGTCCCTTTCGAAAGGTTCGGGCACCTGTGGACAGTATGCACAAATATGTTCGGTCGCCCGAGAACCTAAGTCAACTGTTGACTCCTCAACAGTTCGGATGCCCGAGGAGTTTTGAGCTTCTGGGGTTTGATCGCCCAAGCTCTCTCAATTTCCCTAATAATGTTCAATTTAAGTACATTTTTAACACTCTTGTATTTAGTATGATATATGTGAGAGTGTTGGGACCTAGAGTCATACTATGATCTTACTGAGCTTACCATATATCCTATATGCATGATATGCAAGTAAGAAATACAGACCATATTCCTAAGTTACTATTACAGACCCATATTACAATAATTGATTTGGCAATACAAATTAAAATCTTCAAGGTCTTCATGTTGCTTCAGGTGTCATTCCTTGAGATGCTCATCTAAGCCTGCACAAACACTTGACAACCATCAAATACCTAAGTAATTGTCATTATCAAAACCAGGTGTGACCTATAAGGTCAACACACAGATCAGCTGACTAGTTCTTTGGCCAGCCGACCGACCTCTTTGAAAGGCTTAAATTTTCGTGTGGTTAGCCGATCGGCGCCTTCGTCAGTCAACCAACCCTCTTGGGTTGCCCAATTTTTCCAGTACTAAATGTCATTAATTTTCCAATTAATACTTTTTTGAAATGGCGAGTGTGTCTCCAATGGTTATAATTTTTGGGAACTCTATATATAGGTCATTCAAAAGCATGATTAGGTGGTGATTAGCTAGAAACTCTCTCTAAAATTTTTGTGCTATATTTTCATATACTCTCACATATTCAAGCATATATTCAATCTCTTTCTCATATTTACATGTTTTTATCATTATAGAAATAGAGCATTTAGTTCATCTTCTTCACTTACAAAGTCATTGCAACTTGAAGTTAGATTGAATACTCTTTATTGTGAGCATCATACATATCATTGTTAAGCTTATACTCTCTCATTCATTCATATTTGAAAATCATTTTTAGAGAGTGAGCTTGAGTTGTTCCCATATCGTTTGATTGATAAATATTGTTGGGAATATTCTCTACAACTTGTGAGTCTTTGCACACTCATTACAAGATTCAAAAGCTAGTTTTTGTGCTTTTTGGAAAATATTTTTGCAAAGCTAATCATCTTCATCTCCTACACTTTATTACTGAAAAATACTTTTGGAGATTTTTCTTGAGTGTTTAAAGATCTTTGATATATACTTTCTAAATATTATATATTTGAATCAAAGATCATATTTATCATCATCTCTCGCATTATTTCATAAATACATTCTTGAGAGATATTGCACAAACTCTACTAAGCTTAGATTCCTATCATACAATTGTGCATTGAGATTTATTGAGTACACATCTACTTAGTGAAGAAGCACTTTATTTGTACAAAAATTTTTATCTTTGTATTCCAGGCATAGCCTGAAGAGGGAGACTCGTCCTGTAAGTTGTCCCGGTTTGGCTCCAATCCAGTTAGGTGAGCTTGGATTTGCACCATCATGTAAAGTGTGCATAATTTGGCTTAGCCTGGTAATTGAGCTGAGGTGTCTTTGCCTCGTAAGGAGAATTGGTTGTGGCTTGGCTCCGTAATTGAGCTGAGGAGTCTCCACCCCATAAGGAGAGTGTAAGCAGCATCGCTCTGCCTGGTTAAGTGAGCATATAGTGAATCCTTGAGTTGTTGGCTTAAGGCAGGGACGTAGGTAGTATTGGCTGAACCCCGATAACAAATACTATGTTTTTCTATTCCCTATACTCTTTACATTCCAGCACTTGCATATTTATATTTAAATTGTTGTGTTTGATTTATATAAGTGCATATCTCATTATCTCTGGATTTGGTGAATGCTTAGAAAAGACCCTAGGTTGAATTATACTGATTGAGGATCTTAAAATAAAGATAAATTAACCTAGGAATATTTTTTAATACCCAATTCAACCCCCCTCTCTTGGGATTACACCATTCCTATCAATTGGTATCAGAACCTCATTGCAAAAAACTTAACCACTTGTTTTAAAGATCGCAATGGCTCATGTTGATGTATCCCCGTTTTGTGAGGGAAAATTCTCTACATGCCCTCCAAAGTTTTATGGTGAAAAATTCACCGATTGGAAACTTAGAATGACTATTTTTATCAAACCATTAAATTGGAGGACTTGGAGAGTAATTTCTCAAGGGAATGTTGTGCCAATGAAAATTGTTAATAATGTTGAAATTCCTAAATTAGAAAATGAGTTGAACAAGAATGACATGAATTTTATGCAAATAAAATTCGATGCCATAAATATTCTATTTTATGCTTTAGATACTAATGTCTTTCATGAAGTCATGGCATGTCAAAGTGCTAAGGAAATATAAGAAGAACTTGAAAAGAGATATGGAAGCCAAGCGAGAAAAGGCTATCACTCCAAATGTTTCAAGCTCAAAAGATTATATAGGAGAAAATCAGTGCTTTATTGCTTTAGCTAATGAGGAGGTAAATTCTTCTCCTTCTACTTCATTAAATGATTCATGCAATGATACTTTCAATATATCTTGTAATACTTTTAGTAGTGAATCTTGTAGTGATTCTGATGATGATAGCATGCCAACTTATAAGGAACTTAAAAAGGAATATATTAAAACTCATAAGTTTCTTGTTAAGATAAACAAAAGATATACTGCTTTGAAAAACAAGAATGGGGCTTTATTGAAAGATTTAGAATCTAAAATTCTTGTTGTAAAAGAGAAGGATTTGAAAATCATAAGAATAGATAACAAGAATGCAATGTTGGAAAAAGAGTTAAAAGATTTAAGATCCCAAGTTTCCATTGAAAATAATAAGAATCTTCAAATATCTAAACTTGAGTTTAAAGCAAACACAATTGTTGACTCTGTGAGTCCAATCTTATTTTAATAATGACGAATCACTTGTTATTTGATCTGTGTAATTGAGTTTGTGAACAAGACTATGATTTAGAATGCACGAACGGTAAGCTTAATATGAAATCCACGAGGAATTCAAAGTACATATCACTTGTCTCAATCCATGGAAATAGAGGAATAAAAGGATGAAGAAGCAAGCTTCAAGTTCAAGATCTTTAATGGGAATAGGTATATAGAATTGAATGTATTTAAATATGTTATATGGTATAATTTGAAGCTCAAATATTCCTTAGACTGACCTTAGGACTCATGCATTTCATGAAAGATACATTTACATTAATTCTAGGTTGAATAAATTTTTTAAAGGCCTCGTCAACGAACCCCATGGCCTCGTTGACGAACGTATGAAGCCCATTCGGTGATGAATAGTTTCTTTCTCGTCGACAAAAAAATACCAAGAGCCTAAAAAGTTCAAACAATGCTCTCGTCGATGAACGAGTGTTGTACACTTGTTGACAAACGTACCCATTCGTCGACGAAGGTCGCGACGCAGAATGACGTTCTAGCGCAAATACAGACAAATTAATGTTTAATCTTCATGATAATGATCATAGCTTAATCTGATAGCGAGAACACTATTTAAACATACCCTAAACCCTAGAAACACAAGAAGCAAGAGTTTTAGAGACATAATTTCACATCTTGTGCTGAGTGTGCCTCCATTCCAAGATTTTGCCAACACTCTACTGCATCCATACTCTTTGGGCAAATCATCTCAGCTTTTCAAAGGGATTTCATCTACACATCTTGTAAGCAATCCTTGGTGATTGAGGTTTGATAAATAAGTGATTGGTTTATGTTTCCAACATATATATACCTCAAAGATTTTTCATCTCCCATACTCATATATCTACTATTTTTATTGAGAAGAAAAATCCTTGTATTATTACTTGAAAAAGTTATTTGAGAAAGGATTTTGCTAAAGGTTAAATATTTGTGATATTTAAGTTTTATTTTTATTCAAAAACTTGATATTTTGTTATTGTAAAAATTATTTGATTGAAAATTCCATGGGCTCCTAAATACATATTCTTTAGGGATATTTTCTGAAAATTATTAAATAAAGTCTTTGATCTTTGGAGCACATATTATATATATCTCTATATACGAAGATCATATTGTTGATTTAGATCTTTGGAGCAAAACTGATTTACGAATATTTTAAAAAGATCATCAAGTTGGATTAAATCTTTACAGCTGAATAGTCATATCTATATTTATACAAAGATTATAAAAAGGATTCACTGATCACATCGCATAAACTCATTGAGCTTCATGTTTTATCATATGATTATGTACTAAGAATTTTACTATACTCACTAGTTTGGTTAGAAGCATTTTGAGTTTTGTAGAAATTGTAATCTTTATATTGTATTCACGGTTCGGGCTGTGAACTGGGGTTGAGGAGGAAGTTACGCCTCTTGTAAGTAGCAGATTGTAAGGAAAGCTCTGTCTCAGTTAAAGGAGCAGATTTTTAGTGGAATCCTTGAGTGGGTTGCTCAAGGCTAAGATGTAGGCTAAGGTAGGTCGAACCTTGCAAAAATCAAGTTTGCATCCCTCTTACTGTTACCTATATTTAATTTTCGCGTAATCTTATTTGGGTGAATATTGTGAATATTTTAGATATATAGTAGGTCTACAAGGTAATTAGGTAAATTAGTTTCATTGACAAAATCACTCATTAGGTTGATTAATTGAAAAATATTGAGGTAGTTGTAAGTAGCTTGCAAGTTTGTAATTGATAGTTTTCAAAATTAGATCTTGAAAGACTTAATTTTTTAAGTACCCAATTCATCTCTCTCTTGGGATAACACTGGAATTCACATTTAGTATTGGAGCGACGTTACATAGACTTAACTGTTATTTTTGTAAAAGATTATAATGGCACACATTGGTGTAACCCCATTCGGTGAGAGACACTCGTCCACTAGACCACCAATTTTTTATGGTGTAAATTACGCCGATTGGAAACGAGGGATGTGTATATATCTTTTAAATGTTGATTGGAAAGTGTGGAAAATAGTTTCTAAAGGAAATCATGTTCCGATGAAAGTAGTTGATAAAGTAAATGTACCTAAGAATAAAGATGTTTATACTGATTATGATTAGAAATTTGTTCAAATAAATACTACTGCAATAAACCTTCTATACTGTGCACTAGATGTTAATGAGTTTAAAAAGGTGATGGCCTGTAAAACTGCTAAAGAGATATAGGAAAAATTAGAAGCAACATATGAATGCACTAAGGAAGTAAAGGATAGTAGGATAGATATGCTTATTAGTGAATATGAGACATTTAAAATGACTGCTAATGAGTCTATTCTATCCATGTACACTAGATTCACACACATCACGAATTCATTATATACTTAGTAAATCTTACCCTACTTATAAGTTGATGAGGAAAATTCTTAGGGGACCACCGCCAGTTTAGGAAGCTAAAGCTACTGTTATAGCCAAAGGGAGAAATCTGAAAGAGATGTCGGTTGATGAACTGATCGGTTCACTCATCAATCATGAGCTAGTAATAAATAAGAGGAAAAATGAGCAGAATAAAGCAAAGAAGGTTACAGCTCTTAAGGCATCGTCTAGCAGCTCTAGTGAAGGAAGTGACTCAAAATCAGAAGATGGCATGGCCTTGCTAACAAAAAAGTTCGGAAAGTTCCTAAAGAAGAATAAGAAGTTTAACAGAAAATTCTGAAACTCGAAATCAAAAAAAGGAGAGTCTAGCAAGAGGAAATAGAAGCAAGATCCGCCAACTTGCTACAATTGTAGAGAGGTTGGACACATCAAGCCTGAATGTCCTAAACTAATGAAAGCCTCCAAGAAAAAGAAGAAGGCTCTAAAAGTCGGTTGAGGCATGCACAACACAAGTAGTTTAGATACTGAGTTCAGTGATGATCTGGTAGCCAATTTATGTCTAATGGCACATAATGACCTTGAGGTACAATCATCTTTCTCAACATCTTCTTATTATTCCAGTGATTTTGAAAAAAAAAGTAGCATGCTTTCTTATAATGAATTGCAACAAGAATATTTGTACACTCTTAAAATGCTTGAGAAGAAAAATAAGAAAATTTATGATTTGAAATGTAAAGTAAAAGAACTCTCAAATCTTATTGAAAAACAAAATGAGTCCCAAGCATCTGTGATAAAAGAAAAGGATTTAGAAACTGAGGAATTGGAAATAAATATGAAAGACGATTCTAAAATTATTTATAAATTCACAGAGGGCCAGAGTAACTTTGAAATACTTCTTGGGGCACAAAGAAATTCTTTAGATAAAGAAGGACTTGGTTTTAATGGAAAGAAAAATTTGAAACAAAAACTTCTTTACATGGGTTATTTTGTAAGAGAATCAAAAGCTTATACTCCATAAAAAGACTCTTATAAATTTACAACATGATTTAAATGTAAAAGGATGGGTCATATAAAATTTGATTGTCCTTTTAAGAACAAAGATGTTAAAATGAAAAAGGTATGGAGAGTTAAAAGAAATTTAAGCACTAACCCCTATGGACCCAAGAAAAAATGGGTACCAAAAAAAGTTACTTAAATGTCTATTGCAGGTATACTTGAGATCATCCTCCTCAAAAGATAGATGATATATGGACAACGAATGTTCACGTCATATGACTACAGATAAAGTTAAACTCGCATCCATCACACCAAAGGATGGAGGATTTGTCACTTTTGGGGACAATGCAAAAGGGAAGATCATAGGAGTAAGTAAAGTTGGTAACGATCAATCACTTACTATAGATGATGTTTTACTGGTTGAGGGTTTAAAACATAACTTATTAAGTATAAGTCAATTGTGTGATAAAGGTTATAAAGTATCTTTTGAACATGACAAGTGCATTGTTGAATATAAAATTGATAACAAAATTCTATTCACTGCTGAGCGTCATGAAAATGTATATACCACTAACTTTGATAACTTAACTTCTCAACATGTGACATGTTTCTCTGCTATGAATGAAATTAGTTGGATTTGGCATAGGAGACTATGACACGCAAACATGGACTTAATATGTAAACTAGTTAAGGGAGACTTAGTTAAGGGATTGCTTAAGACAAGATTCGTGAAAGATAAAATATGTGATGCATGTCAATTAGGAAAAAAAGCAAGATCTAGTTTTAAGAAAAAGAAAGTAATCTCTACTACTAGACCACTTCAAATACTACACTTATATTTATTTGGTCTAAACCCAATTCATATTTTAGGAGGAAAATCATACGCATTTGTTATCGTTGATGATTATTCTAGCTTTACATGGGTATTTTTAGGTCACAAAGATGAAGTGTGTGAACAATTTATTAAACTGTGCCAAAAAATTCAAAATGAAAAGGGATATACTACCACTAAAATCCGAAGTGAAAGGGGTAAAGATTTTAAAAATCAAGGTATGGAAGAATATTATGATTCATTAGGAATATCTCATAACATTTCAACTCCTAAAACACCACAATAAAATGGTGTAGTTGAAAGAAAGAATAGGTCTATACAAGAAATGGGCAAAACTATGCTTAGCCAACATAAACTACCTAAGTACTTCTGGGCTGAGGCAGTGAACATCACATGTTATCTTCTAAATAGAGTCTTGATTAGACCATCCCTAAATAAGACTCCTTATGAATTATGGAATGGTCATAGACCAAACATCTCATATTTCCTTGTCTCTAGCTACAAATGCTTTGTACTTAGAGACAATGAACATTTAGGAAAGTTTGATGTGAAATATGATGAAGGTATTTTTCTAGGATATGCTTTAGATAGTAAAGCCTATAGGGTATATAATAAACGAACATTAGCTATTGTAGAATCCATTCACGTAGTAGCCGATGAGTCCAATCCATTTGCTTAAAATACTGATGAGGATGAAATTAATATTAATAAGGAATTTGAAAAATTATCTATTGAAGATAATTTAGATAAGAGAAATGAAGTTAAGGAAACATCTTCTGAAGATAATCAAGTAGAAAAAAAGGTTGATGAACTACTTAGAGAATGGAAGTACATAAAGAATCATCCTATAGATCAAATTATAGGAGGACCATCACGTGGAGTAACTACACAATCCTCACTTAGAAATATGATTAGTCATTTTACTTTCTTATCACAAGAAGAACCTAAGAAAGTGAGTGAAACAATTGAGGATGAATCATGGGTAATATCTATACAAGAAGAATTAAACCAGTTTGAGAGAAATAAAGTTTGGACATTAGTTCCTAGACCTGAGGATAAGATAGTTATTGGAACATAATGGATACATAAGAACAAGAAAGATGAACATAGAATAGTGGTTAGAAATAAGGCAAGACTAGTTGCTCAGGGATATAACCAAGAGGAAGGAATATATTTTGAGGAAACTTTTGCACCTGTAGCTGGAATGGAAGTCGTTCGAATGCTGTTAGCTTATGCTACTCTTAAGAATTTCAAACTGTACCAAATGGATGTCAAAAGCGCAATTTTAAATGGCTACATAAGTGAAGAAGTATATATAGAACAACCCCCAGTTTTTTAAAACCATAAGCATCCAAATCACATTTGTTGACTAACTAAAGCCTTGTATGGTTTAAAGCAAGCTCCTAGAGCTTGGTATGAAAGGTTAAACGATTTTCTACTGGAAAATGGATTTACTAGAGGAAAGATTGACACAACACTCTTCATAAAAGCTAAAAATGAAAATTTTCTCCTAATACAAATATACGTAGATGATATCATATTTGGAGCAACAAATAAAGAGTTATGTAATGAGTTTGCAAAGTGTATGCAAAATGAATTTGACATGAGCATGATGGGAGAACTTAACTTCTTCCTAGAACTTCAAATCAAACAAGAAAAACATGAAATCTTTATAAATTAATCGAAGTATATTAGAGATTTGCTCAAAAGATTTAATATGGAAGACGGTAAAATTCTAGGAACACCTATGAGCCCTTCCTTAAAATTAGAGAAAGACGAACAAGGTATACCAATAGATGTTAAGCTTTATCATGGGATGATTGTCAGCTTACTATATCTGATTGCCAGCAAGCCTAGCATAATGTTTAGCGTATATTTATGTGCAAGATTTCAGGTTATACCTAAAGATTCCCATTTATTAGCTGTCAAAAGAATACTGAGATACCTGATTGGAACCATTGAACTTGGATTATGGTATCCTACGTATACCTCCTTTGAGATTATCAGCTATTTGGATGCTGATTTTGCTAGTAGTAAAGTGGGAAAAGTACAAGTGGCATATGTCACTTCTTAGAATATTCTTTAGTATCTTGGTTTTCAAAAAAGCAAAATTCAGTTGCTCTTTCCATAGCCGAGGCAGAATATATAGCGCTTGAAAGTTGTTGTGCTCAAACGCTTTACATGAAACAACTTATGGATTTTGGATTACACTACGACACAGTTCCTATAAAATGCGACTATATGAGTGCAATAAACATCTCAAAAAATCCTATATCACATTCACTAACTAAACACAATAAAATTCGACATCATTTTCTTTGTGATTATGTGTAAAAAGGAGATTTGACATTTGAGTTTGTATGCACAGATGAACAATGGGCAAACATATTCATGGAACCACTTTCGGATGATAGGTTTATCCAAATTAGACATGAATTAGGTCTAATGCACAGTCGAGAAGTTGCCTAGAATTATATTAGACTACTTAATAAAGGGGGAGCAACTTACATTAAAATTAACATTTGGTTAAAATTTTCACATTTGGAAAAAAAATTTTTTACTTTCAGTATTAAACTTAAAAAATGGTTATTGCACGTTAAATTATTATGGATACATGACACACGTTGATGCTCACATAAACTTTTGGACTTTAATAGACTTATTTGCTTATCCATGTCTATGTAAATTGAAATACTGTATATTTTCGTATTGAAATTTGATTTAACAACATAGATTAACCTTAGAAAGGGGGAGAAGTAAATTGAGTAACACAAGGAGATATATTCTCAGTACAATTTTGAAACATAGAGGTTGAAATGTATTTTGTTTCCAAAGATGAGATATATTTATGTCAGTATAATTTTTTTATACCTTTTTGTTGATGTCAAAAGGGGGAGAAGTTAGTAAGTAAAAATCATTTTTCTTTTGAAATAAAAAGAGATATTTTTCAAAAAGTCAAAAAGAATGAAGTTGTACTAGCAAATATATTGCATATTCTACAATGTGTATGAACTTCATTGTGTGTAAACTATATTGTTATATTACTAAAATCTAAATTATGCATTATATTAGGGGGAGCCTTGTTAGGAGTAACCCATTTTTGCTTGTGTGTTTGTCATCATCAAAAAGGGGGAAATTGTTGACTCTATGAGTCCAATCCTGTTTTGATAATGACAAATCACTTGATATTTGACTTGTGCAATTGAGTTTTCGAACATGAATATGATTTATAATGCACGAACGGTAAGCTTGATATGAAAGCCACGAGGAATCTAAAGTACATATCACTTGACTCAATCCATGGAACTATAGGAATAAAAGGATGAAGAAGCAAGCTTAAAGTTCAAGATCTTCAATGGGAATGGGTAATTAGAATTGAATGTATTTACACATGTCATATGATATAATTCGAAGCTCAAATATTCCCTAAACTGACCTTCGGACTTGTGCATTTCATGAAAGATACATTTATGTTAGTTCTAGGTTGAATAAATTTTTTAGAGGCAAAATTTTAGAGGCCTCATTGACAAACCCCATGGCCTCGTCGACGAACACATGAAGGCCATTCAGTGATACATAGTTTCTTTCTCGTCGACGAAGAAATACCGAGAGCCCAAAAAGTTCAGATAGTGCTCTTGTCGATGAACTCACGATCTCATCGACGAACGAGTGTTGTACACTCGTCAATAAACGTACCCATTCGTCGACGAAGGTTGCAGCGTAGAACAATGTTCCAGTGCAAATATGGACAGATTAATGTTTAATATTCATGATCCAATGGCCATAACTTAATCTCATAGCGAGAACACTAGTTAAGCATACCCTAAACCCTAGAAACACAAGAAGCAATAGTTTTAGAGACCTAATTTCATATCTTGTGTTAAGTGTGCCTCCATTCCAAGATTTTTCCGACACTCTACTATATCCATACTCTTTGGGCAAATCATTAAGCTTTTCAAAAGGATTTCATCTACACATCTTGCAAGCAATCCTTGGGGATTGAGGTTTGATAAATAAGTGATTGGTATGTGGTTCCAATATATATATACCTCAAAGATTTTTCATCTCTCATACTCATATATCTACTATTTTTATTGAGAAGGAAAATCCTTGTGTTATTACTTGAAAAAGTTATTTTAGAAAGGATTTTGCTAAAGGTTAAATATTTGTGATATTCAAGTTTTTATTTTCATTCAAAGACTTGATATTTTGTTATTATAAAAATTATTTGATTGAAAATTCTAATATCTCTTAAATACATATACTAGAGGGATATTTTCTAAATATTATTAAATAAATTCTTTGATCTTTGGAGAGTAGACGACAAAACAACACCCACAGCACCGCCATCACCAGCCGCAAACACCCCGAGCACCATCGTTGTTTGCCGCTTTCTGGTTCCCGAAAAGATATTAATTTTTCAGCGTACCGCTAGCCACCCTTGTTATTCATGTGTTGTGTTTGTGCAGCATAAGAGCTCCTAGAATAATCCTCCAAACCCCCCTGCCTCCTCTGAAGAGAAAAACCCCAACGCAGCCCACCAAGAGAAAACCAAAAGAAAGCTTCCTCTTCATCGCCTTGTGTGCATATGCCTCCCCTCAAAATACCGCCCCCCTCTTGATTCTAAAAAACCCTACCTGAATAATTCATTCCTAGTGCATGAAGCCCTTCTCTAAGTCTAGAGCACGTAGTCACATCACGTGCTTCACGGCCCATGTTCACGTAGTGGCCCTGCTTAATTGATTCCTCCCAGGCCCATCTTCCAAAAAGCAATCCAGCACCTACCCTTTGTGCATGCGCCATTGTTCATGTGGTTTTTTTTTTTTTTTTTTCAAAGCCCACAAGCCTCTCAAGCCCACCTATTTGAAGCCTTCCTCACTTTCTTTGCATGGCACTATTCACGTGCCAACTTTCAAAGCCCATTTATTTTGAATTTTCTAATTCCATCTTTCCAATCTAAGGCTCTCTCTCCTTTCTAACAACTCACGTACACGGCACCTCTTCATGCTCACGACCCGCCTTGTGCATGCGATGTCTCCTTGTGTAGTGCACAGCTTCTCCCACATTTTTAATTATGGATTTTATTTCCAAAAAAAAAAAAAAATTCTTTCTTTTCTTCAAATCTACAATAAAATCAAATGACCGCAGTGAGACCTAAAATCGGTAAAAGTTAAATAAAGTTAGGCCAAAGTTTAATCTTAAGAAGTGCCAAATTATTCTAATTTATGCCACTCATCAAACACTCCCAAACTTAAAACTTTGTTTGTCCTCAAACAAAAGAAAACAAAATAAAAGACCACTAAAGACAATATCACCTAGACCCCATAGAGAAATATCATCACTCACTAAACATGATCTGAATTTAGATTTCATCACTAATATCTTACTCTTTTAACATCAAAGATGGCAAGAAAATCAACCAAAAATTTAGCAATTAGTCAAGCAAGAGTTAGGTGTTTACTTCAACCTAAAGCTAAGACCTTGAGTGTGTGTGTGTGTGTGTGATATAGTCAATTTAACTCCAAACCACTAGCAAATTTAGATAACAGTAAAATAATAGAAACCAGAAGAATTCTCTCAAAACTTAATCCCATAAGTCCAATTTTCAGAAATCCTCTCCACTAATGTAGTCAAATGCCAAAATCAGATATCAAAAGGTCTTTAATCAGGGTTGTAATGACAGGCCATTGAGTGGGGGCTACGAAAGAAATGGATATGGAAAATTAAAGCAAACTGAGAAAATACTTGGTGAAAAGAACAATCAAAGAGATATCCCCGGGATTCATACCATAACTTTCTCTCGACAATATGCTGATACTGATGACAATATTGTTGTTGTTGTAACCAATGAAGTAGTACCAAGTACACCTTTAACAACATCTGAAGTGATCCATACTCCACTTATTGAGTCTTCTCTCTTCCATTCTTTCTTTTCTTTTCTTCTTTTTCTTTTAAGACGAAAAATTGCTCTTTAAATGTAAGTTTCCACCAAAGTATTTTCTCAAAATGTGAAGGTAATTTCATGGTTTTTCGGGCTTAGAACGGGAATGGTTTATGTGGTTAAAAGAACAAATAAAGGCTTATGTAACATGAGGCTCAAGGGGGTTAACTATGGAAATACACCATGCAATGATGGCATGATAATCAGGACGGTTGGGAAAGCTTTTCTTTTTTTTTTTTTTTTTTTTTGGTTATCACAAATAATAATAATAATAATAATTGCCTAGATCATTTCTCTAATATTTGGTATCAACTAGGATTTCACCTCAAGGATTCATCAACGGATTCTAAAGTAAAGCAAGATTGAACTCCTCTGACCCAATCAATTCTACTTATTCTCTTTATAAGCAAAATGGCATGGAGAAAAAGAACGACTATGTGCGCAATTTATGTTCAAGGACAAAGATTTAAATCAAAGTACCCACAAAACTCAGCTTGACATAAAAGAAATTTTCTCAGCTTGACATAAAAGAAATTTTTGAAAATTTTTCTCAATCCCATCCTCAATCACAAATTTCAAAGTTATAGGGAATTCAATCATACTCAAATACATGCTTGGTAAGAGAATCCAACAACTCAAGACTTATAAGAGCATACGTAAAGAAAAAAAAAATTCATAAGAAAAATAAACATAACCAACAATCAACAATACCAAATCACACCCCCAAACTTAAACTAAACAATGTCCTCATTGTAAATCAAAGGTGAGAAAGATTGAAGAAATGAAAGGAATTTCCATGGTTTCTTAGTGAATCAGTCGAAAAATTAAATTTTTAGCTCTTTATTCATGCGAAATAAACCTGCATCAAAAATACAAATTATTCAAGGATGAATAAATAAATAAAGTAATAAAGTAATAAAAATAAAAAAAATAATGAAATAAAAAAGGAAAAATCTTTGGGTTGCCTCCCATAAGCGCTTGTTTTAACATCTCCAATCAGACTTTTCAATCTTCATCAATTAGGATCTCCAAGAAGAATAAATGCACAGTTCCTCTCCATTTGTTCTCCATAATAGTGCTTCAATCTCTTACCATTAACTCTTAATATATTCCTTGTCTTGTCCTTCAAGTCTATTGATATAAAAAGGAAAACTTTGTCAATTGTATAAGGACCTATCCATCTTGACCTTAACTTGCCTGGGAAGAGTTTCAGTCGTGAGTTGAAGAGTAGAACTTGTTGTCCTGGAGCAAACTCATGCCTAAGAATCTGTTTGTCATGCCACTTCTTCGTCCGTTCTTTGTAGATTTTTGCATTTTCATATGCATCATTCCAGAACTCATCCATCTCATTCAATTGAAGAAGTCGCTTTTCCTCTGCTGCCTTCAAATCAAAATTAAGTTTCCACACAACCCAATAGGCTTTATGCTCCAACTCAACCGAGAGATGACATGCTTTTCCAAACACTAATTAGTAAGGGGACATCCTGATAGGTGTTTTAAAAGCAGTGCGGTATGCCCACAAGGCATCATCAAGCTCCTTTACCTAATCCTTTCTATTGGAGTTGACCATCTTCTCAAGGATGTTTTTGATTTATCGATTTGAAATTTCAGCTTGGCCATTCGTTTGAGGATGGTAGCCAAGTGCTATCTTATGCTTCACACCATATTTACAAAGAAGTTTGTCAAATAACTCGTTGCAAAAGTGGGTCCCTTCATCACTAATAATAGCTCGTGGAGTGCCAATCTTGTGAATATATTCTTCTGCAGAAAGTTGAGCACTACCTTTGCATCATTTGTTGTTGTAGCAATTGCTTCCACCCATTTTGACACATAATCAACTGCCAGCAAGATATAAACATAGTCAAAATAAGGAGGGAAAGTACCCATAAAATCTATTCCCCAAACATCGAATAACTCAACCTCTAAGATATTTTTCAATGGTAGCTCCTAACATCTTGAAATATTTCCCATACGTTGGCACCAGTCACAAGTTTTCACCAAAGTATAACTATCATGAAAAATGGAAGGCCAAAAGAAACCACTTTGAAGTACCTTGGCTATTGTTCGTGTTGCTCCAAAGTGTCCTCCATACGATGAGGAATGGCAATGATGAAGAATGGCTTGCATCTCTTCTTTTGGCACACATCTTCAGATGATTTGATTAGGGCATCTTTTGAATAGCAAAGACTCATCCCATAGATAATATTTCACATCATGCAGAAACTTCTCGCGTTGATGGTAAGTGAGATATGGTGGCAATACTTTGTAAGCTAAGTAGTTTACAATATCAGCGTACCAAGGAAGCTTGATTTCATGTGCAAACAACTGCTCATCAGGGAATGCTTCTTGGATCACTGAATCTGGTCTTACTTCCTCTTGCTCCAACTGAGAGAGATGATCAACAATTGAATTTTCGCTTCCTTTCTTATCACGCACCTCCAAATCAAATTCTTGCAAAAGCAGGATCCAACGAATCAACCTATGCTTGGCATCCTTCTTGCCAAACAAATAGAGAAGCGTTGCATAATCAATGAACACTATCACCTTTGTACCAATGAGGTAAGACCGAAATTTATCACAAAAGAACACCACAACAAGCATCTCCTTTTCAATTTTTGTATAATTTAATTGAGCTTCATTCAATGTCCGAGTTGCATAATATATGGCCCTAAACAGCTTGTCTCACCTCTATCCTAGCACTGCCCCAATTGTAAAGTCACTTGCATCACACATGACTTTATATGGTTGACTCCAATCTAGTACTATCATAACTGGTGCTGAAATTAGTTTCTCCTTGATTGCGTTAAAGGCTTGCAAACAAACATCATTAAAGTCAAATGCAGATTTTTTTTCAAGAAGATTACATAAAGCTTTAGAGAGTTAAGAAAAATTCTTTATAAATCGTCTGTAAAATCCAACGTGTCCCAGAAAGCTTATTATTCCCTTCACATTCTTTGGGGGTGGTGGTTTTTCTATGGTTTCAATTTTAGCTCGATCAACTTCAATTCCTTTAGATGACACTCTATGGCCAAGCACGATCCCTTCTTGAACCATGAAATGTCACTTCTCCCAATTTAGTACTAGATTTTTATCTTCACATCTCTGCAAAACAAGAGCTAAATTATGCAAACAATGACCAAAAGATGTACCAAAAACTAAAAAATCATCCATGAAAATTTCCATTTTCTCTTCCACCATATCGGAAAAGATAGCCATCATGCAACGTCGAAATGTCACCAGGGCTTTGCACAATCCGAAAGGCATCCTCCTAAAAGCAATTGTTCCATAGGAGCATGTAAATGTAGTTTTCTCTTGATCTTCGAGGGCTATGGCAATATGGTTATACCCCGAATAACCATCTAAGAAGCAATAATATGAATATCCAGCCAATCGATCCAACATTTGATCAATGAAGGGGAGTGGAAAGTGATCCTTCCTTGTTGCTTTATTCAACTTATGGTAATCCATACATACACGCCACCCCATGACTGCTCTTATAGGAATAAACTCATTATTTTCATTTTTCACCACCGTCATTCAACCTTTCTTTGGTACAACCTGCACTGGACTTACCCATAAGTTGTCAAAAATAGCATAAATAATTCCAACATTGAGGAGTTTCAAATTTTCAGCTCTCATAACTTCCTTCATTGCTGGATTTAATCTTCTTTGGTGCTCGATCAACAATTTGTAAAGTTCCTCCATTACAATCTTGTGCATGCAAGTTGAAGGATTTATACCTTTTATGTCAGAAACAATCCATCCCAAGGCTGTTCTATGCTCCCTTAACACACACAGCAGCTTTTCCTCTTCTTCAAATGTGAGTGATGTCGCGACAATCAATGGAAAGGTGTCACTATCCCCCAAGAATGCATAGCGAAGATGCTTAGGTAATTGCTTCAACTCTAGAGTTGTAGTATGCTACATCTTTTCTTTAGAAATTCTAGAGTCCGTCTTCACTACCATAGGTTCTATCTTCCCTACTTCATTGCTAGGTGTTGTAATCTGCTGCAAGGCTCCCAAGGCAAATAAATAGTGTAGAAATTTCTCACTAACAAAAGGTAAATTAGATTCACAAATAGTAGAATTATTAAAATCATAAACATGAGATAAAGTAGTGATACACCATTCTAGATGATCGGCTGGTACAACTTCTGAAAGGCTTCTTCTATACATTGCTAAGTGACATCTACCCAAAAGCAAGTGATTGGATCTTCTGGGAATCTCATGGCTTGATAGATGTTGAACATGACCTCTTCCTTGTTTACTCTCAATGTTAGATCACCCTTTTGAACGTCAATTAAAGCCCTTCCAGTGGCCAAGAATGGTTGGCCGAGAATTAGTGGGACTTTTTGGTCTTCCTCCATATCTAACACCACAAAATCAGTAGGAAAAATAAATTTATCCACCTTTACCAATACGTCTTCCATGATTCCACGTGGATACTTGATGGATCGGTCTGCTAGTTGCAAAGAAATAGTTGTTTGTTTCATCTCTCCAAGTCCTAATTTCCTGCAAACAGAGAGTGGCATAAGATTAATGCTAGCACCAAGATCACATAAACTTTATCAAAAAATGAATTTCCAATAGTGCAAGGCAAAGTGAAACTCCCTAGATCTTTTAATTTTTTAGGCAATTTCTTTTGAAGAATAGCACTACACTTTTCAGTAAGCTTCACTGTTTTGAACTCCTCTAACCTTCTTTTCTTTGAAATGATGTCTTTCAAGAATTTGACATAGTTTAGAATTTGTTCCAGGGCATCTGTAAAAGGAATATTTATGTGAATTTTCTTTAAAATATCCAAAAACATAGAAAATTGCTTATCTAATTTTTATTTTTGAAAACGTTGAGGATAAGGAAGTGGAGCAGAGAGAATTGGAGGACTGTCAGGAAATGAAATTGTTGGAGGCGTGTCCATCTCTTTTGGTGTGTCATCCAAAATCTCGTCTTCTTCCACTTTATTCTTGCCTTGGCCATTATTTTCAGTTGTAGGTGTGGACGTGGTTTCCTTTGCTAGTGACTTCTCAATTTCTCTTCCACTCCTAAGTGTGATGGCCTTGCATTGTTCCTTTGGATTCACTTCGGTGTTGTTAGGAAAAGTTCCTCTCTATTGGGTATTTATGGTCCTAGCCAGTTTCCCAATTTGCATTTCAAGATTCTTCATAGTGGCTCCCATATTGCTGCAATGAGTCTCAATGTTGTCCAACCGTGAATTAGTCTTTTTAAACCTTGCTTTTGTCTCCTCAAAAAATGATACCATGGCTTCCTTAAGTGACATCTTCTTCTCACTTTGTTGACTTTCAAGTCCTAGAGGAGGTTGCAACATATTCCTTGTATTTCCATAAGACAAATTCTTATGATTTTGAAACCCTAGATGGTAATATTGTGGCACGGGATTACCCTAATAGTCGTAGTTCTTATTGTTGATGTATTGAACCTGTTCTTGACTCGCTACATTGCTCGGATTTGTCCTACTTGTACCTGCCACATATTTTGCACTTTGTGGTATCCTCTGGATTATCAAAGCTGAAATCTGATGGGATAAAGAAGCAACTTGAGTTGAAAGGGAAGCAAACGGCTCCAATTCATGAATCCCAGCAACTTTCTTAGTCATAGTTCTTTCGGTTGGCCATTGTTAGTTATTTGAGGTCATTTCTTCCAAAAGAGAAGTAGCACCTTCAAGTGTCTTTGACATCAAAGTTCCCCCAGACATAGCATCAACTAAAGTCCGAGTTTGCCCATTTAACCCATTATAAAACATCTGAATATGCAACCAATCCGACAATCCATGTTGTGGGCAGCGTCGAATCAAATCTTTATACCTTTCCCATGCTTCATAGAGTGATTCAAAATCATGTTGCTTGAATTGACCAATCTCACTCCTGAGTTGGGCTATTTTTGCAGGTGGAAAAAATTTAACTAGAAATTTTTCTGCCATGTCCTACCAACTAGTGGTACTTCCCAGTTGTAAAGATTATAGCCAACCTCTTGCCTTGTCCCTTAAATTAAAAGGGAACAATCTCAGTCTAATGGTGTCTTCAGTAACACCATTGATCTTTACAGTGTCGCAAATTTCAAAAAACATCGCCAAATGAATATTGGGATAATCAAGTGGCGATCCACTAAATTGGGCTTTTTGCCTCATGCTGATCAAAGCAAGTTTGAGCTCAAAATTGTAGGCATTAATGGTCTGGCGTCTAATACCTGAGTAATTCTCACTCACAACTCATCGTACATAATCCTTCAAGGCGCGTGGCTACGCATTCTGTTGTCCGTTCTCCATGGCTAGTACCTTCTTCTTTCTTAGTGCTCTGAAAGTTCTTTCAATCTACGGATCAAAGGGAATAATGTCACGGGTTCTAGCACGGCACATCCAACATAAAAAATACACCTGAAATACAAAAGAAAAAAATAATAAAATAGAATAAAATAAAATAAAGAAATAAAGTTAATATATATATATAATTCTAAATTAAAACCAAGATTACTTTGTAACGATATTGGCAAAAATAAGAAAAACTCAATCCCCGGCAACGGCGCCAAAAACTTGATCGGTGCAAAACTACAAGTGCACAGTATCGTAGTTTTATAATATAGTGATGTGAAGAGTATCGTCCTTGGGGATTGGTGTTTTGATTTTACTAAGTACCGAAATTATACTAATCTTGATTTTGCTTAGAAAGATTAATAATTCTAGAATGCGAAATTGAAATAAGGCTACTTCAACTAAACTATTCAAAGGAAAATAAAATTGATTGCCACGTATCAAATTAATGAAGGTGAAAACTTATAGGAAACCAATTTCACCTAGTCTCTTACTATGCTTTACTCATCTAGCTAATTCGACTTCATTTTCTTTGTTTGTTAGCAAATTTCCATATTTTCCAAAAGCCTCCTTCGATAGTCAATCAGAACCTATTCTTGTTTATTATTTAATATAAGAATATTCAAATTAATAACGCAAGAACCCAATAAGCCCCTCGATTTTTAATACTACATAGGTTCATACAAGTCTTTCAATCTCTATATTCACTTACGCTGAATTATCCAAGATCTATCCTATAATTCCTCCTTTCAGTGGCAAATCACAAGACCAACATCATCTAACTAATGGCCAATTAATTAAAAGCATTAAGCACAGAATAACTCAAACAAACATTAAAAAAAACTACTTCAGATTAGCATCGAAGAGCAAGCATAGTTTAAAACTAGGCTACATTGTTTTCCAAAAATACAAAAATTAGTTCATACCGAAAATTAAATCAAACATAAACGATTTCATCATACATTCTTTTATTTCAAGAGTAGAAGACAAAATAACACCCATAGCACCTTCGTCGCGCGTCGCGAACACCCAGAGCACCGTCGTTGTTCGCCACTTTCTGGTTCCCAAAAAGATATTAATTTTTCAGCGTACCACCAACCACCCTTACTGTTCGTGTGTTGTATTGTGTAGCAGAAGAGCTCCTAGAATAATCCTCCAATCCCCCCTTCGTCCCCAAAGAGAAAAACCCCAACGCAGCCCACCAAGAGAAAACCAAAAGAAAGCTTCCTCTGCGTGGCCTCGTGTGTGTGTGTGCCTCCCCTCAGAATACCGCCCCACTCTTGATTCTAAAAAACCCCCCTACCTGAATAATTCATTCCCAGCACATGAAGCCCTTCTCTAAGTCTAGCACATGTAGTCACATCACGTGCTTCACGGCCCATGTTCACGTAGTGGCCCAGCTTAATTGATTCCTCCCAGGCCCGTCTTCCAACAAGCAATCCAGCTCCTACCCTTTGTGCATGCGCCAATGTTCACGTGGTTTCTTTTTTTTTTTTTTTCAAAGCCCACAAGCCTCTCAAGCCCACCTATTTGAAGCCTTCCTCACTTTCTTTGCATGGCACTATTCACATGCCAACTTTCAAAGCCCATTTATTTTGACTTTTCTAATTTCATCTTTCCAATCTAAAGCTTTCTCTCCTTTCTAACTTGCATGCCCAACACACACACACACACACACACATATATATATATATATATATATATATATATATATTAAATATCCAAAATTGCTCTTTTTTTCCAAAATCACATAGCTTCTCATTTGACCCATGCACAAGCCCGCGATTATTTAACAGCTTACGTACACAGCAACTCTTCATGCTCACGACCCGCGTAGTGCATGTGACGTCTCCTTGTATAGTGCATGGCTTCTCTCACATTTTTAATTCTGGATTTAATTCCGAAAAAAAATTTCTTTCTTTTCTTCAAATCTGCAATAAAATCAAATGACCACAGTGAGACCTTAAATAGAAAAAAATTAAATAAAATTAGGCCAAAGTTTGAAGTTAAGAGTGCTAAATTAATCTAATTTATGCCACTCATCAACGGTATACTTACAGGTTTTGCATTATCCATGCTGAACCTCTACAACACACTCTCAACATAAATATGTTGAGATAACCACAATCTCATGGAAGCTCTGTCCCTACTAATCTCCATCCCAAGAATTTTCTTGGTCTCACCCAAATCTTTCATGTTAAATTCTTGGCTGAACAGAGTTTTCAACTTGTTGACCTCAATCATATTCTTCACAGCAATTAACATGTCATCCACGTAAAGCAATAGAAAAATGAATGAACCACCATCAAGGCTCTTCACATAAACACAACAATTATACTCACATCTCCTATAGCCAATCTGGATCATGAGTCAAACTATTTGTACCATAGCCTTGAAGACTGCTTCAGCCCATAAAGTGATTTCCTTGGTTTACAAACCAAATGTTCCTGTCCAGGTTAACTAAACCCTTCTAGTTGTACCTTGTAAATCAGCTCCTCCAAACCACCATGAAAAAATGTTGTCTTTACATCCATAAGCTCCAAATGCATATCAAAATGTGTAACTAATCTCAACACTGCCCTGATGGAAGTGTGTCTAACCACAGGGGAGAAGATCTCATCATAATCAACTCCTTTCCTCTGTGAGTAACCCTTTGCTACTAGACGAGCCTTGAATTTTTCTCTTTCCTTTTCTGATACTACTTCCTACTTCCTATACACCCACCAATCACTCTCTTCCCCTTTAGAAGCTCCACCAACTCCTATGCCTAGCTCTTATGCAGAGACTTCATCTCCTCCACCATAGCACCCATCCATCTACTTTTCTCTTGGTTGTGCACCACCTCTTGGAAAGTGATAGGATCCCCGCTACTAATAATGAGTGCATAAGAAACCAGATCATCAAATCCATACTTAAGAAGTGACCTGATAGTGCGTCTTAGTCTGTCTATAGTTATTGTCGCGACTGTCCCGGCGAGCGCGTGTGCCCCGGGCGGCGAACTAAAAATTATTTTAATATTTTTAGGAAAAATATGGTGTAGGAGTCGCCACTAACCTTTAGTGCGGTTAGAACACATGATTACTACCCCGTTAGGGGTAGAATCGGTCTACATTACCAGAGTTGGGGTCGGGAGTTCGGTTACGCGAGGGGAAGGTACGAGCACCCCCTACGCACCCGTTCTTACGAACGGTACCTAATTAATTTGAAATTATCCCTAAGTTAATCTAATAATTCTTTAAATTACTCCTTTTTATGAATTTGTAAATACATGTAAAAAAATAAATAAGTAAAATAATAAATAAATAAAGCTAACATATACATATATGTTCCCTCAGAGCTTAGGGTACGTGATGCCCGAAGGCTCATACCCCCGCAATAAAATCATAGGGATACACCCACGCAAAAATAAATACTATAATATAAACATATACATAACATACTAAACACATAATTTAATAATAAACGTAATAATAGTAAACATAATAATAGTGAACGTAGTAATAAGCTAAAATACTACACCTTATAATGGACACTAAAATAATACTACAATATATAATACTAAATATAAACATATAATGTAAACAACGATATCAAACATACCATAGTACATGAAAATAAAAAAAACTACATAATAATAATAATACTAATAATAATAATAATAACAACTATATGCCATATATACTATATGATAATAAATTGCTATAACACCTAATGACTTGCGCTAATAACAAACCAACCTAATAGATAGTAATAATACGCGCATAATAATAATAATAATAATGTAACACATACCATAATAAGACATTGACATCCTATAAATACAATAATAACGACTTGGAAATAATCAAAACCCTAAAGTTAATATTCAATATATACACATATGGAAACAATTAATCCCTAATAAAAATAATAATAATAATAATAATATGGAAACAATTTGAACCCTAAAATAAATGTACGATATATGCACTACTAATTATGGAAATAATTGAAGCCTTACCATTAATATACAATAACAATGTGGAAACAAATTAAACCCTATAATGTACATGCAATATATACAATAATGGAAACTATTACACAAGCAATATTATGGGAAGTAATTTAAACCCTAGAATTAACAAATAACACACGCGACAATAATTATGGAAATAATTTTGAAACCTTACCATTAATATATAGTGACAATATAAGAGACCAATTGAACCCTAAATAAAGCATATGATGAACAAAACCCTAAATATACCATTAAAAACCCTAAATACAACACATAATAGTTTAATCCCTAAATACAAAATATATACTAAAGTAAATAACATACCACCATCAATAACATAGTTAATTAAATGCTACAACAAACAATGTGTTAATATACACGCAATTTAGATACAAGGCAATAGACCACTTACCACTGCAAAATAAAAGAAATCCTACAACAATGGGAACAAATCAATTAATAATAAAATATATATATATATATATAGACATGGGTATTAAATATGAAAACAATTAAAAATATGGACATGGGTATATATATATATATATATTATCTACAACATAACAATAATAAGGGTAATTCGTAACAATAATTAACAATTATTAAAGAAAAAAAAATACCATGCAATATAAGTAATAATAATAATAATAATACTACACATAACAATATAATATTAATACTAACACAATAATAATATCGTTAAATAATAATATCATAACATCACTGTTGATAATAACACACAAATAATACCATAATATTGCTAATAATAATATACAGAGAATAATAATATTTAATATGATCAATATAAAAGAAAATATATATATATATATACCTATTAACACTAACAGTAATTAATATATATATATATATATATATGTATATATATGCATAATATAAAAGAATATATATATATATATATATATATACATATTAACACTAACAGTGATATATACATAATATAAAAGAAAATATATATCTATATATATATATATATATATATATTAATACTAACAGTAATATATGTGTATATTCCTGTGTGTTGTGTGTACAACAGTGTGTGCAGCGGAAACAGGAGGCAAAGGGAGGACTCACCGGGGGTTCTTGTGTTGCAGGGATGGCCGGAGGACTCAGCTGTGTTGCAGAGCGGAGGAAGCCAAGGGCTGGCCGAGGGTCTGGAGTCGACTGGTCTGAGGATTTCCCGACTGATTGCCTTGGAGAGGCCGGAGACAGCCCCAGCTGGAGCTGTTGCTGGTGTTCTGGTGCGGAGCTGGGAGCAGAGGTTCTCGACGGGGCTGGTTGCTGTGGTGGTGGTCGGTGCAACAGGGGAGACTGGTGCCTTGGCCGCGGGGCAGAGCCTGGAGCTGGTTAGTGGTGGAGGGCGACGGCGAGTGCGGAGTGGTGGTGGGTCTGGAGCAAAGGGTGGTTTGCGAGCTCTCGGTTCTGAGGGCGACGGCGAGTGCGAAGTGGTGGTGGGTCTGGAGCCGTGGATGGAGTCGTGGCTGGAGGTTGGCCGAGCTCTGCTGGTGCGGGTGCAGCGGTAGTACCAGCCTTCCTTGCAGGAGGTAAAGGAGGAAGCAGAGGAGACGGAGAGAGGACCTGCAAGTGAAGATGGGCGCTGCTGTGTGCGTGGGCGTGATGATGAGAAAGAAGAAGAAGCAGCGGCTGCAAGTTTTTTTTTTTTTTTTTTTTGTGTTTCTTTTTGGCTGTGCGCCCGGCTGTGTTCGCAGCGCAGCCTCCTCCTTCCCAAGACCCCCCTCCCCGGCCTCTTTTATAAAAAAAATCCAAAACCCTAGAGAGCCCCCTTTTTGTTTTTGTTTTTGTTTTTTCTTTCTTTTCATAATACTAAATAATAATAATAATGCTAATAATAATACTAAATAATAAATAACAATAAGAATAAGGAAACTAATAATAAGGAAATAATAATAAAAATAATACCATAATAATAAAATAAAATAATGATAATGATCATAATAAAAATAATAATAATAATAATTATAAAATAATAATAGAAACAATAATAATAGTAAAATAATTTCAAAAAGTAATATTAATAATAGAGAAAATAATAATAATAGATAGATAAATAAGAATAAAAAATAATAATAATAATAATAATAATAGTAATACTAATAATGGTAAAGTAATAATCGTAATAATGATAAAGATACTAATAATAATAATAATAATAATAATAAAGTAAGATAATAAAAATAATTATAATAATAGTAAAAATAATAATGAAGATAATAGAAACAATAATAATAATAATAAAAATAATAATAATAATGATAATAAAGATACTAAAAATAATAACGATAACAAAATAATAATAATCATAATAATAAAGACAATAAAACTACTACTACTAATAATAATAATAAAAATAATATTGGGCCTGGGTAAAAATGGGATGTCTACAGCTGCCCCTCTTTGTAGGCTTCGTCGCTTCAAAGTAAAAGTAGGAACTCTCCTACGTTATTTGTAGCAACAAGCCTGCAAGGATAAAAGACGCTGATTTTGGACTAGGCCCAATGTAACAAAAGAGACCAAAATGATTTGTGAAAACCGATTTGCATGTATGCTTGAGAGCCCATGAGAATGACTTGTGTCGAGTGTAGGAACCCGATCTATAGTTCAAGGATGGGGACTTGCACCGGGGGTAGGCACCCGAGCTATAGTTCACGGAAGGTGACTCGCACCGGATGTAGGAACCCGAGCTATAGTTCACAAAGGGTGACTTGCACCGGGTGTAGAAACCCGAGCTATAGTTCTTGAGGGGTGACTTGCATCGGGTGTAGGAACCCGAGCTATAGTTCACAAAGGGTGACTTGCACTGGGTGTAGGAACCCGAGCTATAGTGTACGGAAGGTGACTTGCACCGGGTGTAGGAACCCGAGTTATAGTGCACGGAAGGTGACTTGCACCGGGTGTAGGAACCTGAACTATAGTTCACGGAAGGGTGACTTGCATCGGGTGTAGGAACCCGAGCTATAGTTCACGATGGGTGACTTGCACCGGGTGTAGGAACCCGAGCTATAGTTCGCAGAAGGGTGACTTGCACCGGGTGTAGGAACCCGAGTTATAGTTCACGGACGGGTGACTTGCACCGGGTGTAAGAACCCGAGCTATAGTTCATGAGAGGTGACTTGCACCGGGTGTAGGAACCTGAGCTATAGTGCACGGAAGGTGACTTGCACAAGGTGTAGGAACCCGAGTTATAGTGCACAGAAGGTGACTTGCACCAGGTGTAGGAACCCGAGCTATAGTTCACGGAGGGTGACTTGCATCGGGTGTAAGAACCCGAGATATAGTTCATAAAAAGTGACTCGCACAGGGTGTAGGAACCCGTGCTATAGTTCACGGAGGGTGACATGCACCGGGTGTAGGAACCCGAGCTATAGTTCATGAGGGGTGACTTGCATTGGGTGTAGGAACCCGAGCTATAGCTCACTAAAGGTGACTTGCACCGGGTGTAGGAACCCGAGTTATAGTTCACGGAAGGGTGACTTGCATCGGGTGTAGGAACCCGAGCTATAGTTCATGATGCGTGACTTGCGCCGGGTGTAGGAACCCGAGCTATAGTTCACGGAAGGGTGACTTGCACCAGGTGTAGGAACCCGAACTATAGTTCACGAGAGGTGACTTGCACCGGGTGTAGGAACCCGAGCTATAGTGCACGGAAGGTGACTTGCACCCGGTGTAGGAACCCGGGCTATAGTTCATGAGGGGTGACTTGCATCGGGTGTAGGAACCCGAGCTATAGTTCACTAAAGGTGACTTGCACCGGGTGTAGGAACCCGAGCTATAGTTCACCGAAGGGTGACTTGCACCGGGTGTAGGAACCCGAGCTATAGTTCACGATGGGTGACTTGCACCGGGTGTAGGAACCCGAGCTATAGTTCACGGAAGGGTGACTTGCACCGGGTGTAGGAACCCGAGCTATAGTTCACGAGGGGTGACTTGCACCGGGTGTAGGAACCCGAGCTATAGCTCACGAGGGGTGACTTGCATCAGGTGTAAGAACCCGAGCTATAGTGCACAGAGGGTGACTTGCATCGGGTGTAGGAACCCGAGCTATAGTTCACGGATGGTGACTTGCATTAGGTGTAGGAACCCGAGCAATAGTTCACGGATGGTGACTTGCACCGAGTGTAGGAACCCGAGCTATAGTTCACGAGGGGTAACTTGCATCGGGTGTAGGAACCCGAGCTATAGTGCACGGAGGGTGACTTGCACCGGGTGTAGGAACCCGAGCTATAGTGCACGGAGGGTGACTTGCACCGGGTGTAGGAACCCGAGCTATAGTGCACAGAGGGTGACTTGCACCAGGTGTAGGAACCCGAGCTATAGTGCGCAGAGGGTGACTTGCATCGGGTGTAGGAACCCGAGCTATAGTTCACGGATGGTGACTTGCACCGGGTGTAGGAACCCGAGCTGTAGTTCACGAGGGGTGACTTGCATCGGGTGTAGGAACCCGAGCTATAGTTCATGGATGGTGACTTGCACTGGGTGTAGGAACCCGAGCTATAGTTCACGGAAGGGCGACTTGCACCGAGTGTAGGAACCCGAGCTATAGTTCACGTAGGGTGACTTGCACCGGGTGTAGGAGCCCAAGAGCAAGATGAAATTTTGAATTGATGATGAATATTTGGGTATAGGATACCGAGAGCTAGAGGAATTGTCAATTTGATGATGAATGCTCAGGTATAGGATCCCGAGAACAAGATGAAATTTTGAATTGATGATGAATACTCGGGTATAGGATCCCGAGAGCTAGATGATGTTTTGAATTGATGATCTCGGGTATAGGATCCCAAGAGTCGTGCGACCTAATTTGGTCCTGAAGGCAGATGCCCCGGATTCAAAATGAATGCTAAAATTTGGACTAGGGTCAATTGCTGCAGTTTGGAAGCGAAAGACTTGAATAAGACCTGGGCCAGTTGCCCCAGTCTCAGGATAGATGGATCGATTGGTTCCTAAGCCAGTTGCCCCAACCCGTTTTCTTCTTCTTTCTCTCCTTTTTTTTTTTTTTGTAGATGAAACATGGATTGCTTAGACCAGGATGACAAGACAGGCGTGAATGAATGATGCTATGTGGGGGTACATGCATGCAAGATGTTTGATATGACAATGGAACATGGGGATATGCAAGCATGTTGCATGATATAATATGTATGCACTTTCCTGTGTAATACATGAAATGCATGACGATGCATGAACTTTCTTTTTCCAGTGTGCCTCTAATCTTGTCTATGTTGCTTCTGACCCGGTTCCCTCAAAACTTGCCCCAGCTTTATGGATTCATAACTGATCTTGGCCCAATTTCCTTAATGGAGGCGGTCAATTTGGCTCAAATGAAACTCCATCATAGAATCTATCTAGTTGAATGGATTTATAACAGCTCTTGGCCCTGTTTTCCTATTCATCCAGTCTGATAAGAAGGTGCTTGAATAAGTCCCACTGAAACTAAAACTTGTCCCAGATGAGTTTATCTGCCAAGGATCTTGGCCTGGTTGTTAGATTCTTCTTGAATAAGAAGATCTCTAAAGCCTGACATGATTGCCCCAGTTAAATTGACTGATTCTATGTGGATCGTATTTCCTCAACAGGGACCTCCTCTATAAGAAGCACACTAGTGGTTCCGAAACTCTTTGATTATCCATCCCATTGAAATGAGAAATGATTATGCAATTATGACATCAACTTGTGAAATCAAAAGGTCAACCACCCAAAAATATATGTTTTACCATGTTCCAATGCTATTACAAGAAAAATTCATACCAGTATTCAAAAGCCATATGATATTGATGTTAATTTACTGAAATGAATGGCTGATCCTTTCTTCGACTGTCCCAGTTTTATCGATGGCCATCTCTCTTCTTTTGTTTCATCCTACTGTGAAACCATTAGAAATTTCACATATTTAAACGTTGCCTTTAGTTTAGTCAAGTTCAACTCATGTTTTGATCTCAAGATGGTCTTTAAGACTCGGGACGAAATGTAGGCTGAGGGATACAGGTTTTCAGAATAAAAGGGAAACTAAGGCTCAAAAATACCACCCCAAATAATATTTTATGCCCCCAGTTCGAGTTGAGACGTTTTGCAAGATGTTGACCGAACTTGTTATTTAAACAAGCTGCCTACGTACCTTTTCAGGATCAGGTCATTACGTAGTTCAGACTCAGTATTGAGTCTGACAAATCATTAGAGACAACGATGTATACCAATCTGGTCAGGACTTCATTTGGACCGTAATGTAGGCTGGGGGGTTATTGGTTAAAGAAAGAAAGAGTTAAATAGGGCTCAAAATCATTATTTTCATCAAGGGTAATTTGGTCAAGGATCACATGCGTAGTATATCCCTTATTTTCTTTCTCTTTTCTTCTTTCTCTTTCCATTTGCTTTTACTACTCCCTTTTGTTTTTCTCTATGAAGGGATTTTGTCATTTTTGTTTGGACTTCATTTGGGACTGATTTCTTTTAAACTGCCCCAGTGTGGGGTGTGATCCTTTGATGGGTTAATCAATAAATAAATTTTTCAGGCTCAAAAGGGCTTGCAAGAGATTTCTTCTTTGAATTTATTTTAGGTAGCAGAAAAATGGTCTGCCATCATTTCGATAGCCCATTGTTGTCTCATATGACTTGCCAAACGCTAGGAGACCCAACCCAGGTTAACCTTTTGGTGAACTGGCTTTTAAGAAAAGACTAGTTTAACATTCAGGCTTAATTTGGTTAACAATTGGTAAATCAATATTCGGTTCTTTTTTAGGGACAGCTGGTCAGCCAAAGATGGTCATCTATCATTTGATCAAAACATGAATAGTGAATTGACTTGAAATTCTTGGCACAACACATATATTTGGCTGAATTCCTTCGAGATTCTTTATTTCTTCGCAACATCTGTCTTCATAAGGTGAGGAAAATTGTTTTATCTTCTTCTGATTCCACCTCTCGTGTTTGGTTTTCAAAATTAACATCACTTTATAGCTCATGAATATTGGTATTATTATTCTCCTTATCTTTACATGAAACATCAGCAAACAAATTTTTGGTCAACTGAACTCAGGACACAAGTGATATGAGAAAATGCATAATTCAATTTATTGATGAAAGGGAAATTGTCCGAGATAATAGTGTCGACAGACTACTGGAAATTAAAATGACATCATCACATGAAACAAACTGGATAATCAAAAACTTGCCCCTTGTGTACTTTTCCTCCCTTTGGGCTCTTAACGAGAACTCTAGGATCCATAACTTGACATATTCTTTTGCCTGACCTCGGCTCCCAGTCCTTCGTACAACATATTAACCATTTCTTTCCCCGTGATTGGGTAAGGGATCACTTTGGACTCCTGACTGCTTATCATCGAAGGCTATCCATCCAACATCTCTCAATGATTGCACTTTATACTTAAAGGTCCAACATTTTTCAATCGAATGGCCTATTGTCCCAGCGTGATATTTGCATCGAGCATTTGAGTTGTACCACCTTGGGTAAGGGGGTTGTATCAACATTCCTGATGTAGGCGCAACTAAATGCCTTTCGACCAACTGTGGGAATAACTCTGCATAGGTCATCGGGATAGGCTGAATTTCCTTTCTTTTCTTTTCCTTCGGAGGCATCCTTGGTATCTGTAAGTTACGTTGCTCCAAAGTTTGTGAAAGACTGAAGGAATCCATGTGCTATCTTGCACCCCTAGGTACTACGTTACTTGCCCACCTTTCTTTCCTTTCTTCAACCCCTTTCGAAGAACTTTGTCTTGGCCTTATATATTGCACTCCTTTTATTTTGAACGCTTCCTTAACCTGCTTTCTGGTGATCCTCAAGCAAGCCAAATTCTGAGAAATACCTCTGATTTGGTTGTCAACACCTTGGTCTTTGACAAAGTCATCACATAAACAAATTGTTTTTCCTTTTTCCACCCGAGGATGACTCTGTGTTGTCATTTCTTCTTGATCATAAGAGTACCTACTTGCCTTCTTCTCCACATTTCGTAAAGTCTGCTTTTCTGAAGCTATATCATTGTTATACTGAGCGATAAAGGCGCGAGTTAAATCCTCCCATGTGTGGATCTTTACTTGGTTATACCATCTTAGGGCTTCCCCAGTCAAGCTATCTTGGAAACACTGGATAAGCATATCATCATCACCACAATGCGCAACCATCTTCTGTAAGTACATCCCCAAGTGAGCTAGTAGACATTCGGACCCACTAAACATCGTAAAATTTGGGACTTTGAGCTTTGGGGGTAAGATCAAATTCGGCATCAAACAAGAATTGGAAGCATCTGACGAACTAGACATGTTTGCTTTTTGCATAGTTTGCAACTGTTCTTCCCAAACTTCATTCTTATGATTCATTTCTTGACGAGGTATCTGCTCTTTGCCCCTTTCTTCAGCTATTCTCTCTTCTTGAATATCAGGATAGATAAAAGGCGGAACTTGGACATCGCTCACCGGTTGGGGTCTCAAGTCTTGAGTTGCTAGGATAAATGTGTGCAGGCTTAAACCTAGACCTGACAACGACTCCATCGATTGTGGTTTGAATGAAGCCTTGTTTTTAACTGCCCGCTTTGGATGTTGTGTAGTTTTGCTCCACGAGGGGGCTACCTTCTCCATCTGATCCTTAATCTTTTGCACATCTTGATGGACATCTTCATGATTCGGTGCGGGAGAGCTTATCTGACCTACTAGATCCTTCCACATGATTCTAACCCTTTTCTAGGAACTTAAAAAAAAAAATGTATAAGGATCGTTCTGTTTCGCCTGCTTTTGGGAATACTGGATCTTGATTTCACCACCTTGGTACACTAGTTTTACAGAAAAATGGGGATATGATTACCGACTCATTAGATATGACTATGCATGCATGGTTATGAAAGTAAACATGGAATGATTAAGTTATGCAATGGGTGTTTATGCATGGGTGTACCTAGTGCACAAATACATAACAATAGGGATATTAACATGTATGCAACCTATTATGCATGGCTATGCGTGTGAAATTATGCATGAATGCATGGATGCCATGAATGTTCGTGCATGGATGTAACTAGTGCAATTATCCATACAAATAGAGATATGAACATGCATGTGACCTATCGTGCATGATTACGTGTGAAATTATGCATGAATGCATGGATGCAATGTATGTTTGTGCATTGATGTAACTAGTGTAATTACATATACAAATAGAGATATGACCATGCATGTGACCTATCGTGCATGATTACGTGTGAAATTATGCATGAATGCATGGATGCCATGAATGTTTGTGCATGGATGTAACTAGTGCAATTACTCATACAAATAGAGATATGACCATGCATGCGACCTATCGTGCATGATTATGTGTGAAATTATGCATGAATACATGGATGCAATGTAACCTAACTAACTACTTTGTCAGCATTCTAGAAAAAGTTTCACTAATGAGAGATTTCAAGATTAAGATAATCATTGATGGGCCAAAATTTCAATTCAATTCTTCCCTTAATCATTCTTTTCCTTGATGACGGTCCATGTACCTTAGATTCTATGAAGGGTCAAATTATGATCTGAGGTTGGGGTTGACTCAGGTTAGTCAACCCACTGGATTTGTTCACTACGGGCTTATGGACTTTAGCGTGCACTTGGGCCTCAAGTATATTAAAATATGGGCTTCAATATATTTCATGATGGGATCAGGCCTTAATTTTAAAAGGACTTGGGCTTGGATTGTTTAGAAAATATTGGCTCGGATTTTTGGGTAATAAGGCCGAAGCCCATTTTTGAAAATCCGGGTTTGATCCCTTTTGGAAAATCAGGTCTGGGCCAAATTTTTACTTAGGAAAAGGTTGGGCCTATACTTTGTATTTCTCAAAAAAAAATTGGGCCCGAGTTATTTGAAAAGAGTTGGGCCTACCCATATTTTAAAATGCTTGGGCCAAATGCTTCATTTTTGAAAAGGATGGGCCATGGTCTCATTATTGGGCTTTTTCAGAATACTGGCAAAGTAGTATGCATGTCTAAATTGATGTCAAATGTATGATATAATACAAAGTATCTCATAGCTTATATACAACACACTATACATGGAGAAGGATGTGGCTCCTATCCCAACCTAGGGTAGGTACGTATATATAGGGTCCTTCATGACTCTATCCTAGTTAAGGAAGACTATAGACAAGTATGTGTGGGTAAGCTCTAATCCCTATATACAAAGGTTCCCAATCTAACCTCCATCCTCACCCAAAAGGGATTTGGACAAAGTTTAAACTGAGTGGAGTGGTTCGCGGGTCCCCACAAGCCCTGCCACGTGGGGACAAACGCTATTACACTCCTATCTAATCCTAGTAAGGAAAGCTCGGGTATAGAGCGTGAAAGTGTGTGCATTTAAATTTAACCTAATCCCGCTATCCCCACATTTATTCATATGCTATAAAGAATATGGAAACAAGATATCTACCATTAATGTATTTATTCACAAGATATGGAAACATATTATCTGCCATTAACATGTTGATTCTAAAAAATTTGGAAACAAAAAATAAGGAAACAAAATATTTACGACTAGTATACAAAATATCTATAATTAATATGCTTATTCACAATATTTACAATTAATATGCTTATTCAGAATATTTAGAAACAAAATATCTACAATTAATGCTCAACAAATTAGGAAACAAAATATTTTTAATTAATTGAGGTTATTTACAAAATTATGGAAGTAAAATATTTACAATTAAGTAAAGTTATTTACAAATTACAATATTTACAAAATACGGAGTAATTAAAAGATTTATCAAATTAGAACTTGGGATAATTTCTAATTAAATAATGGCTCGACTCTCTAAGTCCCCAGCGGAGTCGCCAAGCTGTCGCGACTGTCCCGGCGAGCGCGTGTGCCCCGGGCGGCGAACTAAAAATTATTTTAATATTTTTAGGAAAAATATGGTGTAGGAGTCGCCACTAACCTTTAGTGCGGTTAGAACACATGATTACTACCCCGTTAGGGGTAGAATCGGTCTACATTACCAGAGTTGGGATCGGGAGTTCGGTTACGCGAGGGGAAGGTACGAGCACCCCCTACGCGCCCGTTCTTACGAACGGTACCTAATTAATTTGAAATTATCCCTAAGTTAATCTAATAATTCTTTAAATTACTCCTTTTTATGAATTTGTAAATACATGTAAAAAAATAAATAAGTAAAATAATAAATAAATAAAGCTAATATATACATATATGTTCCCTCAGAGCTTAGGGTACGTGATGCCCGAAGGCTCATACCCCCGCAATAAAATCATAGAGATACACCCACGCAAAAATAAATACTATAATATAAACATATACATAACATACTAAACACATAATTTAATAATAAACGTAATAATAGTAAACATAATAATAGTGAACGTAGTAATAAGCTAAAATACTACACCTTATAATGGACACTAAAATAATACTACAATATATAATACTAAATATAAACATATAATGTAAACAACGATATCAAACATACCATAGTACATGAAAATAAAAAAAATTACATAATAATAATAATACTAATAATAATAATAATAACAACTATATGCCATATATACTATATGATAATAAATTGCTATAACACCTAATGACTTGCGCTAATAACAAACCAACCTAATAGATAGTAATAATACGCGCATAATAATAATAATAATAATGTAACACATACCATAATAAGACATTGACATCCTATAAATACAATAATAACGACTTGGAAATAATCAAAACCCTAAAGTTAATATTCAATATATACACATATGGAAACAATTAATCCCTAATAAAAATAATAATAATAATAATAATATGGAAACAATTTGAACCCTAAAATAAATGTACGATATATGCACTACTAATTATGGAAATAATTGAAGCCTTACCATTAATATACAATAACAATGTGGAAACAAATTAAACCCTATAATGTACATGCAATATATACAATAATGGAAACTATTACACAAGCAATATTATGGGAAGTAATTTAAACCCTAGAATTAACAAATAACACACGCGACAATAATTATGGAAATAATTTTGAAACCTTACCATTAATATATAGTGACAATATAAGAGACCAATTGAACCCTAAATAAAGCATATGATGAACAAAACCCTAAATATACCATTAAAAACCCTAAATACAACACATAATAGTTTAATCCCTAAATACACAATATATACTAAAGTAAATAACATACCACCATCAATAACATAGTTAATTAAATGCTACAACAAACAATGTGTTAATATACACGCAATTTAGATACAAGGCAATAGACCACTTACCACTGCAAAATAAAAGAAATCCTACAACAATGGGAACAAATCAATTAATAATAAAATATATATATATATATAGACATGGGTATTAAATATGAAAACAATTAAAAATATGGACATGGGTATATATATATATATATATATATATATATATATATATTATCTACAACATAACAATAATAAGGGTAATTCGTAACAATAATTAACAATTATTAAAGAAAAAAAAATACCATGCAATATAAGTAATAATAATAATAATAATACTACACATAACAATATAATATTAATACTAACACAATAATAATATCGTTAAATAATAATATCATAACATCACTGTTGATAATAACACACAAATAATACCATAATATTGCTAATAATAATATACAGAGAATAATAATATTTAATATGATCAATATAAAAGAAAATATATATATATACCTATTAACACTAACAGTAATTAATATATATATATATATATATTTGTATATATATGCATAATATAAAAGAATATATATATATATATATATATATATATATATACATATTAACACTAACAGTGATATATACATAATATAAAAGAAAATATATATCTATATATATATATATATATATATATATATATTAATACTAACAGTAATATATGTGTATATTCCTGTGTGTTGTGTGTACAACAGTGTGTGCAGCGGAAACAGGAGGCAAAGGGAGGACTCACCGGGGGTTCTTGTGTTGCAGGGATGGCCGGAGGACTCAGCTGTGTTGCAGAGCGGAGGAAGCCAAGGGCTGGCCGAGGGTCTGGAGTCGACTGGTCTGAGGATTTCCCGACTGATTGCCTTGGAGAGGCCGGAGACAGCCCCAGCTGGAGCTGTTGCTGGTGTTCTGGTGCGGAGCTGGGAGCAGAGGTTCTCGACGGTTCTGGTTACTGTGGTGGTGGTCGGTGCAACAGGGGAGACTGGTGCCTTGGCCGCGGGGCAGAGCCTGGAGCTGGTTAGTGGTGGAGGGCGACGGCGAGTGCGGAGTGGTGGTGGGTCTGGAGCAGAGGGTGGTTTGCGAGCTCTCGGTTCTGAGGGCGACGGCGAGTGCGAAGTGGTGGTGGGTCTGGAGCCGTGGATGGAGTCGTGGCTGGAGGTTGGCCGAGCTTTGCTGGTGCGGGTGCAGCGGTAGTACCAGCCTTCCTTGCAGGAGGCAAAGGAGGAAGCAGAGGAGACGGAGAGAGGACCTGCAAGTGAAGATGGGCGCTGCTGTGTGCGTGGGCGTGATGATGAGAAAGAAGAAGAAGCAGCGGCTGCAAGTTTTTTTTTTTTTTTTTTTGTGTTTCTTTTTGGCTGTGCGCCCGGCTGTGTTCGCAGCGCAGCCTCCTCCTTCCCAAGACCCCCCTCCCCGGCCTCTTTTATAAAAAAAATCCAAAACCCTAGAGAGCCCCCTTTTTGTTTTTGTTTTTGTTTTTTCTTTCTTTTCATAATACTAAATAATAATAATAATGCTAATAATAATACTAAATAATAAATAACAATAAGAATAAGGAAACTAATAATAAGGAAATAATAATAAAAATAATACCATAATAATAAAATAAAATAATGATAATGATCATAATAAAAATAATAATAATAATAATTATAAAATAATAATAGAAACAATAATAATAGTAAAATAATTTCAAAAAGTAATATTAATAATAGAGAAAATAATAATAATAGATAGATAAATAAGAATAAAAAATAATAATAATAATAATAATAATAGTAATACTAATAATGGTAAAGTAATAATCGTAATAATGATAAAGATACTAATAATAATAATAATAATAATAATAAAGTAAGATAATAAAAATAATTATAATAATAGTAAAAATAATAATGAAGATAATAGAAACAATAATAATAATAATAAAAATAATAATAATAATGATAATAAAGATACTAAAAATAATAACGATAACAAAATAATAATAATCATAATAATAAAGACAATAAAACTACTACTACTAATAATAATAATAAAAATAATATTGGGCCTGGGTAAAAATGGGATGTCTACAGTTATACTATGATGATACTGGTCTCCTGAGCTAGGATTCCCTACATTCTAGACATCATCATCTCTACCTTGAGTCTCTAGCTCCACCTGCACCACATGCTCTTTTGTGCTGCGAATTTCTAGCACCTATTTCTCTTCTTCCTAAGTACGATGTAACATGAATTTCTAATCAAAAATCACATCTCTACTGATCACCACTGTTGGGGATGTGGCTCATATTTTGAGTGGAAGCGCATGCACTGAGAAAGCTTCGTAAAGCGAGGAACAACAGCAAGAGAGGAGGTTGCAGGACGAGGGATAATCGTCAACGATTTAGGCTGTAACCGTTAATGGTTTTAGGTAGAATGCAAGGGACTACTTCTTAGCTTCAAACTATTGATGGTTTGGCCTAAACTTTTGACGGTATTAGTCGACTCAAGTCACATAATTAAAATCGGAATGCCAGTAGATTGGACAAATCGGAGGTTTTTCCTCTAGGGATCACTACAAGGATGGTTTAGATAGGATCTAAGGTTCCAGTACGCTTAGGGTTCATATATAATCAATTTTTTGTTACCCTAATGTAAGCTTCACATTGTTCATGATGAGAATCAAAGTTGCTACTCTCATGGACGTAGGCAAATTACCAAACCACATAAATCTTATGTCTTTTGATTTATGCTTTTGTTCTTCTTATTACTTTGTATTTGCTTCTTTAGTATTGTCCATCACTAAGTGATTGCACTGGTTATTTATTGATTAATTCATAAGTATGTGAAAAGAGAACTTCCACTGTGCATCCATGGACAACAAGTTGTATCAGATTTATTGGTTCACAATGGTTGGGATCTCTTCAATGAAGTTCGATGTTAACAAGTTCAATGGAACTGAAAATTTCAGACTTTGGCAGAGGAGAGTGAAGGACTTGCTAATGTAGCAACAGATGGTGAATGCTCTATATGGAAAGAAGTAGGACAACATGAACAATGCAACTTGGAAGGAGCTAGAAGCAAAGGTTGTGTCCAATATCCGGCATTGTTTAGCCGATGACGTGATGTCTCACGTTATAGATAAGGAATCACTGACTGCGATTTGTCTGAAACTTGAAATCCGGTACATATCCAAGTCGCTTATGAACAAGTTGTATATTAAGAAAAAGCTTTATTGGCTTAAGATGGCAGAGGCTTCAGACATGACTTGGCACATCAATGGATTCAATCAAATCATTAGTGATCTGAAGCGAGTTGATGTTAAGTTTGAGGAAGAGGATAAAGAATTGATGCTGTTGAATTTCCTATCGACGTCTCCTATATATGAAAACCTGGTTACAATGCTAACTTGGGGGAAAGAAACACTGGAGTTGGAAGGCATCACAAGTGCATTGTTAGGGTTCCACCAATTGAAGAAGGCTAGCAATGAGGGTTCATATGTTGAAGGGCTCATGGCGAAGGGGAATTAAGATCGTGGGAGAAGTAACTTTCGAGGTGGATCGAGCAGCCATAGGGCTTGGTCCAAATGCACTAAAAGGAAGGACGTGTGGTGTTTTAAGTGCGGTAAAAGAGGGCACATAAAACCTGAGTGTTCGGAGAAAAGGAAGGGAGTCGCTAAAACTAAAGAAGGTTCATCAAAAACGATGAATGTAGTTAAATGAGACTTTGGGAGCAATGACGATGATATGCTCTCGGTTTCATTGGGGTCAGATGAGTTTGCAGATTCTTGGATCTTGGACTTAGTGTGCTCTTATCATATGACACCCAACAAAGACTGATTCACTATGTACAAATTCATTAGCTCTGGTTCCATTATGATGGGGAACAATGCTACATGCAAAGTGATCGAGATGGGTAATGATAGAATCAAGATGTATGATAGTGTGGTGAGGACGTTGTGTGATATAAGGCACATACCAGAGTTGTGGAAGAATCTGATTTCGTTAGGCACCTTGGATTATAATGGGTTCAGTTACAAATCCGAAGGTGGGGTAATGAAGGTGAGCAAGGGAGTTTTGACCATGATGAAGGGGAAAAGAGTGTTAGGTAATATATACACACTAATGGGTACCACAGTTGTTGGTGGAGCTGCAACCGTAAAATCTGAGTCTGACAATATTGTTCTGTGGCATATGCATTTAGGGCATATAGGTGAGTGTGGAACGAAGGACCTTCACAAGAGAAATGTTCTGAAGGGGGTAAAATTATGTAAAATGGAGTTCCTGCAAGTACTGTGTGCTTAGGAAGTAGAATCGAGTTCAACTCATGACAGTCATGTACAAGACGAAGGGAGTTCTGAACTACATTCATTTGGATGTTTGGGGAACTGTAAGAGTGGCATCACAAGGGGGACATGTGTATTTCATGAGTTTATCAACAATTACTCATGGAAGGTCTGGGTTTACTTCATGCAACACAAGTCGGAGACGTTTGCCAAGTTTAAAATGTGGAAAGCTGAGGTGGAAATTAGACCAAAAGAAAGATCAAGTTCCTTAGGACAGCCAATGGAACTGAGTACACAAACTCAGGTTTCAGGGAGTTCTACGAGCAACATGGCATAAGGAGGCATTTTACAGTACGTCAAATACCAAAAAAAAATGGTGTGGTAGAAAGGATGAACCGAACCCTAGCTGAAAGGGCTCAGTACCTTAGGTTGCATACTGGGCTTGCCATGAGTTTCTGGGCCGAGGCGGTTAGTATGGCTTGTTTCTTGGTAAACAAATCACCACAGGCATCACAAAATGGGAAAGTTGTTGAGCAGGTATGGACAAGTAACAAGGTAGACTACTCTGGATTGTGAGTATTTGGGTGTCCAGCCTATATGCACATTCCTGGTGAGGAGATATCAAAACTTGAGGCGATGTTTAGAAAGTGCATCTTTTAAGGATATCAAAAATTTGTGAGAGGGTTCAAGTTGTGGGATCCAATGGCAAACAAGGTGATGATCAATAGGGGCATGGTTTTCAATGAGAAAACTATGTTACAGCGTACTCCGGAAGAAATGGAGAAAGAAGTGCCAGAAAGTTGCAGCAGCAAAAGCATGCGATTCAGGTGGAGTTGGAGACTCAGGGCAAACATGCAAGGAGTCCTAGCCTGAGAGATTAGTTGGTGGTGTAGGTGCAGTCAGAAACTCAGGGTGGAGATGACAATCTGTTGACTCTATGAGTCCAATCCGGTTTTGATAATGACAAATCACTTGGTATTTGATCTGTGCATTAAGATTGTGAACAGGAACTATATTAAGCATGCACGGAAGCATAACAAGTCATGGAAGCTATGAAGATTAAAGTATACACATCTTGGCAAAATCCCTGGATCTAAAAGAGTCGAAGAATGAAGATGCAAGCCACAATTTCAAGAACGTCATGGGAATGAGTACTTAGACCTAATGTATTTACATTTCATATGATTTAATTTGAGGCTCAACATATACCCTAGAATGACCTTACGACTCATGCATCTTATGAACAACATTAGGGGACATTCATGGATTTAGAAATATTTTTAAAACCCTGGAATATATTTTTTATAAAAGAGCCAAGAAAGAGAGCAAAGCATAATTTTAAACTAGAAAGAAAAAATCCAGGATTTGGTAACTTCGGTAGCTTGAACTCAACGTTCAGTCACCTAAAGAATTTCTTTAGGAGACCGAAGAATAAGTTCAGTCGCCTGAAGAATTAATGGTGAAACACAGAACCTGACCGAGACACCTCAGTAGACTGAACTCAACTTCAGTCGCTTGAACTCGTCACTTCAGTCGCCTGACCCTGTGTCCAGGTTAATTTTTCGAAGCTCTAAAGAACTTCAGTTGCCTGGGCTTTTAACCTTATTCACCTGAACTTGCGGGAAAGTTTAAAAATCTAATTTTTAAATGAAAGAACACGCGAGTTATTTCTTTGATCCAACGGTTAGGATTGATTCTAAGGGTAAGGCACCTATTTGTACATCATCTAAACCCTAGTTCTAAAGCTAAGACTTTTGGAAGAGAAAAGAACAAACCTTTCGTAGAGATTGCACGTTTAGCACAACTTTGAACACACTGCTGAAACATTTGCCTGGAATTTCAGCATTCTTACATCAAATCTGAGCTAAGGCTATCTCGTTTGTCAAGAAGCAATCTAGCTATCATTGTGGAATCAGTTTGGTATTGAGGTTTGGTAAATTGATCTACACGTAGATATTTCTTCTTATAGAGTTCTTCATATAAATTGATTTGCTTGATTGATATATATTTTTCAAAGAACTTCTCATTCCAAAATCTATTGTTAAAATAAGTTGAGTGATTGATAGTGAGTATACTTTCATATAGATTATTTAGATAATCTCACTACTTGATAAAGGGTTCCATCATTGATTAAATAGTTTTGATTCAAGTGTGTATTCAGTTAAAAGATCTATATTTTAGATATATTAAAACACTTAATTAAATATCCTTGGTATTGATAAATATTTATTTTATTAAGGGATATTTTCTTTGGAAAACTTTATACTTAGTTTTTGATCTTTGGAAATCATATTATATATATATATATATATATATATATATATACATAGATTTGGGTATTAAAAAGATTGTGCTGTGATTGAATATTTGAAAGAAATCTTTTTGACTGTAATTGATATAATATTCAAGATAAAGCTTTTGATGAGTTCACATTAGATATTCATGCATTTTCTCAAAGTGAACTAGAACCCAAATTTTCTCCAAAGTTTTTAATTATATCATTACTTGGGAGTTTTGGTAAAAAAGGGAAATTGTGTGTTGAAGCATATTCATTCATTAACAAGTGTATCGTTATTTACATTCTAAGCTTCAAGTTTCATCATATGATTATGTATTAGGAATTTAAATTGTACTCACTAGTTTTGTTAGAAGCAACAGATTTCATTGTCATCACAATTCGGGTAGTGAACCGGGTTTGAGGAGAGAGTTGTGTCTCTTGTAAACAGCGGAGTAGAAGGAAGTGTACCTCTTGGAAGCAGCGGATGTAAGGGAAACTTCATCCCAATTTAGGGAGCATGGATTATAGTGGAATCCTTGAGCGGGTTGCTCAAGGCAAGGATGCAGGCCGGGTTGGCTGAACCTCGTAAAATCACATTTGCCTTCTCTCTTCCCTTATCTTTTTAATTTTCACAACACACTTCATTACTTACATTGCATGTATGTTTGTTGAATAATCTCACACGAACTTGATAATTAATTGTTCAAATTTAGACATAGGGACCAAGTGGTGAATAAGTTTCAAAGAATTTTTAAAATACCCAATTCGGGCCCCCCCCCCCCCCCAAAAAAATGGGATTACACCTAAATCGACATTTGGTATTAGAGCGGGTTTGCATAGAAATCGACATTTGGTATTAGAGCGGGTTTGCATAGACTCAAAAGTTCTTGTGTAAAAAGATCACATGGCACACACTGGTGTAACTCCATTCGGTGAGGGACAATCTTATCTCAGTCCTCCAATATTTTATGGTGGAAATTTTTTGGCTTGAAAACTAAAAATGAGTGTTTTTATAAAATCAATGGACTGGAAGGCCTGGCATGTAATAGTTAAAAGAATTTGTGTGTCTACAAATGAAAATGATACTAGTTTAATACATGCAAATTCAAATGCCATGGATATACTTTATCGTGCTTTAGATTGTAATATTTTTCATGAATTTATGGCATGTACATGTGCAAAAGATATTTAGGAAGAACTTGATAGGAAGTATGGAGAAACCCAGGAGAAAGAAACCACCACTCTGGGAATGTCAAGTTCAAATGATCAAGAGGTGGCAAATTGTAAACAAAATGAGTTAGTTGAGGAGGAGGTATATGTATCTCAGCCTATTTCATATAATGATTCACTTATTGATTCCTGTGATGGTTTTTGTGATAAATCTAATAATAAATCTTATGAAAAATCATGTGATGAATCCTACGTCATATTATGTAATGAATCATGTGTTAAATCATATGTTGATAATTGTAATAATAATTCATGCAGTGTCCCTTGTGACAATATTACTATTGATGCATGCAATAATTCAAATGATGGATAATATGACAATTCCTGTAATGAATCATGTGTGGAATCATATGTTGATAACTCCATTAATAAAGCTTGCAATGATTCATGTGATGTTTATTGTAATAAATTTTATGTTGAATCACGTGTTAAATTGTACCCTGAAAGCATGCCTTCATATGGAGATCTAGAAAAGGCCTTAGTTAAAATGCATAAGCTTCTAACTAGGATATCTAAAAAGAAAATGTGTTTGAAAAATGAAAATGAAAGGATAGTTGAACAATTAGAGGAATTAAAAGATTATCATGCTATTCTAGAAAAGAAAAAAATCATGAAAATTCTGAAGATCACCTATTTAGATAGAAAAATAGATGAACATGCTGAAACAATTTCCAGGGTTACAAGTGAAGATAGTTTAAATAAACCCTTAAAAGTTAAAAGAAATTATATTTCCAAAATGGGTTCGGATGTATCTCAAAAATTTCATAGCTATGCCTCATTAAGTAAGAAGAAAAGAAATAAGCATACTTTCCCACAAATATACAAAACTTGCTTATTATGTAAACTCAAAGGGCATACCCGATATAAGTGTCCATTTAGAGGTGTCTGAGACAAAGATAAGAAAATGACATGGGTAATCAAAAAGGGTTCAAATTGTAATTACATGATCATTTAATTCTTTCTTTGTTTTTAGGACTAGTTATAGGGTAGGTGATGACTAAAAGCTTAAAAATGGTTAGTATCTAAAAAAGTCAAAAGTTAGTATATGCACTTACTATATAAATTTTTAAATACTAAGAATCTTGGAAAAGCAAGCCAATATGATTTCTTATAAGTAATATATCCAATTTGACTACTTAATGAATATATATATCATAATGATTGGGTAAGATATAAAATATTGGTTAAAGCATGCTAACTTCGATTTGTTCAAAGTAAAAGGTTGAAGGATTAACTGTTAAAATATCAGGAACCTAATATCCTTGTAATGAGTAACATAAATCATAATATTGAAGAATAAATCCACTTCCAAATGGATTAAAGCATCATTGTATTCTTATTGCTTAACCCGTGCTTAAATATTAAAACCTTAAGTTAAGCAGATCATGTCCATTGCATAAGACTAAACCTTAGGAAATAAATCATATACTAAGCATCATCTAATCCTAAACTCATCCTTGGAGTCTTAAATGCCTAAATCAATCATCACTCTAGCCACAAGCACTAATAATCATAAATTCCATATCTATCAAGTGCTTATTAAAAGGCATTCTATTATAATCAAATCAGGGGCATTCTCTAAGGGAATCAAATTGTTTATCAAGACATTTTTAATAAATATTCCGTTTGTACTTAAAATGTAAAATTCCCTAATTTTGATTTATAATTAAGTCATTTCCTCTACAAGAAATCTTTACCATACCATGGTCATATCCGGTAAAGATTCATCTATTATAGGGTCGTATCCTTGCTTAAAATTGAAGACATACTTATAAGGTACCATCCAATAATTGGGAAATCAGAAATACCTAAAGATAAATATTCAAAAATTAATATTCTCCTAAAATTGCTCTTTGGCCTATGTAGCTGGATATATTCACTTCCACGAAAATATTTTGAATATTGTCCACACACAATGAATATTCTTCCGAACTTAATGATAATTAAATTGTTAAGAGTGTTTGCAAAATCTCACTTCACGAGCTATCTAACTTCAAGTCAGATCTATTAGAAGATTCTAAATATGTCAAATGGCTAAGCTATATGTTATAGGTTTCAATCTATATGATGATGCAAATGACCAGGAAATCTGTGCATTGAGACCCATAAGAAAAGAAGCAATATAGGCTTGTGACCCTGAAGTAAAATTGTTTATGACTTTTTGGTTCCCTAAGCTAATGCAGGTAAAGTCAAGTATAACTCATTCAAGATCTTAGAACACTCGGCTAAACTGGTGAAGAATGATTACAAGAAAAAGACATTAGAATATGATAAGTGTATTACTGAAGGGGAGTAAATTAACTTGAAAAATACTATGACTCTAAAACATAAGCATAATCACATTTCGAATCATATTTTGTATTTACATCTGGTATCAAATCATGAATGATATGTTTCTTGTGTGATATTTGATACAACATGTTAACCACATGATTTTTGTTTTAAAAACTATACTAAACTAAACTTGTTGCATGCTTGAAAATATTTAGGAGAGCTGAGCTCCATTCCTAAAGAAAGAGAATAAAGAACTCATGTACATTATAGTATCACTTTAGTTGGCCTAAAATATTTTACAATAATTTCTTTTATGGCTTTGAACTAGTAGTGAAATTAATCTTTGATAAGTATAAGCATTTCATTTCATCTACGCAAGTATTTGAATTCATAGGGGGAGCATCTCAAAATAATTTACTATCTTATTGTGCTTACCAATATTTCTTGTGCTTAGATGTGCAGTGAACTTTCTGTAGCATGCACTCAATCATGATGATTCTATTGAATACTCTAAATGAAAAATACATTGCTTTGCCGAAAATTTCTTGAGTTAACCATATGATCTTGTTTTAAAATGCATTGATATAATTAGGATCTGTGTAGTTAGTCTTTCTGGTTATAATTCTTTTCGGAATGTACTTAAAGCAAATATCTATAGTACAACCTGTTTTGAAGATCCAAAAGGTGAGAGATATATACTGGAGTAAATTTTTGATGAGAACTAAAGCGGGGGATATTTTTTATTGCATAATCTACAATGTATATGAGCTTAAATAAATAAAATAAGGGAGAGCTTTTCTGAGCTAGAATAAATATAGTTGCCTAGAAATATAGTAGATGACTTAATTCAGGGGGAGCAACGTCACTTAATATTCATGATTGGTAAAAATTTCAAATTCGACTCACTTGTTCCCACTCAGTATCACCTTAATCAACATTTGGTATCCTCACATGAATCAATTTGAAATTTGACACTCTGTGTATGTTCACAATGCAATTTACATTTCACAACACAGATTTATGCATTAACAAGGGGGATGGTTGAGGTCAAAAGGGGGAGAAGTAAAATTTTTCAAATCTGATGGTTGAATAAGTTCAAAACTTTAAGACTTAAAAGGGGAGAAATATATAAGACTATGTCCACTCATTTATTAATATTGTACACCTTTTTGTTGATGTCAAATGGGGGAGAAGAGTCTGACTTTAGGCAAAAATAAGAATCTGGTTTTAGGCAAAAATGGTTGACAACACTAAATGTGTAAAGGGGGAGAAGAATCAGGTTATGAGAAAAATCAGACTATAGGAGAAGAATCAGGCTAAACAACTTGTATATGAACAGGAGCATATTTCATTTGGAATCAGGCTAAACAACGTGTGTATGAACATGAGCATATTTCATTAGACATGAGCATATTTCACTTACTGAACATTTGATGATTTATTTAAGGGGGAGCCTTATTAGGCGTAACCCATTTTATTCTATATTTTTACTCATGTATTTGTCATCATCAAAAATGGGGAGATTGTTGACTTTATGAGTCCAATCCGGTTTTGATAATGACAAATCACTTGGTATTTGATCTGTGCATTGAGATTGTGAACAGGAACTATATTAAGCATGCACGGAGGGATAAAAAGTCATGGAATCCATGAAGATTAAAGCATACACATCCTAGCAAAATCCATAGATCTAAAAGAGTTGAAGAATGAAGATGCCAGTGACAAGTTCAAGAACGTCATGGGAATGGGTACTTAGAGCTAATGTATTTACATTTCCTATGATTTAATTTGAGGCTCAACATATACCCTAAAATGACCTTACGACTCATGCATCTTATGAACATCATTAGGGGACATTCATGGACTTAGAAATATTTTTAAAACCCTGGAATATATTTTTATAAAATAGCTAAGAAAGAGAGTAAAGTAGAATTTTAAACTAGAAAGAAAAAATCCAGGATTTGGTAACTTCGGTAGCCTGAATTCAACGTTCAGTCGCTCGAAGAATTTCTTCAGGAGACCGAAGATTAAGTTCAGTCGCTTGAAGAATTAATAATGGTGAAACATAGAACCTGGTCTAGACACCTCAGTAGAATGAACTCAACTTCAGTCGCCTGACCCTCAACTCCAGTTGCCTGACCCTATGCCCAAGTTAATTTTTTGAAACTCTAAAGAACGTCAGTCGCCTGGGCTTTTAACCTCAGTCACCTGAACCAGTAGGAAAGTTTAAAAATCTAATTTTTAAATGAAAGAACACGTGAGCTATTTCTTTGATCCAACGGTTAGGATTGATTCTAAGGGTAAGGTACCTATTTATACATCATCTAAACCCTAGTGCTAAAGCTAAGACTTTTGGAAAAGAAGAGAACAAACCTTTTGTAGAGATTGCATGTTTAGCACAACTTTGAACACACTGCTGAAACATTTGCCTAGGATTTCAATGTTTTTACATCGAATCTGAGCTAAGGCTATCTCGTTTGTCAAAAAGCAATCTAGCTATCATTGTGGAATCAGTTTGGTATTGTGGTTTGGTAAATAGATCTACACGTAGATATTTCTTCTCATAGAGTTCTTTATATAAACTGATTTGCTTGATTAATATATATTTTTCAAATAACTTCTCATTCCAAAATCTAATGTTGAAATAAGCTGAGTGATTGATACTAAGTATACTTTCATATAGATTATTTAGATAATCTCACTACTTGATAAAAGGTTTCATCATTGATTAAATAGTTTTGATTCAAGTGTGTATTTAGTTAAAGGATCTATATTTTAGACATATTAAAACACTTGATTAAATATCCTTGGTATTCATAAATATTTATTTTATTGAGGGATATTTTCTTTGGAAAACTTTATATTCAGTTTTTGATATGTGAAAATCATATTCTATATATATATATATATATATATATATATATATATATATATATACATAGATTTGGATATACATAGATTTGGAGATATTACAAAGATCGCGTTGTGATTAAATATTTGAAAGAATGTTTTTTTATTGTGATTGATATAATATTCAAAATAAAGCTTTTGATATGTTCACAATAGATATTCATGCATTTTCGCAAAGTGAACTAGAACCCAAATTTTCTCCAAAGTTTTTAATTATATCATTACTTGGGAGTTTTTGGTAAAAAGGGAAATTGTGTGTTGAAGCATATTCATTCATTAACGAGTGTATCATTATATATATTCTCAGCTTCAAGTTTCATCATATAATTATGTATTATGAATTTTAATTATACTCACTAGCTTTGTTAGAAGCAACTTTGAGTGTTTTACATATTTCATTGTAATCACAGTTCGGGTTGTGAACTGGGTTTGAGGAGAGAGTCGTATCTCTTGTAAGAAGCGAAGGAGGAGGAAGTTGTACCTTTTGTAAGCAGCAGATGTAAGGGAAACTTCAACCCAATTTAAGGAGTAGGGATTATAGTGGAATCCTTGAGCGAGTTGCTCAAGGCGAGGACGTAGGCCGGGTTGGCTGAACCTCGTAAAATCGCGTTTGCCTTCTCTCTTCCGTTATCTTTTTAATTTTCGCAACACACTTCATTACTTACATTGCATGTATGTTTTTTGAATAATCTCACACGAACTTGATAAGTAATTGGTTAAATTTAGACATAGGGACCAAGTGGTTGTTAGCTATACCGGGATACCAAGAGGGGGAATGAATTGGTATTTTTAAAATTTAAGCTCTAGGTCGATCTCCTAACACCAGTATATTCACAACCTTATGGTCAATCTAGTGCAAGAAATGTAAAAGTATACCAGAAAGTAAATACAGCGATTTAAACAAACATACATGCACCAAAAACCAATAAAGCAAGGGTGACAAGCAAAAATGTTATCGAGGTTCGGCCAATTGCCTACGTCCCCGCCTTGGCTAATAAGCACAAGGATTACCACAATAACTTGCTCACTTAAATGGGTGGAGCGACACCAATACAAACCAGGTCAATTACGACAGGGCTAACCTCAACCTTTACACCAATCCTTACCGGGCTGGATTACTGCCCCCTCAAGCCACGCGTGGAATCACTCTAATTTACAATCAAATGGTACAAACAAAAGTGCTTTCACGTAAAGCATATATGTACCCAAATGTGTTCAATCACATACACATCAATAGCATGAATATAGTGTAAGCTCAGTGATGCAAGATTTGTTCAATCAATACTCTACACAGTATAATCAATATCAATCTCAAAAGTATTCCATACAATACAATCAATATGATGCACAAGAGTATTCAACACAAGCAAAGTCTTGCAATCTAGATAAAATATTTCAATAGCACATCAATATTTCAAGTACACTAAACAGATAATCAAACTAGTTCCAAAATGATTTCCTCAATGAAGTAAGCGGCACAATACTAGTTTGAAAGATTACTTGCTTGTTTGAAAAACCTTTGCACACCAAAATAAAAGCTATTGGACACTTGCAATGGGATGCAAATATCTTAAGCTTCTTTGGTTTAATCCCACACAAGATTTATAATGGAGAAATCCGTGGGATAAACCTAGGCTAAGCTTCCAAAGAAATAATCTCAAGCACACACAAAAATGGAGTATTAGCAAGGAACAACAATCACAATAACACAAGAGATATTCTCACAATCTCAGATTTTATCAAAGGGATGTAAGATTGAGATTATTGTGGGCAAAGGGAGATTTTTTTAGTAGAGAGAGTTTTTAGCTTAATCACTTTGCTAATCATACTCTAATTGTGCAAATGGACTCATATTTATAGCCAGGTGAAAAATTATTACCGTTCGGGATATAATGGGCATTATTAAAGAAGTCCCAAAAGATTAAAATCTAATTAGCCCGAAATAACCTTGTTTTACCATGATTAATTTATTTTAACCGGTTGGGGTTTGGATGGCTGAACCTAAGTTCGGTCGCCTGACAAGACACATACCAAAAAGTTATTCAATGTAGTTCGGTTGCCCGAATAGAGCTTTGGTAGCCCGAATCAAAGTCAGTAGCAAAGCTACGTGACTTCGGGTGCCTGGTCAAACGTTCGGTGGCCCGAATCCCTGTGTTCGGTCGCCCGGGGGTATTTTTGAACTAAAAATGTCAGTAGCCCGAGTTGGTGAACAGTCCCTTTCGAGGGTTTCTGGCGCCCAGGGAAGACGTGTGCATTTGGGCTTCGGTCACTCATTGGATGGTCAACATTTTGACTTTCAAGTTCAGGCGCTCGAGGAGTTTTGTACTCCAAACGTTTGGTTGTCCGAGCACTCTTATCTTGCCTAGTTTGTTCAATTTTAAGCACAATTAAAACACACTCATTTATTTTATGCCATCTGTGTGAGCGTTGGAGCCTAGGGTCTTGCTATGGTCTAATTGAGCTTACACTATATCCTGTATACATGATGTGTAGGTGATAAATATACAACCACAGACTAGGTTACTATTACAGACCCATATAAATTATTACAGACCGATATAAATTACAATTACAAATTACAAGTCTTCGCGGTCTTCTTGTTTCTTCAAGTGTCCTTCCTTGGGATATTTATTTGACCCTGCACAAGCACTTGACAATCATCAAATGTCAGTATTTGTCATCATCAAAACCGGGTGCGACCTATAAGGTCAACAGTGGTGAACAAGTTTCAAAGAATTTTTAAAATACCCAATTCACCCCCCCCCCCCTCTTGGGATTACACGTAAATCAACACAATCTTCTAAACACAGGGAGTCCTAGCTCGAATACTAGAAGTCGCGTCATAACATAGTTGTATATAGACCCAGACGTGTCATCAAGCCAACCCCCCATGTACGGTTTTTACGATCTGGTGTCTTATGTGCTTATCACTAGCAGCGAGGATCCTACTACCTTTCAGAAGGTCATGCATAACTAGGAGAAAGGTTGTTGGATAGGCGCCAAGGTGGAGGAGATGGAATCGTTGCATAAGAACCAAACGTGAGACTTATTGTAGCTTCCATCTAGGAAGCAGGTGATTGGATGCAAGTGGATATATAGGAATAAGTTTGAGAAAGGGAAATAGAGAAGTACAAGGCTCGCTTGGTAGCAAAGGGATACTCACAGAGAAACGGAGTAGATTATGATGAAATCTTCGCCCCTATAGTCTGACACACTTCCATCAGGATAGTGTTGGGACTGGTGGTGCAACATAATATGCATCTCGAGCAGATGGACGTAAAAATGGCGTTCCTCCATGGTAATTTGGAGGAGCTGATTTACATGACACAGCCAGAAGGGTTTAGCCAACCTAGACAGGAGCACTTAGTCTGCAAATTGAAGAAGTCATTATACAGGCTAAAGCATTCCCCAAGGCAATGGTACAAGAGGTTTGACGCCTATATGACTCGTATTGGCTCAAGGACGTGTGAGTAAAATTGTTGCGTCTATGTAAGGAGTCTTGTGTATGGGTCTCTCATATTTTTGTTGTTGTATGTTGACATGTTGATTGCTGCTAAAGACATGACCAAGGTAAATTGGTTGAAGACTCAAATAAGAAAAAAGTTTGACATGAAAGACTTGGTTGTAGCTAAGAGGATACTTGGCATGGAGATTCACAGGGACAAAGTAGCAGGGAGACTATGGTTATCTCAGGGTAGCTATAAGGAGAAGGCTCTGGAGAGGTTTAGCATGGCCAATGCGAAGCCAGTGAGCTCGCCTTTGGCAAGTCATTTCATGTCGTCTACCGCCCAATGCCTAAGGACAGACAATGAGATTCGTGAGATGCTAAAGGTCCCCAATGCTAGTGCAATGGGGTGACTAATGTATGCCATGGTGTGTATGAGGCCAAAACCAGCACATGCTATTAGTGTGGTGAGCAAGTTCTTCTCGAATCCAAGTCGACAACACTAGGATGTTGTCAAGTGGATTCTCAGGTACTTGAGGGGCACGACAGGATATGGCATTATGTTTAGCAGACAATAGAGTGTTCCATCAGTGGTAGGGTACGTGGATGCTAACTAAGCAGAAGAACTAGATGGCAAGAGGTCTACTGATTACGCGATTAAATTGCATAATTAGGTATTTTAATTCATGCATTGAGACTTATATTTTTAATTAAATACCTAATTACTCTCAATATTTTAACATTGAGTCCTATTTATAATATTTAGATTTTATTGAGTAATTTATGACTTTTTGGTATTTTTTATCGCATGGCAATTATTGGAAGCTAAAATCAATGCTACTTCGTGATCTGTGTGTAATTCTCTCATTCAAGCTCCGATCAAGCCGATTCAAAATTTTGTGGAAATCTGAGGAAATTATCTACGACCTTTGTGTTTCGATCTTTGAGAGATACAAGCTCTAGGATGGTCAAAAGTGGGTTCGTTTGTTGGGAAATAGGGGGGGGGGGGGGAAAAAGGAAAGAAGAAGCAAAGAAGAAAAGAAAAATAATAAATATATAAATCTTGATTTGACTTGGCCATGCAACTGGGTCCTTCCATTTAGTGCACTGGGTAGGGCTAGGGATCTCTCCCTCTTTATATACTTTTCTCCTTTCTAACACACAGACCCACACCCCTCTTCTCTTACTCTCTACCTTCTCCATTCTCTCCCTCACGCATCCTCTTCCTCTCTAACTGTCTCCTTTCTCTAACTCCCTCTCTTCCCTACTCTTCCCTTCCTTCTCTACAGAACCAGCACCCTCTCCCTCCTTCTCTTCCTGCTTACACTTGGCCCCAGCTCCCTCTCTAATCCTCTTAACTCTCCTCTCCTTCTCTTTATCTTCTCTCCCTCTCCTCTCTCCCTCTTCTTCATCCTCTCTCTCCCTTATTTTCTCCTACCATTGCTGCCTTGCCTCAGCCAAGAACCTAATACTGTAGCTGAATCCGAACACCATCCCATAGTTGCTGCTGCTGCTAGTATTGAAGACCCCCTACGGCCTGCTACTGTTCTCAGAACCATCTGCTGTGTAGAAACCCAAAACTCTCCTCTTACCCTGCTATGAACTCCCTGCAGCACCCGGGCCTCCTTATTGTTGTGTGCTATCCACGTTGTTGCCCTTATGTCCTGCCAACCCGTTATGTTGAAGCTGCAACCCGAGACCTTTATGTGTGCTACTAGAAGCCAATCCGAGACCACTCCCCTTTACACTGCTGAGGCTTCTTCTTGCTGCTATACAGCTGCTTCTCTTCTCCACAGGCCAGCAAAAACTCCCCTCCTCTTTTTTTTTATTATTTCTTTTAAGTAGTTTAAATATTTGTTGAATATTGTTAGTTTATTAGAGTTTTCTTTAAAGTTTTATTTTTTTAATTATTGGTTGGGTGTTTTTATTAAAGTTTATTACTTTCTCGTCCCTTAATTAATATTAGTATTGGATTTACTTTTTTCTTGCGTTAATTGTTTAATTGATCAACGTTTGATTTGTTTTCTTGAAAAAAATAGAAAAATACAAAAAGAAAAAATATCCTCTTTAGAAATTAAATCAATTGGTTTCTTTAAAATTCAAATTTTGTTGAGTTCTATTTAATTTAAGTTAAGTGTAGTTTAATTAAAGTCCGAATTGTTACCGTGTTTCCGGTTATCGTTAATTGTTAAAGAGTTCAATTTTCGTTCTTGGTTGCGTTAAAGTTTAGTTCTTTTTGCGTTCAATTGAGTTTCTTAATTGCATGTTTAAGTTTGTGCGTTAAGTTATCGTTTTTAGTTTTGTCCGAAGTTCAAACGTGGATCTCAATTCTTGCCTGATTAAACGTAGGATTTCTGTTTCTCGTTGTTAAATTCAATGCGTGTTAGGACTTATAGTTTAAATTGCATGTTACTTTAATTCGTTAAAAGAAAATCTCAACATCCTGAAAAACCCGAATTTGAACTGTGTTCAGTGCCCTTTTGTTTCTTATTTTCTGATTGAAATTACGTAAAATTTGAGATTAAACTACATTCTCTGAGGAGACAATCTGGCCTTCGGGCTAAATATTACACAACAGAACTCCTATACTTGGGATAACTTCTGAGCTGCTCATTTTTTGAGTGAGTCATCTACCACAGGGTACGTATTTATCCTTATGGGAGGACCTATTTGTTAGAGGTCTATGGTACAATAGCTCATAACTTTATCTACTACTGAGTCGGAGTACGTGGCAATAGCTGAGGCTATTAAGGAAGCGTTGTGACTTACGAGATTGGTCAAAGAGCTGCGTGTTTAGCAAGGTGGAGTTCGGATGCAATATGATAGTCAGAGTGACATCTACTTGGGGAAGAATCAGGTGTACCATGCGAGGACAAAGCACATAGATGTGTGGCATCACAGGGTCATGGAACTGATTGCTTCAAGAGATATTCTACTTGAGAAAGTTCATATGTCTGACAGTGCGGCTATTATGTTAATGAAACCGATCACAACGGACAAATTCAAGCATTGCTTGGACTTGATCAACGTCTCCAGGTGCTAGACGGGAGATGGTCCCAATCTACTGCCCTGGGTGGAGCAGTGGTTATGCTTTCAGATTTCCTAAGTAGTGAATATTCGCCAAGGTGGAGATTGTTAGGGAAGTGGCTCATATTTTGAGTGGAAATGCATGCACTGGGAAAGCTAAGTGAAACGAGGAACAAGAGCAAAAGAGGAGGCTGCAAGAAAAGGATAATCGTCGACAGTTTTAAGCAGAATGCAAGGAACTACTTCTCAGCTTCAAATCGTCGACGGTTTGGCCTATCCCATCAATGGTTTTAGTCGGTGCAAGTCACGTAATTCAAATCGAGAGGCCAGTAGATTGGGTAAATCAAAAATTTTTCTTCTGGGGATCACTATAGGGATGGTTTAGATAGGATTTAAGGTTCTTGTACGCTTAAGGTTCATATACAATCAATGTTTCGTAACCCTAATGTAAGCTCTACATTGTTCATAGTGAGAATTAGAGTTGCTACTTGCGTGGATGTAGGCAAATTGCTGAACCATGTAAATTTTGTGTCTTTTCACACACTCACGAATTAATCAACAACCAACCAGTACAATCACTTAATGATGAACAATACTAAAGAAGCAAACACTTAATAATGAGAAGAACGAAAGCAGCAATTAAAAAACACAAGATTTACATGGTTTGTCAATTTGCCTACGTCCATGGAAGCAGCAACTCTGATCCTCACTATGAAAAATGTCAAGCTTACATTAGGTATGAACCCTAAGCATACAGGAAACTTAAATCATATCTAAACCATCCCAGTAGCAATCCCTAAAGGAAAAACCTCTGATTTACCCAATCTACTGGCCTCCCAATTTGAATTACGTGACTTGCGCCAACTAAAATAGTCGACGATTTGAAACCAAGAAGTAGTCCCATGCATTCTTCCTGAAATCGTTGACGGTTACAGCCCAAACTGTCGACAATTACAGCCTAAACCGTCGACGATTATCCCTCTTCCTGCATTCTCCTCTCTTGCTCTTGTTCCTCGCTTCACGTAGCTTTCCCGGTGCATGTGTTTCCACTCAAAATATGAGGCACATCCCTAACAATCTCCACCTTGGTGAATATTCATCACTTAGGAAATATGAAAGCATAACTACTGCTCCACCCAAGATAGTAGATTGGGACCATCTCCTTTCTAACACCTAGAGACGTTGATCAAGTCCAAGCAATGCTTGAACTTGTCCATTGTGGTCGGCTTCGTCAGCATATCAGTCGCATTGTTAGACATATGAACCTTCTTAAGTAGAAGTTCTCCTAAAACAATCAGTTTCTTAACCCTATGATACCGCACATCAATGTGTTTTTTCCTCACATGTCAAGCTTCGATCTCTCCTCACTAGAAACGTGCACATAGGCTGGACATCCAAACACTCTCAAACCAGAGTAGTCTACTACACTGCCTGTCCACACCTCCTCTGCCACTTTCTCATCTAGTGTTGCCTTTGGTCATCTATTAATCAAGAAACACGTCATATTAACTTCCTATGCCCAGAAGTTTTTTGCAAGCCATGCATTCAACGTGAGGCACCGAGCTCTTTTAGCAATTGTTTGGTTCATCCTTTCTACCATACCATTCTATTTTGGTGTCTTGTGTACTGTAAAATATCTATTACTATCATGCTACTCGCACAATTCCATGAACCTTGTATATGTGTACTCTGTACCATTGTCAAACTTGAGGCTTTTGATCTTCCTCCAGGTTTAATTTTCCACTTCAGCTTGACTCACTCTAAAAATGAGCAGCACGAAGGCTACCCCAAGTATAGGAGTTTAGTCATGTAATAATTAGTCCAAGGGTCAAATCGTCTCCTTAAGGAATGCAGTTTAATTCCATACTCGTGTAAAAAGATTGCTAAACATGGTTCAAATTCGGTTTATGAGATTTTTGAGATAATTGTGATGCAATTGAAACGACATAAAAACTAAACTATAAACCTAACACACATAAAATTAACAACAAGAAACGGGAAACAAACACAATAAAATAGATGGGAACAAAATTAACTGCGGAAAATAATCCTATGTCTAACCATTCAGATAGGGAATAAAATCTACGTTTGAAATTTTGGACAAAAGCCTAAAAACAAAAACTTTATTACGCAAGTGAAGCATTCAACCACAAATTCACCAATTAACTACTAACTTAAAAAGTTAAACTTAACCCAACAAATATTTAAATCCTAAAGAAAGATTCTAAAGAGAACACACCGAACTTAATAATGAATATTAATCCAAACCAAAATTAATTCCAACAATAATATTAAATAAAAAAAAACCAAACTTTATGAGAAACATAACCCAACAAAATATTTAAATTCAACTAAAGACTTTAAGTATAAAAAAAAAAAACTAAACTTAATAATCCAAAATAACCCAACCAACTTGGAATTCCAACAATGACTTTGAATAAAAATAAAAAGACAAACTGACTTTAATAATTAATAACCCAATCAAAAAAGTTAAATATTACAATGGAGACTTTTAAATAAAACAAAAGTAACAATAATAATTAAACAAGTATTGTCTTGAGAGAGAGAGAGAGAGAGAGAGAGAGAGCAAGAAGATAGGTCGTGGAGATGTGGAGAGAACCCCCCTGATTGCACACGGTCTCCCAGGAAGAAAAGCAAGACGCCTCCTACCAAAATAAAAAACCCTACTTTCAAACATAAATAAATAATAAACTAAAAAGCCCCCAATTTTTGACTTTTCAATGCCTTCAATTAATGCCCAAAAAGCAACCCTACTTGCCAAAATTTAAAGTAATCCTCCAAAAGAATTCTCCCAGGCATAGCTCCTCATTCCAGCGCATGGTTTCTTATCTCTTTGGGCCTTACGTGGTCACATCATGGGCCTTACACATGGGCTTTTCCTTTTGATTCAAAAGCACAAGGCCCGCCCTACACTTTCAAATCCAATTTTGACCTTCCTACAGCCCGTATCTCTTAAAACTCAAAGCATGAAATTTGTAGAGTGTTTTCTTAACTTTCTACAGTATCTTAAATCATCTAAATCGGAGGTCGGATGAGAGAGTTATGCCCAGATTACGAAGCAATATCGAAACTGTCCATAATCGCCCAATTAGTTTCGCTTTGCGCTCAACGCCTCCATTTGCATCATTTTATTCTTTATCCTCCATGAACCCCACATACACGGCTCTTTTAATGAAAAGTTACAGCCCTCACTTGTACGGTTCACTTTGCATGCATGGCCTAGTTTCTCTCACGCATGACCCGCGTACATTTTAATTTCAACTTTAATATCCAAAAATCATCCTACAATAATAAGATACCAAACATCATAAATTATCGAATAAAAACCCAAATATTATAAATTTACCTCACTGTTAAAATATTGAACATAATTTGGCATTTAATTAAAATTATAATCTTTAATATATGAATTTAAACACCTAATTACGCAACTTTGACGCGTAATCACACCCCCCCCCCCCCCCCAAAAACTAATGTTTTGCTAGTTTCTAGCAAATAACATGAATGAAATCCAATGTGGTACCCACAAATAATAATTCCAATGAATATTAAATGAATGCACATGCGACCCAAATATACCATTTCACATACGGGAATATCACCAGATTACACACAAGCTCATTCATACATAATTCACACAACTCTGAAGCAAGTCATTCATGCAAGTTTCATCATTATATAGCCATTAAGAATAGTATACTCACATAAAGTCAACTAGAAGTTACACTTAGAGTTAATGTAGCCGTATGAATTCAAGTATAAATAGGTGAAATCTCGAGACATATGTAATGTGTATAACTCGTTAGATTCAAGATATCCATGGACACCTACAGAACTGTTGTTTTGACTCAGCCTCACTAGTATACCCTCAAAAACACTCAAAAATGATGAGTTCACTCGTCATATGTGAGGAGGAGTGTCATGATCAAACATCCCACATATTGTAAGGAACAAACGCTAAATGTATGGAGTGGACTTGTCGAAAAGGATCCAGCCTATTTGTGAGGTGTCGGGTCCTTCACCCTAACATCTTATCACCTACTCGTCATATCCAACCAAAACCACCCTAAATCAACTTATTCACAAACTAGGCATGAATACATATGAAGCATTAGGTGATTGAAGAATCTTTACATATAGAGAATAAGTGTCGTGTCCTTGAATTTTTGTCGTAGTTGTTTGGATCAGGTATTAATTTTTTTTTTTTTTTTTTTCACCTCATTCTGGTGCAATTCTATTTCTCTTTTTCTTTCTTATGCTTATTCTTCAATTTCTTTCTTTTCATGGTCAGTTAAGACAATCATTACACTTCCTTTATTGTCTTCATATCACTAATGGGAATTAAGCTCGAATAGGAGTTCATGAAATAAGTCTATTTCTAGGGGTGGCTCAGCCTTCAAACATCTTGATTAGGCTACAAGACCTAGGTTTCTATCTCTCCACTAGATGTCACTTCTAGGCTAGCAAGTCAAAAACCGAGACTAGTGTACAAAGAATATCCAAAAAAAAAAGGGGGAAAGTTGAGTTTGATGAACTCTAAATTGACGTCAAAAACTCAAAATAATGATAAATGGCTCAACAATACCTCACAAGGTGTCATAATCGCCACGGACACTCTCTCAGTGCTCATAAGGAACCTTAAGTTCTACAAATCACGTGAATGTGTATTTTCAATCTCATAAGATACCATGTAAATACAAGATTTTATATAACCAGATTAACACGAATGAGCTACTAGTCAACCTTTATGGAGTCACAATTCCTAGTTTAACCATATAAGGAGAAACTACACATAAATAACCTAAGTGTGTAACTCCTAGATTATATGCAAGTATGTAAAGGGTATAAGTCAGTGTTAATCATGGTCTAATCGTCCATATTCAAGAAAAAAAAAATTTATTTTTTCTTTTTTTTGAAATAAAAACTCATCAAATGGAAGTGCACAGTGTCACATGAAAATTCTCACCCCCTCCCCCCCTAAAACTAAGGTGGAACATTGCCCTCAATGTGAAAGCATAGGGGAAATAGAAAAAAAGTACATAGGGGAAGTAGAGTGTACCTGGATGGAGAAGTAATGGAAAATAAAAACTGAAACTAAGGAAAAATGTACCTGAAAATTAACTAAAAATAAAACAAGGTAAAACAAAATGAAAAGAAAGGAAAGAAAAACATCACAGTCTGTCTGGCGGAGGCTCGGGAGGAATTTCATTTGGTGGATGCAGTTTTATAAATTGAACTCCCAGGTCTTCAAATTTGAGTCATCACAATGAATCAATTTTATTACCTGCATAAAAGTTAGCCTCAAATGAGCTAATGTTATTCAAAATACCAAACAATACATGTGCATATTGACTTTCTTGTTTTAACAAGAAAGGATCTTCATTCAACATGCTTTCCAGGAAATTTACTTCTTTAAGAATCGATTTTTGAGGAAAAGTTGTCAGAACAATTACCTTTAATTCTTCAGAAGCATCAACATTAAAATTTTTACATAGTTCCTTGAAAGTTGAACTCTCACCATTCTTCTCAACTTCTTCATCTGGTGCACCAATTACCTTACCGTTGCGGTGATTTGCTTCATCATTGCAATCCTTGACATTCACTACAGTAGGTAATGACGGGTCCATGACTATTATTTGCACTTGAATATCTGGCTAGGATGATGGCTCCTTCAATTCCGAGCTCACTTCCTCTAATTCTTCTTTAGCTTCATCTATCTCAGTTGCAACTTCAGGTGTCAGGACAACTATTTGTCTATCGATGGGTATCTCAAATCGAGAAACTTCTTCTTCACTTCGCAAAGTACTAACAGCCTTCTCTACCTCAAGAGAATCCCCTGAGACATCATGTACCTGTTGATGTTGCTACTGGTATACTTGAGGATTAGACTGAGGTTGTGCCGAAAATTCCTCTTTTTCTAGGGTATTCAATGTCGTGCTCAACTCATTAATGGTACTCCGCAATTCATTCATAGTCTGAGTGTTAATCTGCATAAATTCTTGAAGTGTATTAGCCATCTGTGCTATGCCATCCTCAAAATACGTCGTTGGTGGAACAGGAGCTTCATTAGATTGAAATCTTGGAAGTACGTAGCTCTGATAGATCTGTTGTGGCTAATACTTATGCGGAGAAGCAACTGAATAATATGTCGGCTGCAAAGGAAGTGCATAAGAATGAGGAGATTGCTGAAACTATGAAAAAGATGGATCATATTGATCATTCTCCCATGAGAAATTCAGGTGATTCCTCCATCCCGAATTGTAGGTGTTCAGAATGGCTGATTTGGAGCATTGTTAACTTAATTTGTTGATTGCATCTGATTAGAACTACTCTTCTTTACTAATTCTTCTACCCTCCTTTCCAGTGCAGCAACAAGAGCCTAGAGATCATTCTCTTCTTTGACCTCATATTTACCTCCACCACCGATTGTTCTGAGAGGTTGTGCCCAATCATATCATGTATTCCATTATTTAGCACTTTCAGCTAAGTAGTCAAAGAATGACAGTGCGTGATCCGATTCCTTTCTAAAGAATTCTCCATTACATATATTCTAGACAAACTGTTTGCATTCAAAAGTAAGACTTGTATAGAAAAAATTCGCTAATCTCCAAAATTCGAACCCGTGATGTGGACAGATATTTATCAGATCCTTGAACCTCTCCTAACAAGCCTGGAAGATCTCGCCACCTTTTTGCATAAATTGATTGATCTACTCTTGCAGGTACTGGGTTCTCTAAAAAGAAAAGAATTTGTGTAAGAACTTACATTGCATATTAGTCCAACTATTAATAGAGTTAGGCCTCAATGAGTTAAACCAGATCTTCGCTTTATCCTTCAAAGAAAAAGGAAATAAGTGCAGCTTGATATACTCATCTGTTCCAATAAAGGTGGTGCAAGCCAACTCAAAGTCTGTCAAATGTTGATACGGACTCTCAAATTCTACCCCATGGAATTGGGGTATCACTGACAACACCCCAGGTTTAATCGTGAAATTTGGTGCGTCATGTGGTAAAGTAATGCAAGAAGGTGTGGTGGTGCATATAGGCTACAAAAAATCTATAAGCGTGTGTGGTGCAGGTGCAGTCATATTTATTTATTTATTTATTTTTAAAACTGTTTTTTTCATGAAGAAAATCAAAATAAAAAGGGAAAAACACTAGTTTGAAACTAAATCTTGCATTCCCCAGCAACAATGCCAACAACTTGACTCGCTCTAAAAATTAGCAGCACGAAGGCTATCCCAAGTATAAGAGTTCAGTCGTGTAATAATTAGCCCAAGGGCCAGATCGTCTCCTCAGGGAATACAGTTTAATTCCAAATTCGTGTAAAAAGATTACTAAACATGGTTCAGATTCGATTTTTGAGATTTTTGAGATGTTTGTGATCCAATTGAAACGACATAAAAACAAAACTATAAACCTAACACGCATAAAATTAATGACAAGAAACGGGAAACAAGCACAATAAAATAGATGGTGACAAAATTAACGGCGGAAAATAATTCTACGTCTAACCATTCAGACAGGGAATAAAACATACGTTTAAAATTTCAGACAAAAGCCTAGAAATGAAAATTTTATTACACAAGTGAAGCATTAAACCACAAATTCACCAATTAACTACTAACTTAAAAAGTTAAACTTAACCCAACAAATATTTAAATCCTAAAGAAAGATTCTAAAGAGAACACATCAAACTTAACAATGAATATTAATCCAAACCAAAATTAATTTCAACAATAATATTAACTAAAAAAAAACCAAACTTGATGAGAAAAATAACCCAACGAAATATTTAAATTCAACTAAAGACTTTAAGTAAAACAAAAGGAAAACAAACTAAACTTAATAATCCAAAATAACCCAACCAACTTGGAATTCCAACAATAACTTTGAATAAAAATAAAAAGACAAGCTGACTTTAATAATAATAACCCAATCAAAAAAAATTAAATATTACAATGGAGACTTTTAAATAAAACAAAAGTAACAATAAAATTAAACAATTATTGTCTTAAGAGAGAGAGAGAGAGAGAGAGAGAGAGAGAGAGAGAAGACAATCCTGGAGATGTGGAGAGAACCCCCTGCTGCACACGGCCTCTCAGGAAGAAAAGCAAGACTCCTCCTACCAAAAGAAAAAACTCTACTTTCAAACCTAAAGAAATAATAAATTAAAAAGTCCTCACTTTTTTACTTTTCAATGTCTTCAACTAATGCCCAAAAAGCAACCTTACTTGCCAAAAAATTTAAAGTAATCCTCTAAAAGAATTCTCCCAGGCACGGCTCCTCATTCGAGCACATGGTTTCCTATTTCTTCGTGGGTCTTACGTGGTCTGTTGGCCTTACAAGGTTTAATACTCCATTTTGATGCTAACAAACAAGTAGGACTTAACATGCTTCTGTTGAGCGTTGTGTTTTCTCAGGAATCCATATTGAAAGTACTCATGTAGCATGGATCAAAGTCTGAAGATCATAAGAGCATAATGATTAAAGAAAATCAATATGAGAGCTCAAAGTCTAAGTTAACGAAGAAATATCAAGAGGATTTAAAAAGATAAAAGATCAGATTATTCTGAGAGATCAGAGACTAGCAACAAAGAAAGTTCAGAGTAAAAAAGAATTTTTGAGCACTTAGGACAAGTCCTTTTAAGTACTTTAAATTTATTCAAGTATGAAGTTTTCATTTTGAAACTCATTAGACAAATAGACTTAGAGACCTTAAGATAATAACTTAGAACATGTTTTCAAAGTTAAAACAAATTTATATTCCAAGTAACAATGAGAGAGAAATCAAAAAGTGGCTAGAAAAGAAAATCATTCTATTAACAGACGATTTTCTGTTAATAGACAGACGACTGGTTAAATTAAAGGCTTAAAATTGAAACACAGAAGCATGACAGATGATTGTCAAGGCTCTGACAAACGACTGTCAATGAAAAGTGAGAAAACTGTGTAAGTTTCTCCAGACAACTGTCCAACTTATATGTTACATAAATTGAGAGTTTGATCTTGTTGTGATTGATTGTGATTGTTTCTAAGATTTACATCTTAAAAGAACTAATTCTAAAAGAACAATTTAAAAAAAAAAAAAAACCAATTCACCCCCCTCCCCTCTTGGGAAGTTATTCCTAATTTCAATTGGTATCAGAGCTTAGTTATAGTAAATCCTAACAAGAAACTATAAAAAGATCAAATGGCAAATATTGGAGTAGCACCCTTTGGTGAAGGTCAATCCTCAACTCGTCCACCAATTTTTTATGGACATAATTATACATTTTGGAAAAAGAGAATGCAAATCTATCTCCAACACATGAATTGGAAAGCATGGGAAGTAGTTATGGATGGAGACCTTATTCCCACTAAAATAGTTGATGGAAAACAGATTCCAAAAGAAAAAAGGGATATGATCGATTCAGACTATAAAATGCTTCAAATTAATTCAAGCGCTATAAATGCTTTATATTGTGCCTTAGATGCTAACGAATTTAATAGGGTCATGGCATGCAAGACGGCTAAAGAAATATGGGATAAAATAGAAGTGACATATGAAGGAACTATTGATGTTAGAGACAACAGGATAGACATGTTAACAAGCAAATATGAAGCATTCAAGATGAATTCTGATGAAACAATATCAAGTATGTACACCAGATTTACCCACATAATAAATTCCTTAAGTGCCTTAGGGAAAACTTATACTACCTACGAAATGATCAGAAAAATCCTAAGAGACCTTCCCTCAATATGGGAACCAAAGGCTACAGCTATCACTGAAGGTAGAAACTTTAGACTGCCTCTTTATATGAACTCATAGGTTCACTTCTTACCTATGAAATGACCTTAAAAGAAAGGAATAATGAACCACAGCATAAAAGATCTATTGCACTGAAAGTGTCTAGCCACAACTCTAGTGAAAAGGGAAATGAGACAAGTGACTTAGATCAAGATGAATTAGTATTCATCACCAAGAGACTAGGCAAGTTCTATACAAGAAATAAGAGATTTCCTAGGAAGTTCAATAAAAAGAAACCTAAAAAAGGAGAGACAAGTAGAAAGGAAAATAAAAGTAAGAATGAACCTCTAATATGTTATCATTGCAAGAAACCAGGGCATATCAAACCAAACTGTCCGTTGTTCAAGAAAGACAAGAAGAAAAATAGGGAAACTATGAAAGCTACGTGGGATGATTCAAGCTCTAGCGAGACAGAAAATGAGTCAAGCGGACAAGAGATGGCAAACATATGTTTCATGGCAAATGATGAAGAGATAAACTCCTACTATTCCTCTACAGAATCTCACAATGAGTCATGTGATGAGTTATGTGACAGCTCCTATAAGAAATTGCAAGCTAAGTTGTTTTCTTTGCATAAGAGATTCATAAAAATTTCCAAGATAAATATAACTTTGAAATATCAAAATAAAGAACTAGTGAAGCAACTTGAATCATTCAAAGCTATTGAAGAAGAAAAAAATTCTTGTATTAAGAAGTTGGAAGAAGAAATAAATATAGCAACTCAAGAGTTAGGCAAAACTCATAAAGATAATTTGAATAAAAAGGATCTAGAAGTAAATGAACTCAAAAAGGCAGTATAGGATAAAGAGAACTTTACCAAAGGTAAAAATAATTTAGAAAAGATGATTGGACAGCAAAGGCTACATGGAAATAAAGAAGGGATAGGTTATAATGGTAAGACAAATAAAAAGAACAAGAAATTATACATGGGATACTTTGTCAAGGAGGCCAAGCACTATGCTAGCACTTCATCAAACAACAAGCATGAGCACACCACTTGTTATATGTGTAAGATTAAAGGTCACGTAATGTTCAACTGTCTACTAAAGAGAAAATATGTTAAAATGCAAGGGGAATGGAAATTCAATAATGGAACTAACAACAAAACAAAGAAAATTAAAAGAATTTGGATTCCAAAGACTAACACAAAAAATCCTCCATTGTAGGTATGCTTTAGGACAACACTGTTAACAGATAAATGGTACTTGAACAGCGGGTGCTCAAGGCACATGACTGGTGATAAGACCAAGTTCACTGCATTAAAATGAAAGGATGGAGGATACATCACCTTCGGCGATAATGCCAAAGGTAAAATCATTGGCATCGGTAAAATTGGTAGAGAACATTCACTCATTATAGATAATGTGCTATTAGTAGAAGGATTAAAACATAACCTTTTAAGTATTAGTCAATTAAGTGATAAAGGGTTCGAAATATTCTTTAAGAAAGAAAAATGTGTTATTCAAAATCCTAAGAATAATGAAACCTTATTTATAGCTCATAGGTTAAACAATGTCTATTGAATAAATTTTGAGAACTTGGTAAATCAAAACGTAACTTGTTTGGCAGCAATGAATAAAATAAGTTGGTTATGGCATAGGAAACTAGGATATGCTAGCATGGACCTATTGTCCAAATTATCAAAGAAAAATCTTGTCAAAGGACTACCTAATACAAAATTCATAAAAGACAAGATATGTGATGCATGCCAAAAGGGAAAGCAAGTTAAAAACAAGTTTCAAAAAGAAAAAATACATATGTACAAAAAGACCCCTAGAATTGTTGCACCTAGACCTATTTGGTCCAACTAGAACCTTAAGTTTATGAGGTAAACAATATGCTTTTGTACTAGTGGATCATTATTCAAGATTCACTTGGGTATTATTCCTAGCAAACAAAGATGAAACCTGTGACATGCTTATTACATTGTGTAAGAAATTACAAAATGAAAAGGGCTATAATATAACAAACTCTAGGAGTGATCAAGGCAAGGAATTTAAAAACAAAAATATTGAAAAATTCTGTAATGAATATGGAATAAATCATAATTTTTCTGCACCTAGGACTCCACAACAAAATGGAGTTGTTGAAAGAAAAAATAGAACTCTTCAAGAAATGGCAAGAACAATGTTGAACGAAAATAATTTACCTAAATACTTTTGGGCAGAAGCTGTAAATACAGCATGCTACATTGTAAATAAGGTATCAATAAGATAAAAAATAGACAAAACACCATATGATCTTTGGAAAGGAAGAAAACTTAATATTTCCTACTTTCATGTATTCGGATGCAAATGTTTTATTCTTAATACTAAAGATGATCTAGGAAAATTTGATGCAAAATCTGATGAAGGTATCTTCCTAGGGTACTCTATAAATAGTAAAGCTTATAGGGTTTATAATAAAAGAACATTTACTATTATGGAATCAATACACATAACATTTGATGAATTAAACAATCATGACAATAAAAATGAGAATAATAAAAAAGAAGATACTCCATAAAAAGAAGAAGATCTTGAAATAAAAGAAGAAAACAATAATGATGCTCAAAATGAAAACCATATAGAAAATCTGAAGCTCCCTAAAGAATGGAGATATGATAAAAATCACCCAAAAGAACAAATTCTTGGTGAAACATCAAATGGAATAACCACTAGAGCCTCATTAAAAAATATTTGCAACCATTATGCCTTTTTATCTCAAGATGAACCCAAAAATATCGAAGAAGGCCTAAAAAAATTACTCTTGGATCATAGCTATGCAGGAGGTACTAAATCAATTTGAAAGAAGTCAAGTATGGAAACTTATACCTAAACCCAAAGACAAGTCAATCATAAGAACTAAATGGGTGTTTAGAAATAAAAGGATGAAACTAGAGTAGTTATAAGAAATAAAACTAGACTTGTAGTACGAAGTTACAATCAAGAAGAAGGCATTGATTATGAAGAATCCTTTGCCCCTGTAGCAAGAATGGAAGCTATAAGGATGCTTCTTGCCTATCTAGCCTATAAAGACTTCAAATTATACCAAATGGATGTAAAAAGTGCATTTCTAAATGGCTATATTAATGAAGAAGTTTATGTTAAACAACCTTCAGGTTTTAAAGACTCTAAAAATCCAAATCATGTTTTTAAGCTAACTAAGGCCCTATATGGATTGAAACAAGCTCCTAGAACTTAGTAAGATAAGCTAAGCAAATTTATACTTCAAAATAATTTCTCAAGAGGAAAGATAGATAACACTTTATTTATAAAGACCAAAGGTAATAATATGCTTATAGTACAAATTTATGTTGATGATATTATATTTGGAGCTACTCAAGAAGACTTGTGTAATGAATTTGTTACAATTATGTTAAGAGAGTTTGAAATGAGAATGATGGGAGAATTAAATTACTTTCTAGGTTTGCAAATCAAACAAGTTAAAAATGGAACTTTCATAAATCAAACTAAGTATATTAAAGAAATGTTAAAGAAGTTTGATATGGAAGAAAGTAAACCTATAGGAACTCCCATGAGCACTTCAACTAGTCTAGACAAGGATGAAAAAGGGAAACAAGTTCATATCAAACATTATCGAGGTATGATAAGAAGTTTTCTTTACTTAACAGCAAGTAGACCATATATAATGTTCAGTGTGTGTATGTGTGCTAGGTTCCAATCGGCTCCTAAGGAATCACATCAAACAACAGTAAAACGGATCCTTAGATATTTGCTAAGCACACTAGATTTAGGGTTATGGTATCCAAACGGAACTAATTTCGAAATGATGAGTTATTCAGACGCAGATTATGCAGGATGCAAAAGAGATAAAAAAAGCACTAGTGGGACTTACCACTTTTTAGGACACTCATTAGTTTTATGGTTTTCAAAGAAACAAAATTTCATAGCATTATCTACAGCTGAAGCATAATACATAGCAGCTGGGAGCTGCTGTGCTCAAATTTTATACATGAAGCAACAATTAAGGGATTTCAAAATTCAATATCAAACAATCCTCATAAAATGCGATAATACAAGTGCAATAAATATTTCAAAGAATCCAATATCACATTCAACAACTAAACATATTGATATACGTCATCATTTTTAAAAGATAATGTAGACAAGATAGAAATAGCTCTTGAATTTGTCAATACTCATACTCAATTAGCTGATATATTTACCAAACTATTAGCTGAGGATCAATTTGTATTTATTTGACGAGAATTAGGCATATTACATATAAGAGAAGTTAACTAAAAAGGAAGAAGTTCAGTTGGTCAGAACAGACGACTGCCAGAGCATTGACAGACGACTGGCAGGCTACTATCTGTGTAAAAGACAGTAGACAGACAACTGCCAATGAGCTAGCAGATGACTAGCAGGCTACTGTATGTGGACAAACGACTGTCCAATTAGAGACAGACGACTGTCTCGCGGCGGCTGATGTACTTTTCACTTAAAAGCATGATTTTTAAACCCTACAGACGTCTGTTCATTCGTCTTCCTTCCTTTAAACCATCTTCTCTTCTCTTTCTTCTCAGTTCTTTCTCTCCCAAGCTTCACACAACGATTATCCATCATACCCTACTCCATACATATCTAAGGTTTCAGCTTTTCAAGATGGTTCGTACCAAAACTATGGGAAAGAAGGACAAAGCTTCTTCATCTTCTTCAAAGCCTACAAGCAACAATGACATAGAAAAATTGCTGGTTTCTTCACACGCGAAATCATTGTATCAGAATCACATATCTACAATTGAACCAATGTTCTATAAGATTTTAGATGTTACTTTCTTTGAAGAAAATTTTCCTAAAATTTTAAAAATGTTCAAAGCTATAGGATGGGACAAGTTTATCCTTCATCAAGTAAAAGGGTATTACCCCGATCAGATTAAGATTTTTTATTCTAACTTGGTTAAGAAGGAAGATGGCATTTCTTCTGAGATTTATGGTCAAAGGATTACACTTACCTCACACTCATTACGGAAAATTCTTCATATCAAGCATGGAAATTTTGAGTGTACACCAGTTGAGAAGCATTGGACCATGGAACAAGGATTTTCACCACAAGAATTTCTGCCTCTTGTGATGAATGATGCACCTATGTATTTTGGACATCCTCCACCATACAAGCAGCTTAATCTTCAGGCACAAATTCTGCATAAGATCATTGCATACAATATAATTTTGAGGTCTGGATCCTATGATCATGTGTTATATTTTGATTGCTTTGTTATGTGGTGCTTACTAAAAGGGAAGAAACTAGACTTATCCAGTATTATATTGAAATGGATGGTGATGAAGCTTGAATCTCCAAGAATTGGGCTTCCATACGATGGTATTCTTTCCTTAATCTTTGCCCATTTTCAAGTCCTCTCTCCAGCTTCAAAAATAGTAAAAAGAACCCATTATCATATTTTCTCATCTACTACATTGAAACGAATGGGTTACAAAAAGTATACCAAGGGTTGGATGTTTCTGGGCAATAGACCGGCAAGACCTGCACCTGAAGAAAGGAGTCCAGCTCCTGAAGAAGCTGAAATGCCACCTTGGTTTGTTCCTTTTTATCATAATTATACTAACTTTAGTTCCAAAATGCGAAAAAACTTTACTTCTCTTCAAGATAAACTTTCAACCATTGATGACAAGTATACCTCATTAGACACTCGTATTGCTAAGATAGAGCATCATGTGATTAAAAGAAGAAGAAGAAGAAGAAGAAGAAGAAGAAGAGCTGAAGACAGTGACACTAACTCTGACATATAGACTTTTGTTGGTGTTTTTGCTATTCTGTATGTTACACATTCTGAATGTATTTTGTTTTTGTTGTAAAAAGGGGGAGTACACGTAAGCAAAGACTATAAGTCTTTATATGTATTTGTTTCTAGTTCTGAAACTCTGAACTTTTGCACTGCTTTGTTATCAGTTTGATGTATTATAAGTTCTAATGTTAATGATAACTCTGAAAACTTTGCAAGTTCTAATTTGAGTATGTTAATTGATAGGGGGAGTATTATGAGATATCACTTGAGAATAATCCTTAATCAATTGATGTTAATACATTAACACTGGTATTACATATACTCAAATTGATATTTACCCTTGATCATTATATACTCAAATTATATCTTTTGATTGATGTCAAAGGGGGAGAAGTGTTTAGCAAAATTTGAGCTTGAACTTGAGCATGATTGAATTTGAAGTGAACATGAATGATGGAATGATGTATAATGATGTATGAGCGTGATTGATAAAATTAATATTGATTCTATTAAGATAAAGCTTATTGAAAGGAGGAGTTTTTTTTTAAGGCTCACTCAAAATTTTTGCTTCTTATTTGTCATCATCAAAAAGAAAGAAATTGTTGGCCTTACAAGGTTTAATACCCCATTTTGATGCTAACAAACAAGTAAGACTTAACATGCTTTTGTTGAGTGTTGTGTTTTCTTAGGAATCCATATTAAAAGTACTCACGTAGCATGGATCAAAGTCTAAAGATCATAAGAGCATGATGATTAAAGAAAATCAACATGAGAGCTCAAAGTCTAAGTTAATGAAGAAATATCAAGAGGATTTAAAGAGATGAAAAATCAAATTATTCTGAGAGATCAGAGACTAGCAACAAAGAAAGTTCAAAGCAAAGAAGAACTTTTGAGCACTTAGGACAAGTCCTTGTAAGTACTTTAAGTTTATTCAAGTATGAAGTTTTCATTTTGAAACTCATTAGGCAAATAGACTTAGAGACCTTAAGATAATAACTTGGAATATGTTTTCAAAGTTAAAACAAATTTATATTCCAAGTAACAATGAGAGAGAAATCAAAAAGTGACTAGAAAAGAAAATCATTTAGTTGACAGACGACTGACTAAATTAAAGGCTTAAAATTGAAACACAAAAGCATGATAGACGACTATCAAGGCTCTGACAAATGACTGTCAATGAAAAGTGAGAATACTGTGTAGGTTTCACCAGACGACTATAAAACTTATATGTTACATAAATTGAGAGTTTGATCTTGTTGTGATTGATTGTGATTGTTTATAAGATTTACAACTTAGAAGAACTAATTCTAAAAGAACCATTTAAAAAAAAAAAAAAAAACCAATTCCCCCCCCCCCCCCTTTCTTGGGAAGCTATTCCTAATTTCATGGTCACATCATGGGTACACATGGGCTTTTCCTTTTAATTCAAAAGCACACGGCCTACCCTGCACTTTCAAGCCCAATTTTGACCTCTCTACTGCCTGTATCTCTCAAACTCAAAGCATGAAAGTTGTAGAGCGTTTTCTTAGCTTTCTACAGCATCTTGAATCATCTGAATCGAAGGTCGGATGAGAGAGTTATGCCCAGATTATGAAGGAGTGTCAAAACTGTTGTTGGTCTTACAATGCTTAAAATCTTGTTTTGATGATAACAAATAAGATGAATTTAACATATTTAGTTAAGTAATGATATTTCAAGAATCAAGTATGTGAATACAAAGTCAAATTCTCAAAAGGATCATTCAAAGCTTATGTTCCAAGGAAAGATGATTAAATGAAGCTTAAAGAGTCAAAGTATGGATTTAAAGATGATCTAATAAAGTTTGAAGATTATGAGAACATGGATGTTAAAGAAGACTTGCTAAAAAGCTTAAAGAATATTAAAACTTGAAGACAAGACGGAGCCAAAAAAAGACAAAGCAAGAGAACCTAAAGAAAAGCATGAAGACTTAAGAGCTTAGAATGTCAAAATGTCGTAAGAAGTCTTTATGTATGTACTTCATATTTAAATATCTTATATAAATATGATGAAAGCTCTTCTAAGGTTAATTATGGACTTAGAGACCTTATTTCAAAACCCAAAAAATGTTTTATGAGAAATCAAAGTAAGAGAGCACAAATAATTTTGAAAACTAAAATGAAAATTCTGAAGTTGGTCTGCCTAGACGATTGAGGTGTACCCTTAGAAGTCTGAAGATGCACGTTCAGACGACTAAAGTTTTTCTTCTAACTTCTGAAGAATTTCTGAAGAATTTCTTCAGAAGACCGAAGAATTAGTTCATTCTACTAAAGATTTATTTGTTGAAACACAGAACAGACAGAACACCATCAGAAGACTGAACCTTCAGTTCAGTCGTCTGAGCTGAGACTTCAGAAGTCTGAACCTACAGTTCAGTCATCTGACTCTGTGTCCAAACTATAATTTTCAGTACTTTAAGGAACATCAGAAGATTAAACCCGATAGTTCAGTCATCTGAATACTGCTAACGGTTAGAAATTTTAAATGTTTTAAATTTCAAATAAAGGTTTCTTGAGGCCCAAAATTAATGAAAATTTGGAAGACACTCCAAGTAAACTTGGGCATCACAAAATTACTTTTAGAAGCCTATAAATACATGGTTTTGCAAAACAAATTAAAACCAAGAACAAAAGAATTGAAAAATTTGTTTGTTAGCTGAAAGTTATCTTGCTACTCTCTCTTACTCAACACTTTACACAACTAAATTGCGGAATTTTTGAAGTGCTGATCCATCCTACTTCTAAGTTCTGAGTTGCTAATTCTTATCTAGAATAAACTCGGTGATAAATTCTCTTGTGTTTCATTGTATTTCATATTGATATTTAATATTGAAGTACATTGTGATTGAATTTGTACTAATCTTCTCTCTGTGAGAGTGTCATTGTACGCAGCTATCGTTTCTTGTTTCTTGACGATTCTAGGTTGTTGAATCGTTGACCGAGTATGGGGTATTACTTGGAGAGACGTTGCTCTAGCCTATTGAAGGAGTGATCGAGTGTGCGGTATCACTTGGAGAGGCGTTGCTCTAGCCTACTTAAGGAGTGTTTGAGCATGGGGTATCGCTTGTAACAGGTTTGTTCCGCCCGAAAAGAAACCGCATAGTGGAATCCTTTGGTGGTATTGGCCAAAGGCGAGGACGTAGGCTGGGGATAAGCCAAAACTCGTAAAAAACATGGTGTCACTCTCTTACCTAATTCTTTTTAATTTCCTGCAAATATCAACTGCGTAGATGATTTAAATTTCCTAATCATAAAAACTACGTGGATTAAATTTTAAATAAACTAAAAATTAATTTGTTTTTGGAACTTTCGGAAACCGAAAGAAAGTACGTTGGTTGATCAATATTTATTGCGGAAACCATAAGGGAGTAACTAAAAATTAATTTGTTTTTGGAACTTTCGGAAACAGAAAGAAAGTATGTTGGTTGATCAATATTTATTACGGAAACCATAAGGGAGTACGTTAATTGGTCAACACCCAAAACCTATTAACTGAAAGTTTATTTGAAATCTAAATTTTGGGAAGAGAGTGGATGTTATATTGCTTATCATCTTGAAAGACAAATTTCATTCTCTACAGGGCTTGAATCAAATCCATATATACAGGGCTACAAAAGCTTAAACTTGTATAAGAGCTGGTTTTCATATCTTGATTGAATATTTTGTGATTGATTACGTTGAGTTATTAAAGTGCTGAATCTTGAAAGCATTGCTGGAATCAATCTAACTTGTATATTTTGTTTTGATCATTTTGGTTGTATTGAATTGCTGGAAGAATATCTGAAAATCTACAAAGTATTCAATTTATCATACTTACACTTATTTATAAAGGTTCATAACTTAATTAATTCTCCGTTGAACTTGTGATTATAAACCAATTTTGATTGTGTTGTGTTGAAGTATTGGTTTGTGGATTGATTGTCCAAATAAGGTTTGGTTGTGTGATTGCTAGATTAACAAGACGTTAAGAATTCAAGAAAAGAATTAAAAGAAATTTTAATAATCCAATTCCCCCCCCCCTCTCGGGACAACTCATTAACTTTCAATTGTCCATAATCGTCCAATTAGTTTCGTTTTGAGCTCAACGCCTTCATTTGCATCATTTTATTCTTTATCCTCCATGAACCCCACATACACGGCTCTTTCAATGAAAAGCTATGGCCCTCACATACACGGTTCACTTTGCATGCATGGCCCGATTTCTCTCACGCATGACCCGTGTACATTTTAATTTCAACTTTAATGTCCAAAATCATCCTACAATAATAAGATACCAAACATCCATAAATTATCGAATAAAAATCCAAATATAATAAATTGAACTCACTGTTAAAATATTGAACATAATTTGGCATTTAATTAAAATTATAATCTTTAATGCACAAATTTACACATCTAATTACCCAACTTTGACGCGTAATCACAACTTTCCACAATTTGAACTTGGGAAACGTTTTTGACTTGTGTCATATGAGTACACCCAGACCTTTTGTGAGTAATCCTCAATAAAACTCACGAAGTACATACGTCCACCCCGTGATGTTATCCTTACCGGTCCCTAAACATCCGTATGAATATAGTTAAGAATTCCCTCTGACTTGTATGTGGATGTTTTGAACTACACCCTATCTGTTTTCCAAGCACACAATACCTGCAGAAATTCAACTTGCATGTTTTGACACCCTTCAAGAGATTTCTCTTATGATGTTCCATCATCCCACGCTCACTCATATGCCCTAACCGCATATGCCACAAGATAGTTCTATCTTACTCAAACTCCGCAACTACAGCTCCAACTACAACTATGATACCTAGCAGTGTATTGATACTTTCTAATAATTTTTGCCCCTTCATCACAGTTAAGACACATCTACTCACCTTCATTACCCCACTTGCAAACTCGTAACTAAACTCATTATAGTTTAAAGTGTCCAATGAAATCAAATTCTTCCATAATTTCTGTATATGCCTAGTATCACATAACATTCTCACAACACCATCAAACATTTTAATTATGATATTCCTTATTCCGATAATTTTGTATAAAGCATCATTTCCCATCAGAATAGAACCAGAATTTACCAACCTATAAGTAGTCAACCAATCTTTATTGGGTGTCATGTGATAGAAGCACGCCAAATCTAAGATCGAAGAATCCATGAGACGATTAGAGCCGGATGATACAGAAAGCATATCCTCGTCACTGCTCTATGAGTCTCCTTCTTCCACTGCATTCACAGATTTTGATGAACCCTCTTTATTTTCTGCATTCCCCTTCTTCCTCTCTGGACAATCTGGTTTTATGTGCCCTTTTTTCCCGCATTTAAAACACCTTATGTCCTTCCTCTCCTTGGAATTGGACCGAGACTTATTGTTACTCAGTCCACTCCCAAACTTGCTTTTCCCACATTCTTGGTTATCCTTCACCACAAGCTCTTCACCTTGTGAATTCTCATCACTGGCTTTCTTCCTCTGATGAAAACCCAAAAGAGCACTTGTGATCTCCTCCAATTCGAGAGTTTCCTCTCCCCATATTAGAGTCATAACCAAATTTTCATACATAGGGGACGCACGTAGGGAATTCAGCAGCATCAACGCCTTGTCTTCATGTTCAAACTTCACATTAACTTGCTTCAGATCACTAATGATCTTATTGAACACGTTGATGTGTTGGTTCAGATCTGAACCATCTAACATCTTAAGCTCACACAGTTTATGCTTAAGATATAACTTGTTCGTCAATGACTTGGACATATAACGACTCTCAAGTTTCAGCCAAACTGTCACCAACGATTCCTCATCCATGACGTGATACATCATGTCATCAGCTAGACAAAGCCTAATAGTTGCCACAAACTTCACTTCCAATTCCTTCCAACTCATGTTGTCCATGTCTTCTGGTTGCCTTCCGTATAATGCCTTCACCATACCCTACTGTACTAACAAATCCTTAACCCTCCTTTGCCATAGTTCGAAATTTCTCGATCCATCAAACTTGACAATGTCGAACTTTGCAGAAAAAAATCCCAACTATTGTAATTTATTGCTCTTATACCAAATTTGTTGTGCAAATTAATGCGCAGCAAAAACTCTAGATCGTGTAATGCAGCAACTAACAATGAACAATATGAAAACAGAATTACGCAAATTATAAGGAAAGTAAATAAACAATGACACAAGAATTAACATGGCTCAGTAGAATGCCTACGTCCACGGAAGCATACGACGACTAAAATTTACTATTTATCAAAACTAGGGTTACAACATTGTATTTATGCTAACCTTACACGTACAGAGTGATTAAAAAGTTCCCTAAATACCCTTGTAACAATTCCTAGAGGATTTACCTTTAAATCCCCAACCTATTGATCTTCCCAATTCAAAATTCAAAAAACAACGCCGAACAAAAACGTCGACAGTTTTCTAAAACTATCGACGGTTTCTTACTAAGACTAAAGCGTCGATGTAACTATCGATAGTCTATGCCAAACCATCGACAATTTCTTCCTAAGCCCGAAACCGTCGACTCCCTTATGCAAACAGTTGACGGTTTTCTCCTACAATTCAACTTCCTTGTTATTCCTCAGCATGCTTTCTCTGTACACGTATTTCATTAAAAATGAGTCACATACTACAACAGTTTTTTATGTAAATTCCCCACGTGCCTAATTTCATTTTCTTTTTATGTTTGTAGGTTTGAAGCTAGTGGCCCACTTGATTTTTTACTGCATTTTTTATTTTTTTAATGTATTCTATTTTTTTATCCATGTGTTCAAAAATTTTCCTGTATTTTCTCATTTATTGAATTACTAAATTTTTCCCAATTTGTGTTATATATGCCCCAAACAAAATGAGGTTTCTAAACCTACAATTTATCCAAATCCAATACAACTCCAAATTCAAGGTATCTCCGAACATAGAATTATGTTTGGGGGAGACCTTGAATTTGAATGTAAATATGAATAAAAGGTAATACAAAATTGTATCGAACTTCAATCCAAATTCAAGACCCAAAAAATTTATGCTCACAAACACAATATTCATGTATTTTGAGCAAAACGGTGTCAAATGTCCAAGCTATTCCATTTGAGGAAAGGAAATACCGCCTTTATCCTTAACGAAATAATAATAAAGATTATATTCTCAAAAGCAGTTAATATTGTGAGAGGTCTCCTCTGCTTGGCAAAACTCAAGGGGCTAAAGAATTACAGACAAAAGGCTGAGAGAAGAAAAATAATCGAAATAAAACACATCACTAGACATCAAATTCAATCCTTCACCCACCTAATTCAAGTATTCAAGGCATAATCAAGTACAGCAAATAAGTGCTAATACCGTACACCACCTTCAACTAGTTGTCAAGAGCCAAAAAAGCTTGTAGGAACCACATTACAAAATTTTTACGGTCACTTCCATGCCTAGTTCTACCGAAAGTGCAAAATGGTCGACAGGGAAGCACATATCCTCGAATCTATTTTTGTTTCAGAACGAAAAATTCTATCTTGCATAGGAGGAACAGATAACACGATAAAGGGGAGAGAACCAAATGACTTGGCATCGATGGGTGAACATAGCTACAAAATCTTAGCTTACCAGATATCTGCTTTCTAGAAATCATTGCCTAATAAACAAATAAGTGTATGCAATAGAATGAGTAGCATGCTGATTATTCGCCAACAGCGGAGATTAAGATAACCTGATTTGGTAAGATAGCCTCCCTCGTGGAATTTGAGGGATTTCCTCATAGGTGATTTCCCGTTGCAAGCCAATTGTGAGGACTTCGTAAGATCTTCATAGAAAAAAATATATATATATGCATCGCAACCAAGCTTTTGACAATGAATATTTTCATTTACTTATTCCTATTGTTCCTTCTATGCATCTCAAATTTAAAAGTTGCGGAGTTGAATCTTTTGTGGCTATTGCATTGTCATTCCTTTTCAATGACTACACAATTTTGTGCAATTTATAGTCCATAGTTACTTGCATTTCAGAATGTTTGGTATTATCTTGCTGTTCAATATTGGTGGTTTAAAATGAGAATAAACATCAATTAGAGTTTGAGTTACTGCAGTCGAAAAGACCAGAAATTACATAGTTGAAACAACTAAGAGTCAAGACAAGCATAGTCTAGATAAATTGGGATGATATTGTTTGACTTCATGGAGAGTCCACTTTTGCTACTGCAGATGCATAACTTACACTGCTATCCCTTTTTGTTTTGCATTGGCTGGACTGCTCATAATGAAGGAATTTGATCTTTATCTTTGTTGAACAGTTCCTCAACATCTGACACAATTCAGTCAAAAAAGAAAAGTTATCAACACAACTATCTGGTTCAAAATCAACTGGTCAAAAAAAAAAAAAAAGGAATGAGAATTTACTTTTCTATAAAAGGAAATGAATAAAAGGAAAAAAAAAAAAAGGGAATTTACATGGAGGAAAACACTGATAGGATGGCGGCCGCAAATTGTGTTCTTGTACTTCAATAGGTAGTCTTTGAATGCGTCTGGATCACCTATCTCTATTGTGTCCATTCCCATTTGATCCAAGGCCTCAATGGACTTGTAGACGTGGCCATATTTCTGATCATAGTGCATGTAATTAAACCTACCACAGATAATATGCAAGAAGATTCAAGTTCAGACGGCAGAGTCTTAAGTCAGAAAAAGAGTGCATCGAGTGCCACCCTCCTTCACATGCCAATTGTACACATTGCACTATTTTTTAATTTAAAGATTTAGTAGTGATATATAATTTTATATATATATATATATATATATATATTACAAATAAATACATATATTGGCATGGTTTAGGTACCTGTCAGTTCATGAACATTAAGAACTGAAATCAATAAGGTAACTGGGGATAAAAAACCATATAGAGTGAAACGAATTCAGATTGGATTCTCAGTTCAATTTTGCTTTCAGACATTCTTGAATAGCCCTCATCTCATCATGGTGAAAATGATGAAAGCAATATTAATTCCCGAAATATTTGGAGAATGAATTTCAGGAGGAAAAAGGCTATAATTGAGAAATTGTGAAGGAAATGGAAAGCAAAATTGGTGTTTTCCACAGCAACAAAATAGGAGAATCTTTTCAGGCATTTTGTCTAAGTATTTGATGAAGTAGGGGCTGTAATAGGACGCATCTGCCTGTAAATGCAGTTGGGGAATGATTGCATTGTGGAATGAATGCATTGTGGAATGAGGTTTTGGAGCTTGCTGCTGACTGGGTGGGGGATTTTTCTATTAATTTCCTTCTCATTCTACTACTTCTGAAAGTCAATTCCCTTCTTTTTGGTTATAAGTGAGAACAAAAATCATGACTAGTTTGGCCTTTATTTTATTTTTGCACGGCTGACTACTAAAAAAAAAAAAAAAGGATTCCCCGTCTACCTCCATGCCCAGTGTCTCTTCCAATCCTTTCACATTTCTTGCACATGTTTTTTCCTAGCAACAGAGCCTACAAGTTCCATATTTCTACTTAAATCAAATACCATAAGCACCTGCAAATAACGTAGTATGTTCAGATATCTGTGCAGGGTGCCTTACCAAGCCTTTAAATGCCTTCCTTAGTCTTACAAGTGAGGCATGCTAAGGAGGTGTTCATTTGCACTGAATGGGCTCTAAATAAGGCCGGTTCGATGAATGGGCTTTCAATTAAGAGACCAGTTATGTTTGATTGAACATGTGAATCTTCTCTTAATCCCTCTAGTTTAGTCAACATCCATTCTATTGCTAGGTGGTCCTCCAAAGCAACACGATTGCCTCATCCAATCCTTTCCTCACTGGTAAACTTATCATCACCATACCTGTACACTCAGTGCTGCCATGACACTACAATCGGCTGCCACTGCCTTCACCCACAACCTCCCACGACAGACAAACTCACACAGCGACCATCACCAGATCCAGAACAGGCAAGGAACTCCCACCACTGCTGGCCACCCATCACCTTATTACGTGTGCAGCAGGCAAGAAACTCTGACCATCGCCAGCCACCCATCACCTCCGCACCACAACCACCCATCACAACCTATGACCACCTTCCACAACAGGTGAGGAAGTCATCAATAGATCCAGAACAAATTAATAATGATGTCTCCCCACTGCCTTTGCCCCTCTATTGCAAGCGCTAATTTTTTTTTTATTTTTTTATTTTTTTTTTGCCCATTGATTTGATAAAACTGATATTTGGGAAAATGTTTGATGCACAATATTTGGTGCAAATCCAAGAAATGAATTTTTTTCATTGATTTTATAAAACTGAAATTTAGGGAGATTGTTGATGCACCAGATTTGGTGCAAAAATGAGAGATGATTTCTCCATTGATTTGATAAATTTAAAATTGGTGGAGAGATGAAGTTTTCTTGTATTCTTTTTGTTGACACTTTTTTTTCTGGAGCATCATATAGAAAAACTAAACATTCTTGTAACATTTTCTTTATAAGTTTTGAAAAGCACAAATTAGGTACAAAAAAGTGTTTCGAGTCAAAATTCTCAAAAGTCTTCAAAATCAGTTTTCCAGGGGGGGCTAGTTAAAATTTTACCCTTTTCAGGGCATAAATAAGGTTTTTCTTTTCTTTTATAATGTCTTCCCTATCTCGTAGGAGACGTTTTGTAGATACCTCCTCTACCTCATGCTATAGCATGCTCTCATGTCTCCCTCGTCTCCCATCTCACCGAGCTCTCACATCTCTTGGGGCAATTTTCATAATCATTCTCACAAGGTTGATTTCTCTCTTGTTTTCATTTCTATCTCATAACCATAATCATTCTATGTGGAATAGAATCGCTAACTCTATTATAAAGATAGCAAAAGAGGTTTTATGTAAATCCAGAGGATGATATTCAGGCAATAAAGAAGTTGATGATGAGATGAAGATGTACAAAAAGTCATAAAGACAAAAAGAAACTGGTACATAACATGGCAAGTTGTAGAAATATAGAACATCTTGAAGAGTACAAACAGGCAAGAAAGAAAGGGGAAAAAAAAAACCCTATTATTGAAGCCAAACATAGAACTTATGATACTTTATATGTTAGATTAGATAAAAAGAAAGGAGAAAGAGACATGTATAAACTTGTTAGAGTTAGAAAAAGAAAATGCATAGATTTAGGTAGTATAAAATGTATGAAGGAGGAGAATGATAATGTCTTATCAAAGAAGAAAAAGAGAGGTGGCGGAGATACTTTAATAAGTTGTTTAATGAAAACCGAATTGAAAGCTTGAGCTTGAAAGTGACAAATAAGGAAAAGACTAAAAAATAGGAGATTTGTTCTCAAAATTAGAGTATTTGAACTTAAGATGGTTTTAAGAAAGATGAAAAGTAGAAATCAATAGGACCGGATAACATACCAATTGATGTTTGGAAATGTTTAGGAGATAAAGGAAGCATGGTTTTAAATCACGGTAACGAGTAGCGTAACGTTGGGAAGCGGGAGTAGTGGATGTTACATAACGGGAAGAGGGTGTAACGGCCATGGATTTTTTTGAAGCAAGCACAACCTTGTGCATATTAGCGTATTTGCATGTTTTAAGCTTTTAGCCCTTCTTAGAAAGAGTTTAAGTATATTTTGAATCCTTTAGTTCGAGTAACTAAGTATTTGGTAAGGACAACAAGTTTACATTTGTTTTAAACCACCATTGATAAAAAAATTACGTGTGCGTATTATACTTCTCATTGTTCTTATCTATAATAAATTCTTATGGGTGCTAAATTAATTAACAAAACAAAATACATCATACACTCCATTAATTTATTAGACACATAAGACATACAAATAATACAAATATAAAATAGCTAGAAAAGAAATAAAGTTGAAGTTGAAAAATATAGAACATAAATATCACATTACTAATATTATCAAAATAAAATATTTTCCTAATAAGTTAGTATTTTCAAATTGTTAATTAATGCAGCTATTGTGAGTATTTAAAGAAATAGTAAATTTTGTATCATTGTCATCCTCATAATCTTTTCCCCCTCTTGCCACTTGGTATATTGAGAATGATATATGAAAGAGAGAGAAAAAGACAGAAGAAAAAGTAAAAAAATAAAATAATTTTTTGGTGTAACAGTCCTGTAGCGGCCTTTAAGTAACGGTCACGGTCCGTAACGGCCACTACGACCGTGATTTTTCTTCCCACCGATTACGCAGTGTGTAACTGTATCGGTAACCCAAAAAACTGTTACATAACGGTCACGGCCGTTATTTAAAACCATAAAAGGAAGTATATGGTTAACTAGTCTATTCAATCCTATTATAAAAACCAAGAAAATTTCAAAGGAATGGAGAAAAAGCACGTTGATACCTTTATACAAAAATGAAGGCAATATACAAATTTGTAATAACTATTTTGGAATTAAAATTATGAGTCATACAATGAAACTATAGGAAAGGGTAATTAACCAAAGAAAAAGACTATAAACAAGAGTTGCAGATAATTAATTTAGTTTTATGGCTGGGAGATTGACAACAAAAGTTATTATTTTTAAAGAAGATTAATGGAAAAGAAAAGGGACTTGCAGTAGATATATTGAGGTCATTAAGGACATGTAAGATAAAGTAGTGTTATAACTATAAGAGGGGAATCTAAAGAATTTCCAATCACAATAGGTATGCATCAAGCGTCTACTTTGAGTCCTTATTTTTATGCTCAAGTAATTGATGAACACACTAGGAATATCTAAAAAATGAGATCCCTTGGTGTATGTTGTTTGTAGAAGATATTGCCTAAGAAAATGAAAGTAGGAGTGATGTGGAATCAAAGTTAGAACTTCAAGAACCGTTTTTAGAGCCCAAAGGTTTTAGGATAAGTAGAAATTAGATAAAATATATAAGATGTACTTTTAGTAACATAAGGGGAAGTATTGGAGAGAAGATTAAACTTGATAATCAAGAACTTAATAACACTAGTAGATTTCGATATCTTGGATCTATTATGCGAGAAGAAGGGAAAATTGAAGAAGTATACATAGAGTTAAAGTAGGTTGGGTAAAATGAAGGAGTGTTTCGGGTGTGTTGATAGCATAGAATGCCCTTAAAATTAAAAGGAAAGTTCTTAAAGATAGTTATAAGGTCAGCTATAGCTTATGGATCAGAATGTTGGGCAACTAAGAAATAACATATACAAAGTAAAAGTTGTCGAAATGCAAATGTTAAAGTGGATGAAATTGGAGTAACATTAAAACATAAATTAAGGATCAAACATATATGCAATAAACTAGGCATAGCACCAATTGAACCATGAATATTTTTGAAACCTGAACTGTAAAACACTAATTTTCTTTTGAGAACATGGAGAAGATAATTTTGTTTTGAAGAATCCTAATAACATGCATATTGATTTTATTTTTTTTTATTTTTTTTAAAACATTAAAACACACTATGAAATATTGGACCATGTCAAAACATCCATACTCCGATTTTGAGAATGTAAAATACAAACTCTGATTTTTGAAAGCTCCAAAACACACTAATTTTGAGAATTCAAAACACACTGATTTTTAAGAATCTCAAAGCACACCCACTGATTTTGGCAACATTTAGCACACTTACTGATTTTTTAAAAAACATTTAGAAGACGCACACTGATCTTTTAAGGCATTCAAATGAACATGCTGATTTTTTAAGGCATTCAAATGGAAAAGCTGATTTTGAGGATCAAAGCACATTAACACTCTCACACTAATTCTTTCTAAGCACTAACACATTCTACTCTTTAAGATCCATGACATACACATATGCCCAAATACGCACATACAAATTTACATACACACATACACAAGTTGAAATGCACATACACAAGCTAAAACATATGCATACTCAAAACACACACCATTCACACACCACATGCTTCACAACAACAACAACACAAGATTATGCATACATCAAATGCAAGATTGTGCACACACAACTCAAGGATATGAACACATCATGCACACATCAAACACCAAAAACTAATAAGAACACAAGAAAGAGGAGAGCCTAACCTATGTGCTCATTGTTGGAGAGGGAATAAGAGAATACACAGGATATTTTAGCAAAGAGAGGGGGAATGGGTGGGAGAGAGTGAGAGGGCATCAACCTTAGGGGTTGTGCTTGTGTCCCATTGCCCTAGCTCAAGGGGGCTGTTTATAGGGCTTCAAAAGTGTCTTTTGTGTTGTTACAATCTCATTGGTTAAGGAATAGGGGAGGGACAAATGTCCCCTAAGAACAAAGCCAAAAAGCAAAAATGCAAAAAGTGAAAAAGTGACTGCTTCCAAGACAAATATGTAGGGAAAGCATGGACCTCAATTTACAAAATCAAGCCTAATCAAAACCTAATCTTCCAACGTTGAACCTCAAGCCCTTACACTAAAACAAAATACACACTTCAAACTTCCCTTTAAGGCCCAAGTGAGTCTCAAGTCACCAATTTGAAGCTCAATCGAGTCCTACTTTCCATTAAGGCCCAAGGAGCACCAAGTTCTCAAATTGAAGCCCAATAAAGTATTATCCCTTAAACCAAAGCCTAATTGGATCTTAATTCCAAGATTGAGGCCCAATTGCATTTTAATCTCCCATACCAACCTCTAATTCCATCCCTAACCCTATCCCAATACCTAATTGACACGAAACTCCACCATATTAACCCCTATCTCACCAATTGTCAATTGGCCTAGCCAAACCCACACACATTCCCTAAATTCCATGCGCACTTCCCCATTAATCCATCTCATCTACCTAATTACACTTTCCCATTAATATTCCCTATTTCCGCCATGTGTCTCCATAGGATAGGGCCACTTGGCCAAACCCATGCTTTCCCTACATTTTTGTTTAGGAAGCACTCACTTTTTCTTTTTCTTTTTCTTTTTTTTTTCCCCTTTTTTATTCTTGGCTTTACCCTTGGGGTACATTTTGTCCCTCCCCCATTCCCCAACCAATGAGATTGTAACAAAACAAAAGGCACTTTTAAAGCCATATAAACAGCCCCCCTTGGGCTAGGGCAATGGGACACAAGCACAACCCCCAAGGTTGATGCTCTCTCACTCTCTCCCACTCTTTCCCCTTCTCTTTGCTTAAGTATCCTATATATTCTCTTATTTCCTCTGCAACAACTCCCTTCTCTTGAAGCTCTGACATAGGTTGGGCATTCCTTTTTCTTGTGTCTTAGTAGTTCTTGGTGTTTGATGTGTGCATGAGGTGTTCATAACTTTGTATTGTATGTGCACAATCTTGCATTTGATGCATGCATAATCGTGTTGTTGCTGTTGTGAAGCTTGTGATGCGTAAATGGAGTGTGTTTTGAATATGAGTATGTTAATGTTTTAGCTTTTGTATTGTATGAGTGTATTTGGGCATATGTTCGTTATAGATCTTAAAGGGTAGAATGCATCCATGCTTCAAAAGAAGTAGTGTGAGTACTAATGTGCTTTAATGTTCTAAAAAAATCAGTGTATGTGCTTTAGCATCATCAAAATCAATGTGTTTGTTTGAATGCCTTCAAAAATCAGCATGTTTGTTTGAATGCCTACAAAGATCAATGCATCTTCTAAATGTTTACAAAAAAAAAAAATAGTGTTGAAACCTAAGGTGTAGTCCCAAGAGGGGGGGTGAATTGGGTTATTTAAAATTCCTGAGAGTCTTTTTTATGAGTTCTTGACCTTTTACAATTTTTTTAAAGACTTCTTATATTCTTGTTGATTAGGCAATCCACACAAACATTTACTTCTTCTAGTCAATCCACAACCACAACATACACAACCAATTAATTAATTGTTCAAACCAAACAAACACAATACAAGTAATCAATATATGCTTTGCAATATTTAGCAGCCCTGTATATGAATGTGCAAGTCTTGCAGTTGGCCGTTGAACTGAAAATTAAAATAGCATTCAATCACTCTTTTCAATAACTCAAATTTTAAATAAACCCTTAATTAAAAGAATTTAAGAGTTGATCAACCAACGTAATCTCTTTTGGTTTCCACAATCAATGATAATTAACCCAATCAACTTTAATCTTAGGTTTATTTAATATCCAAGGTTGTTTGTAAGATTAACACATCCACGCAGTTTATATTGTTGCTGGAATTTAAAGAGAATAAAAGAAGAGAATGAGACGGTTTTACAAGGTTCGGCTTACCCCGGCCTACGTCCTCGTCTTAGGTCAACCACCTAAGGATTTCACTATACCTTGTTCCTTCCGGGTGGAACAAAAACCTTTACAACAACCAACCTCTTTTTCAGGAAGAGAAACCTCTCCAAGCAACAATCTATGCTTGGTGCAACGATCCAACTATACCTTGAACCGTCAAAGATCTAGTAGAAAGGAATGGATATCTGCGTACAAAAACACTCTCAAGCACAGAGCAAGTTGTACAAGTTAAATCACTAATTGTACTTCAAAACCAAAACTAAATAGAAAATGTGAACCTCAAGATTTAGAAGTCACCAATGGTTCTTTCTTATTGATATAAAGATTTTAGTTGCAAATCAGAACCAAAGTTTTTTAATCAACCAGCAATTTCGTAGAGTTTCCCCCAGTAAGAGTGTGAGCAAGTATGAGCTTTAGGAGAACTTTAGCGTAGAAAGCGTGTATTGTTTGAGCGTATTTTTTCATTGAGCAAGAGAGGTATTTATAGACTTCTTAAAGAAAAGTTTCCTCATTTAACATGGAGTATTTAGGCAACTTCTCAAAAGATGTTAAATCATAGAATCAATTTTGAAAAACTTCCCGTATAGTTCAAAATTTAAAATTTTTGTAGAGTCAGTCGGCTGACTCACTCAACTGGGTCATTTTTGTACTAGTCAGTTAGCTGGACATGCGGCTGACACCATTTTATCTCTCAAAAATAATTCTGATAAATTGTCAGTCGGCTGGACAGGCGGCTGACATCATTCTGTCTCTCAAAAAATAATTCTGATAAATTGTCAATCGGCTAACTCAATTATGTTCGTAATAGTCAGTAGGCTGGACAGACCAGGGAGTCAGTCGGCTGACTAATCCCTGTTCAAAAATGGTCAGTCAGCTAGACAGATGTTTTTCCATTCATTATGTTTGTTAGTCAGCTAGCCAAACATGGTGTGTTCTGGTCAGTCGACTGACCAGTCCTCTCTTTTCCATTTTTGATTTTTAAACTCTAGTTCATTTGGAAAAACTTAAGTACCACTCTTTCAAAATCATTTTCAAGGGTTTTAGAAGAAATGGTTTCTAAGTCTTCTTATTCTAAAGAGCTTCACATATCTAAATAGTAATGAATTTGAAGTACTTACAAACATTCTTCTAAACATGATCTTCTTAATCACTAAGTCTTGCAGCCTCTTGAGGTTCAGTCTTTACTTCAAGTCCTGCTTAGCCTTTAAGCTCTTCATTTGTCGTTCATTACTTCAATATATTAAAAAGCTTTCACTTGATTGACTTTGATTACCAACTTACTTTCCATGATTAACCATGAGTGTCCTTTTACTTAAACCTGAAATAAAGTCACTCAACAACACAAGTTTAAAACATCCTTCATTTGTTATTATCAAAATAAGATTGAAAAACCCAGTTAGGCCAACAAGTGCAATGTTTTCAAAAACATTGGTTGTATGCTTTAAGATTCTCAAATATCAGTGTGTGCACGCTTTTAGGTTTTCAAAAATCAGTGTGTATGTTTTAAGGTTTTCAAAAAAAAAAAAAAAAATCAGTGTTTTAAAATCAATGTGTATTTTACATTCACAAAATTGGAGTATGGATGCTTTGATATGGTCCAATTCATAGTGTGTTTTAATGGTTTCAAAAATATCAGTACATGTTATTAGGATTTTTTCAAACAAAATCATCTTCTCCATGTTCTCAAAAGAAATCAGTGTTTTACAGTTCAGGTTTCGAAAATGTTCACGCTTGAAAAACTCTGTGTTGGTGTGTGTTGTAGTGTGTCATGAAGGGAAGAAACGCGGCATTTTAGAACATAAGAAATGGAAGAAAAAAAAAAACAGAGAAACAGAAGAGAGAAGAAAAATTAGAGAAGGGGGTGAGGGGTCATGCTTCAAAGAAGGGACAAGTAAAAATTGGAAAGGATGTATGAGAGTGAGAGAGAAGCCAGCTGACGGTTGCAGTGGAATTCGGTGGTCGACGGTGGCAGTGGCCATTGCCACAGAAGCATGGTGATGGCAACAAGCAGAGAGGCTGTATGAGAGTGAGAGAGAGAAGCCACCGCCACTGCCACAGAAGCATGGTGATAGCAACAAGCGAAGAGGCTGTATGAGAGTGAGAGAGAGAAGCCAGCTGACGGTTGCAGTGGAATTCGGTGGCCTTAGGTGGCTTGGCGAACACAGGCTGTGGCCATAGAGGCCTGTGGCTGCATGGTGAGAAAGCAACATAAGAAAAATCTTAAGAAAGAAAAGAAAAAAGAGAGATGGAGAGAGAGAGATGTTGGCCTAACAAGGTTTCATCTCGTTTTGATAATGACAAACCAAGGTATCTGATTGTGCTTTCAAGTGTATTTACAGGTATTATATCTTACAAGCACAATGGACCATATTTACATGTAAAGCCATGAAGAATACAAGCAAAATGAAGAATGGCTATTGAAGAAGAGTTTGGATGAAGATCAATCTAAGACATGAAGACTTAGATAGTATTCCATGTTTATTTTAACACAAGTCTCATGTAAGTACTTCTCAAATTAGTATTTGTTTATGAAGCTCTTAGGATTAATTATTGGACCTAGAGACTTTTTAAATTACATGGAAAATATTTTTAAAAAGTCCAAATATCATTTCAAGACGATACAAATAAGTTTTGGAATCAAAAAGACAAAGAAACTTGATTTTTAGGGTGTTTGGATGACCGAGGCTTATGCTTAATCGAACGAATGCAGGAATCTTAACAAACTGATCTGGCATCAAAGAGTTCGACCATGGCTACCGCCATTGCTAAAGTCTAGACAGTGTTGGTTCGGGCAACCGAACTGAGAATTCAGTCGATCGAACGGATTCAAGCGACCGAACCTAGAGTTTAGTCGACCAAAAGGCTACTGCTTGTTTCAAAATTCATAATTTTAATTGGTTCGGGCGATCGAACTCCCATTTCAATCGACCGAAGCGTGTAATATGTTCTTCGAACAGCGCGATATCTTTCTAATTTTGAAATATATTGTTACCAAAATTTGAAAAAATGGTCAGAATTCAAACCTAGCTATAAAAGGCTAACCCTAATCATGTTAAGGCAACCCTATAGCAAGAAAATACATTGATTTTACATTTGAAAAACTGCTGTGTGCCGTTCCCCTTCTTTGAAAATATTTTTCTGGTTTTATACTTCAAAGTTCAAAGCTTTCAATCCAGAAAACCCAGCAAAACTCTTGAGCTTCGTAGCAAAGATTATTTTGAGAGTATTATAGTATTTTTACATGTACAAATCTGCTCTTTGAGAGAGTTTTTTATTGTACAAAATCTGCTATCGATTTATTTGTGAACTGACGGTTTGGTTGTGAATCGTTGGCAAGCAAGAGGGTTGTTCTTGCGTGAGAGGTGATCCACCTATTGAACAGAGAGAGGTGTCCCACCTACCTATTGAACAGAGAGAGGTGCTCCACCTATTGGACAGAGAGAGGTGCTCCACCTACTGAAAGGAGAGAGGCGACTCAGCCTAGTGAAGGAATGGGGTGCTCCGCCCATACAAAGGGGAGAGGTAACTTCACCTACGTAAAGAAGAGAGGCGTCTCCACCTATTGAAGGAGTTTTTGTAAAGGCATCTCCGCCTACTAAAAGAGAGAGGCATCTCCGCCTAGGAGGGGGGATGGTAAAATCCTCATTGTGGGTTGCACGAGGCAAGGACGTAGGCACGGTTGCCGAATCTTGTAAAAATACTAGTGCCACTCTTTTCCTTTTCTCCTTTACTTTTCACGCATATTTATTTTGAGATATATTTGCTGTGAATGCTATGAATGTTTTACTTGTGAATGCCATGAATTATTTGAATACCTATACTAATCAAACTCTGCTATAACTACGGATTTAAATTAAATTTAATCTGCTGGAATTGCTTTGTATTGATTCATTAATCACTCAAATTCTAGCATCAACTTTTGTGTGGCTGAACATATTGTTATAAATATTAATCTGCTGAAAATATTGTAAATCTTGTGATTTGGTTTCATATTTAGGAATCTCAAAATTGGTATAGTTGTTTGCTGAGAATAGTCCAATGGTGATTAGAATATTTAGATCACTTGGCAAAAACAAATTAAGATATATTGGTTAAGCTTCCGCGCATTAATTTTAAAATACCCAATTCACCCCCCTCTTGGGATTACACCTTAACTTGAGAGAGAGAGAGAGAGAGAGAGAGAGAGAGAGAAGGGATGGTGGTGATGGCCAATGATGGCCAGATTGGGGGTAGCTGCACCCATTGCAGTAAAGGTGGTGCAGCGGCTTGGATAATAGAGAAGAGAAGAGGTAGAAGAGATTGGGTTTTAAGGTTTCATAAAATATCCCCACTTTTCCTATTTTTACCCCTCCGCACACACGGCTATAACCTCACATGTGTCATTTTATTTTTGTTTTATTTCATTATACTACTTATGTTACTTTACAAATACTTGGAAAATCAAAATGGAAAAGGAATTCAAAAAAAAAAAGAGTGAGAGGGCAGTTGCTGTGTTTGCCTTGTATCCTAGTTTGTTAATTTAAAAATTCATCAAGAAAAATATGCTTGGGAATTTTTTTTAAAAAAAGTTATATTATTATTATTATTTTGTTTTAACATAAAAAAGGAGTTTTCTTATTATTATTATTATTATTATTATTATTATTATTATTATTGTTGTTGTTGTTGTTGTTGTTGTTTGAACGTTATTGTTTTCCCTTTCCTTCCTGATAAATAGTAGAAAGAAAATCTTAAAAATTCAAGAAATTTTCATTAAAATTAGAAAATTGTAAAAGTATATATTAAAAAAAACTCCCAAAAAAAAAAATTTATTTTGCCCCTTTGAACCCTTTTTCACTCCATTTCATATTTTTCTTGTCCCTTTTGTGTGATTTTGATTAATTATTCACATGACTAAGTATATTTTACTAGTATGCTTGTGCATGTGTATGTGTGAGTAAGGCTGCAAACAAGCCAAGTCGAGCCGAGCCAAACCGAGTGTTAACTTGTTTAGGCTCGGCTCGATAGACTGAAGGCTCAGCTCAAGCTCGAGCTCAAATTAAAGCAAGCTCAGAAAAGTGGGTTTGAGCTCAGCTCAAAATAAAATTAGAAGACTGGGATTGAGCTTGGGCTCAAATTATTTTACCTTCCCAGAAGCTTGGTATAATCGGTTTGGTTTGATTTTATTACTGATTAAGAAAACTTTCAAACTAAAATAATTTAAATTAAATAGGCCATGGATCAAGGTCCAACATGGACTCCAGAAGCTGATGCATTCTACCAGAATTGGTAAAGCCCAAGTCTGCTGCGGCACTGCCCATTTACACAATCTGAAGAAAGTGTCATTTTATAAAGGTGAGTTGGCTTTCAGTTTTTTTAAATAACCAATGTGGGACAAGAGCCACAAGAGGAGTGTTTGCAGCTACTTGCAAAGAAACAATGCCGCGCTCAAGACCAATTCTCTCTTTCTGTTTCTCTCTCTCTTTCTCAAAGAACCGAGTGGACTCTCTCTGAGTCTTCCAAAATTAATTTCTAATGTACAAGAATCTTGTGTGCAGATCACTAAATTGCCGTCTCCATCAAACTTGAAGTGCAGCAATTGTGCAGAGATTGGTGTGGCAATGCTGGCAACCATATGTGGACAGGGGCGGAGCAGGGAGGCCGAGAGGCTGATGGAGCCGGTGGGCTATAGTGACTGATGGCACACGGCCTGGAGGCAGAAGCTGCATGAGGGCATAGAGAACCCATTAGGATTTCATGTGTGCAAAGTGAAGGAGAGGGAATTTGCTTCTTGTGTACGGACCCTAATCTTAATAAATTGAAAATAACCTCTTTGATGCATTTTTTTTTCCAAATCTGTTCTGGAATGTAGGAGAGGGTTAACAGTTATTTCACAAGATATATTGAAGAGTATCAATAACAATGTGTAAAATGCTGCCCAAACTCCTTTCTTCCCAATCCTGGATATAAAATTATCTCACTAATTATCAGAAGAATTTTCAGTATCTTTTTAGACAAATATTATAATTTTTAATCCTTGAATGGTAAATGGTATCTTTGGTTTGAAGTAATGCAGTAGGAAGTTAATGATTCCAGATCTTCTCCTTTGTCCAACACTGTTTCAGAAGAAGGGAATAGCCCACACCCACCTTTATAAAAAACTTCTATTCTCATTTCAGTCATTATTTTAAGCATGTTATTGGTTTAATTGAAGTTTTAAATAAATTAATAACTAATTTAAACAAGCCTATTAGTCTTAATATTAAGCCTATTAAATGAGTCCATGAACAAGCCTAAGTTGAACTATTAATCGAGCCTAACCAAGCTGCTCACAAGCTGAAACGAGATGAGCCTGTCCGTGTTCAAGCTCAGCTCGTTTATTAAACAAGCCTGAAAATTGGGTTTAAAAATCGCTCATTTATGAAATAAATAAGCCCAAAAAAACTCTTATCGAGTCAAGCTCCCAAGCCGCTCATAAGTGGCTTGGTTCATTTGCAGTCCTATGCGTAAGTAATTGAATGCTTGCATGTGTTTTGAGTATGAATTTTGTATGATTGTATGTTTTGTTTACATACTTATGCATGAGTGTGTGTGCATTAGTCACCAATGATCAGAATTATGTTTATATCAAGGTATGGAAACCCCACTATTAGAATCTGAGGGGGCGGATTATCTAACGAAACCTCCTCTTCAGAGGTTTCATTCAACATCTTGACATGCATGAGAGAGATTGTACTTATGTAGTTAGTTACTTAAATAATCAGAGCTAATTAAATGTCATTTGAGTCAAATTGAAATAATCCAAATTCCACTTAACCCTAACCTCAACCCACACCCTCGTCCCACTCTATAACTTCCTAAAAATACAAACCTCCACTTCTGCCACTAAAATTCTTCTTTTGAAAGCAAAACTAAAAAGCTTGGAAATTGGCTTTTGAGGAAGGGTTTGTACCATACCAAAAACCACACCAGAAGAACACAACCCATCCCTTTTCAAGTCCAACCACAAAATATAGAGATGATTTCCTCCCACCCTTTCCTTATATACCTCTAAATGCCCAAACCACGATGTCTCCTACTATACCCGCCATCCAATCATTATGATCTCCCCATATTTTGCACCAATCATCATCTTCTAAAAATTGGTCTTTTATTGTGGATCTTGACTTTCTAAGAAGAGACTTATTCATCACTAGTACATCCAAAACTCCAAAACCGCCCAACTAATAAGATTCACAATCCCCACATTTTTGGAACTTCCTCACTACCCCCCCCCCCCCCCCAACAAAAGAAATCACCTTTGGATACTTTCACACCTTGGCTACCAAACTAGGTGTTGGAAAATTTTAGTCAAAGTCAACCTTCCACCTTTTGAAAGCAGTTAGCTATTGTTTCCACCCTACAATCTTTTCTCAAACTTGTAAATAAGTATAATTTTAAACACTTATTAAGTTAGATTCAGCATGCAAAATAAATATCTCCATGGAGCTTAATAGTCTAAAAGTGTTGAGGGTAGTTATAGTCTAAGAAGTGTTGTATTAGACAACATAGGGAGACAAAGGAGCTTTGAATGGCTGGACAATAATTTTTTCTCAACTTGGGATGTGATTTCAGGCTTGTATGGCAACACCTTCATTCTCTTGGTGCTATCACATCATATACTTGGATTTCGTGCATGAAAACAGAGAGTGAGATTTGTTTTCCAGCCAATATAGCCACCCTACCAACTTTCTGGAAACTCATATGGCTAGAATCCCCTCATCCATAGAAAACTCAAGAATCAAGTTTCCTATTGTTTGGGCTAAGTTTGAAAAAGTTACAAGAAATTGAATTTGGAGAGACAGTTTTGACAGTGATGACTGGCCAAATCTGGGCCTACCATAAAGCACATCTCTAGCAACCAAACTAGCCAAAATATTTGGTTGTATTAGTAGTTTGCCCCAAGATCATTGTTTTGCAAGCTTCACAACTTGGTCAGCTTGTATTCAGCAGAAAAAAGACCGCAAAGTAGGGTTCATGATATGAGCATTGCCTGACAACTCCCCTCTTGGCCAGTTGATCTGTGAGAATGGGGGCCCACTGGATGGTCTCATCTGCTTCTGCTTTACATATTCTAACTCTCTGAATTCAATGAGGATTAGAAACAATAATATTTTTTTAATTATTTCTTTTTATTTTCTAGAGCCAGTGGGCTTACCCTGTCACTGGAGATGCATGTGTGTAATGGGGCTATTCTGGTCACTTCCAGAGCTATAAGTAGTAATTTTGTGCTCTAACCTTCTGTATGGGTGATTAGGTGGTGTTTTGATTGGAGGTCATTCCTGAAATATTCCTATAATTTTTACCCATTTTCAAATTATTAGAGAAATTTAGACAAATTCCAGATATAGGGCAATGCTTCATGGTATTTAGACCCAAGTGGTCCTCCAGACCTCTATTGGGGTGGTGACATAAGGAAAAGGGACTCATTATCCCTTTAGTTGTTTATCTTGTGCATGGAAGTTTTGGGGAAGACATTGTAATAGGCAATGGAAGCAGGGCTCTTTAAATGGGTATGCAGTTGGGAAAGGGAAACAGTGAATCGAGTGCAGTATATTTGCATTTTGCTTATAATATTATTGTTCTTTGTGGTGCAGAGGTGGATTACATCAGAAACATAAGGTGTACCCTCTTCTATTTAGAGTAGTCAAAAGCCTTAAGTTTAACCTGAATTAAGATTTAATAGAGAAAACATTGAGAGGAAACTAGCAGGGTGGCAGAAAAATTATATCTAAAATGGGGAACCTTAGTCTAATAAGGCAAATGGTCAAATCTCCCTATCTACTTTGTCTCTATTTCCCGTACTTGGCTTGGTGGTAAAAAGATAGGAAGAAGTACAAGAGAAGTTTTTTGGAGTAATGAGAAAAAGAGTTCAAAATATACCTAAAATGGAAAACCTAAGCATTGGGATCATTATTATCCTCCATTGGCATGTTTTTCACCATCATCATCCTCCCTTATCTTCATCATCTCTGTCAGCATCATGACCATCAACATACCCATATTCATCATAGTCATTACTATAATAACCATTAGCAACGTCATTGCCGTCCTCTTCTTCCACCTATAGCAGCAGGAAGACCTCCCTCCTCCCCCCGATTCCTCTACTCGCACTGCACATCTGGCCAACCAGCACCTTGTTTTGCATTCCTGAACCCCATACACTCTACCCCCTCCTCCACACACTAGCCCAAGCCACCATTGCCATCATCCATCACCACACATGGTACTGCATCTAATTTCTGCAACCTATATAACCGAATAAACCACCAGATCAGACCTGCTTCATCCCCTCTTCTTATTTTTTCCTCCTTGAGGTAGTTTTAGATTTTAGGTTTCAGGTTCAAAGGGAAGAGAGAGAGAGAGAGAGAGAGCTGTAGGCATTCAAAAAATTGTCACTGCCAAATTGGCCCAATTAATAAAAGTGTTGGGGCTCATTAAGAAAAAGAATTTTTGGGCTCGCCATTAAAGTGTGGGTCTAACAAACAAATGAGCTCCAATCTAGAAAGATACGTCAACAAGCAGAGAAAACCCTAGCATCCGCTCTTCAGCAGTTCTCTCAAATCAAAGCTGCCTACAATCAACGATGTTGGCACCATACTTTGTTTAGGTGTCAATTCACTAAAAATGTGAGGCCAAAACCCTGATTTTCCTACTCATTTAGCCCCTTGTTTGCGTTTCCGCTCGTTTCTAGCCATTGTCGAATGTCCTTGATGATTCGGGACAGTCCGGAATGGTTGGGAGCAATCTGGGAATATTTAGGGCTTCTAGGCATAAAAATCAAGAAACAATATCTCCCCACCAAATTTTGCTGTTTCAAGGCATTTCTACTCATTTTTTGTAATTTTTTACCGTCTTGGGTGATCCAAAGTGGTCCAAAACAATCCGGAGTTGCCTAGATGGATTTCGGGCTTTTGAATGGAAATCAAGAAAACTCCTATTGTTTAGGGGTTTTCCTCATTTTCATACTATTTTTGGCCTTTCTATATTTTTCTGAATTTTTTGAGTATTTTTCCTAGGCCCCACTATATATACTAAACTAGATACAAAAGGAGAAAAAGACATTTATAAACTTGCTAGAGCTAGAGAAAAAAATGCAAATAATTAGGTGATGTAAAATGTATAAAGGATGAGAATGATAATGTCTTAATTAGGGAAGAAGGAGGTGGTGGAAATACTTTGATAAGTTGTTTAATGAAAACCAAAATGAAATATTAAACTAGGAAGTGACAAATGAGGAGAAGACTAAAAATAAAAGATTTATTCACAAAATTTGAGACCTAGAAGTTGAGATGGCATTAAAAAAGATAAAAAGTGGGAAATCTATAGGACCAGATAGGATACCAATTGAAGTTTGAAAATATTTAAGGGATAAAGGAATTGTTGGTTAACTAATCTATTCAACACTATCATAAAAACCAAGAAAATTCTAGAAAGAATGGAGGAGAAGTACGTTAGTACCTATGTACAAAAACAAAAGGTGATATTCAAAACTATAATAACTATCGTGGAATTAAGATTATGAATCATACAATGAAATTATGGAAAAGGGTAATTGAACATAGAATGAGATTAGAAATGAAGATTTCAGAAAATCAATTTGGTTTTATGCCTAGGAGATCTTCAACAAAAGTTGTTCATCTTTTAAGAAGTTTAATGAAAAATTTAGAGAAAAGAACAAGGACTTGCATATGGTTTCTATTGAACTAGAGAAAGCTTATGATAGACTATCTTGGGAAGTTCTTTGGTGGGTCTTATAAAAGAATGGAGTTTGTAGTAGATAGATGAAGGTTATTAAGGATATGCATGAAGGAGTAGTGATTAGCGTTAGGACTGTAGGAGAGATTTTCCAATCACAATAGGTGTACATCAAGGTTCTACTTTGAGTCCTTATCTTTTTTACTTTAGTAATTGATAAACTAACTAAGAACACCCAAAATGAGATCCCTTGGTGTCTTTTATTTGCAGATGATATCGTGTTGATTGATGATAGTATAAGCGGTGTGGAACCTAAGCTAGAACTTTGGAGAGCCACACAAGAGTCTAAAGGGTTCAGGATAAGTAGGAATAAGACAGAATATATGGAATGTAATTTCAATAATGTAAGGAGTAGTAATGAAGAAAAGATTAAACTTGATAATTAGGAGATTAATAGCACTGATATATTTAGATATCTGGATCCATCATGCAAGCTAAAGGGGAAATTGAAGAAGATGTAGTACATAGAATTAAAGCAACATGAGTAAAATGGAGGAGTACATCATGTGTGTTGTGTGATCATGGAATACCCTTAAAATTAAAATGAAAGTTTTATAAGATGCCGATAAGGCCAGCTATGCTTTATGGTTCCAAATGTTGGGCAACTAAGAAACAATATGTACATAAAAATAAAAATTGTTGAGATGCGAATGTTAAGGTGGATGAGTGGTTTAATATTAAAAGATAAAGTAACAAATGAATATATAAATAATTTAGGCATAGCACCAGTTGAAAACAAGATAAGGGAGAGGCAACTTAGATGGTTTGGACATCTGAAACACAGGCCTAGTAGGGCACTTGTAAGGAGGAGTGAGTTAGTGTGTCTGGCATGAAAAGGAGTAGGAGAAGGCCTAAAATAACTTAGAATGAAGTATTGATGAAGGATTTAATAGCCCTTAATCTAATAGAGGAAAACACTCCTGGAACTTAAGGTTTGTTGTTGTTGTTCCTAAGCCCCACTATATTTTCCTTCATTTTGGTAAATGAAAAATAATAATAATAATCAAATATTGGCTGGCGTGTGAACATGCACACACGCATGCGGACACGCACGCAGCAACCTAAAATGGAACCTTTTTGAATTTTGAGATTTAAAAAAATAAGAATTGAAAAAAATAGGAAAAAGGAAAAAAAAAAATGGTCGCAGAAAAGGCATTGTTCCAATAAAGACTGCCCTGCAATTTTTAAATGATTACCCCTGAAATGGTGTCAGTTACACTGGTTTTTTAAAAAATATAAAGAAATAAAAAATGAAATAAAAACACTAAAGGAGATACCAAAATGGCGCTGTTTTGGGAGAGAGCTACGCAATTTTTTAAAAAATTAATCAAAACAGCACCATTTTGGAGGGACTGCAATTTTTTTTAAACCCAAAATCATGTTGTTTTGGCTTTATTCCCCTTTTCTTCTTCCTCTTTTCTCTTCTCCGCACATGTGAGCCCCCTCCCTGTCTTTTCCGCTTGCTGTCAGCCATTTTTTTCGGCCACCCAAGCCTCCCACGCCACATATAACCCTTTGGCAACCTTCCCTTCAGTGCATGGTCACTTGCCCTGAGTTTCTCCATTCCCCCAAGCTTTCCCAAGCCTGAAATCCCATTAATGCCCAAGCTGCCATGTCTTTCCATGCCCCAGTCCAATCCCTTACCCACCTATTTTTTTATCTTTATTTATTTATTATTATTTACTCTTATTTTATGCATTTTTAACCTAAATATAAGCTTTTTGATTTGGGAGGGGGTTGGCCGAATCCTCTCTCTCTCTCCCTGCATTTCCAGTCTCCCAAAAGCCAGAAGTCAATATTTTCTTCCCACTAAAAGTGAGCATCTCTCGCTCTCTCTCCCTCTCTCTCTCTATTGAAATCTAAAATGAGTATGTGGGTTTGGTAATTTTGTATAAATCCATGTTTGTATGGTATGTATTTTCATGCATGTACATGTGCGTGTATTTTTAACATGTGAGTGTGTGTGTAAATGTCCATGTGAATGTAGGTGAGCATGCATGATGTGGTTATATGTGTATGCATAAGTGTGAGTAAGAGAGTATGCATGCATGCATATGTGCATTTAGGTGTGTAAATGCATGCAAGTTGGCAGTATAGGTATGCGTGTGTATGCATGCATGCATGCATGGTGTGATGTGCATGGCTAAGTGTCACGGTCTGACTATTTTCACACCGTTGTGAAAGGGTCGTGTGGCGCTAGCTAAAGTACTCTTGTTTAACTAACCAGCCTATCGTTTACCAACATTCATCCACGAAACACTTTCATTAGCATTCGATCAAATGGAAGCGGAAACAATGAGCAATCATGAAAGGCATGTATGCAGTAAACATTGAAACTACGTAATTCTTAACACCACCTTCGTTGACATCGTGTATTTAGCGAGGGAGGCAAGTAGGCTAAACATGTTGACAATAGCTAGTGAGTTTTATAATGACTAATGAACACTCACCCTCCCCTAAAGAGGTTTTTATGTAATTATCATCCTCGCACTAGGAAACATCAAAGTGACCGAGGAGTCATACTACCTTATTTGGCATATAAAGACACTACTAGCAGAAATAACCCTACACTAATATTTACATGATGGAAACCCATCCCAAGCACACGAGACAAGCGGTCATAGGCAAGCATAATGTCGTGAACAAGCTTAGCTCATGACATTCTCCCCCACTTATACGGTCTACGTCCTCGTAGAATTTTGCGGTAGTTACACTTCAAGTTTGTCCACGAACGGTTGAATATCTTCTGCAGAAATCCAGTTGATTTCTTTGTCATCAAGGCATTTCCACTTCACTAGGAACTTCTGTCGCTTCTTCCTTGAGGATATGAACTCTCTGTCTACAAGAATCTCTTCAACTTCATGCCTGTCAAGTGGCACTGTCTTCAACTCTGCTCCGTTTGACTGACTTCTGCTCAAATCATCGGTATCGGCGTTGAACGGCTTGAGGCAACTGACATGAAACTGCGGTCTTTTCTCCTGATCAGCCCACTTCTTCATCTGCTTAGAAGCTTTCTCTAGATAGGCTCAGGCAAAATCTGCATTTTGTCTCCATTCTCTAGTGAAGATGTACACCTTGGGACTCTTTCATCTGTACGGCTCGCCCATTGTGTGAGGTAACAACGGCTGCTGACCTGTAACAAGCTCAAAAGTGCTCTTGTTGGTTGTTGAGCTCCTTTGGGCATTGCCACAGAATGGATCCACATCAAGTAGTTGCACGCCATTCTTCTGGTTGTCGTTGACAAAATGGCGCAAATACTCTTTTAGTAGCTCTCTGAATCTCTTCATCTGTCCATCTATCTGTCGGTGAGAACTCGAAGAGATGTCAATATGTGACCTGAATATCCTAAAAAATTTTGTCAAGAAGTTGCCAGTGAACATTAAGTCTCGGTCACGAATAATAACTTGGGGAACACCCCAATGTTTCACAACAGTCACAAGGAACAATTGTGTCATCTCCTTTGCCAAACAGTAAGTTGGTGCGGACATGAAAGTACCATAATTCTTCCGCTCTCCCTTGTCTTGTTGGCAAGTGAGACAAGTTCTGGTATAATCAACGACATCATCCCGTGCGTGCGGCCAATAATACCTCCCCAGTAGTCCTATCATTGGAGTCATTCTCCGCGAATCTTCACATACAAACTATTTCCCCTCAACCTGTCGAACACCTTCCGTAGATGCTCTTCATTTTTCCTCTGAAACAACACCGATGCTCCCAACGGTGCTTTGGAAGGGCGAACACATCCCGCTTCCAATTCATCAAGTTGTTTCCCCAACTCTACTATCTCTGGAGGCGCCATCCGACATGACCCTTTAGCAGGTGGTTTCACTCCTGATAACAACTCGATCTCATGCTCCACAGTCCGTCATGACAGCAATTTGTGAGGTAGCTTATCCGGAAACACCTCCTTGTACTCATCCAACACCACTTGGATGGTCGTAGGCTCCAGCTCTTGGCCTACTTCTTTGTCTACCACCACTGTGGCTAGACGTGTCTGCTCACCCTGACCCAATCCCTCATTGAGTTGTATGGCTAAAAGGGGCTTCCCGTCGTCTCCTTTCGTTGCAACGACTTGCACCATACACGAGTGATCTCCCATTATACATAAGAAACCAACTGAAGGCATCAGCACTGCCCTCTTTCCCTTTAGGAACTCCATTCCTAAAATAACTGGAAGTCATTCAATGGCACCGCTGTGAAATTCGCATGACCTTCCCACTGTCCAAGCTTTACAGTCACTTGCTTAACTACCCCCAAAGTAGGCTAGGCTACAGAGTTAACTGCTTTCATGCGTCCCGTATCCTTCTCTAAGGATAAGTTGAGTCTCCATGCTTCCAACTGCGAAACAAAATTATGAGTAGCCCCCGTATCCACCATAGCGCGAGTACTCTTCCCATTGATCCTCAAGTCCACAAACATTAACCTTTTTGCTTGTGTAACTTTCGATGTTTTTTCCTACTTTTCCAATGCGCTCACCAGCCACACTGAACCTACCCTCGGGACATGATCCTCTTCCTCCTTGCTTTCCACCACTTTTCCCGAAGTGGAAGCTTGTAAGGCATTGAGTAATCTCTTGTGTTGACACTCACTCACTCTATGAGATCCACCACACAAGTAGCACGAAATTTTACTCTTCCCCTTTCCATTGGGTGTGTTAAACCCTTGAGACGACGAAACTTCCTTTGAGGTTGATGATTTAGAGTCAGCTCCCACACTCTTGGGTTTACCTTTCTTGAAAGACTTTCCACTGTTTCCCTCTCCGCCTAACCATTTGGATGAAGCGGTATCATCACCAACGTAATCAATCAAGCGTTCTGCAGCAGCTTGTGCAGTTGACAAGTCTTGAACTCTTTGCCTATGAAGTTCTGTCCTTGCCCATGGTTTCATCCCCTCAAGAAAATAGAATAACTTGTCCTTCTCCGACATATCCCGAATATCCAACATCAAAACAGAAAATTGTTTCACATATTCCCTGATTGATCTTGTATGCTTAAGATCTCTCAGCTTTCTCCTTGCATTATACTCAACATTCTCAGGAAAGAATTGGGCCTTGAGCTCTCTCTTCAAGTCTGTCCAACTATCGATTAGACAGCTTCCATTTTCAATCTCTTGGTACTTGGAACGCCACCACAGTTTGGCATCACCAACCAAGTACATGGTCGCAGTATTCACCTTTGCCTATTCTGAGGTCATCCTCACAACACAAAAGTACTGTTCCACATCAAACAAGAAGTTCTCTAACTCCTTGGCATCACGGGTACCCCCATACATCCTAGGTTCTTGTACCTTGGTCTTGCCAACTCACGGAGTGTTGGAGTTCCTCATAACAAGAACCATCAAATTCACCTTTGCATCCAGATCAGCCATCCGTGACTGCAAAGTTTCAACTATATGGTGAAAGTCCTCTGACATGTCGCCTATCAAACCTACTTGATGTTTTTGTGATCCCATCACTTCATCAACAAGTTCTCTCATCTGTGCCACCTCCACGGCCACAGTGTTGGTTGTTGCCTCAACCTGTGCTTCCAGCACGCTGATCCTCTCAACATTGTTTGGTGTCACGGTCACTTACCAAAGCTTTCCAAATCCCACAACAAAGGTAACCAAATTCTCGTAGCAACTCAACCTTGGCTCTGATACCAAGTGTCACGATCCGACTATTTTCACACCGTTGTGAAAGGGTCGTGCGGCGTTAGCTAAAGCACTCTTGTTTAACTAGCCGGCCCATCATTTACCAACATTCATCCACAAAACACTTTCATTAGCATTCGATCAAATGGCAGCGGAAATGGTAAGCAATCATGAAAGCAGTGGCATGTATGCAGTAAATATTGAAACAACGTAATTCATTAACACCGCCTCCATTGACATCGTGTGTTTAACGAGGGAGGCAAGTAGGCTAAACACGTTGACAATAGCTAGTGAGTTTTACAATGACTAATGAACACTCACCCTCCCATAAAGAGGTTTTTATGTAATTATCATCTTGGCACTAGGAAACATCAAAATGACCGAGAAGTCATACTGCCTTATTTGGCATACAAAGACACTACTAGCAGAAAATAACCCTACACTAGTATTTACATGATGGAAACTCATCCCAAGCACACGAGACAAGCGGTCACAAGCAAACATAATGCCCTGAACAAGCTTAGGTCGTGACACTAAGCATATGGTTGTTCATGAATGCATGTGTGTCGGTGAGTGTATATGTACTCATGCATGTGTGTGGGTGAGTGTATATGTACTCCTACATGTGTGTGTGCACATGCATGTAAGTATGAATGTATATGTGTATATAAATGTGTATGCCTACATATAAGTATGTGCACGATGTGTGCACTTAACACATAGGATAATATGCATGCACGGGTTCATACATATATGCAGGGTTATAAGCATATGTATGTCAGTGTATGCACGCATGCATGAATTTTTGGATCGTTGGATCATTGAATAGGCATACATGTGTAATACATGTGACAAAGTGCATTATTATATAGATATGAGTGCATGTGTGAGGTGTGTAAAGCATGTGCATGTAATGTGAGTATATGCATGTGGATATGCGATTATGCATGTGCATGTGCATGCACAAACATGAGAGGTGCATGTAGGTGCGTGCTTGTGTTCATATGTACGTAGATGGAAGTCCACATGCATCAATGTGTGTGGTTTACATGCATGCATGTATAGATAAAGTGCAATAGTATATAAATACATATGCATGTATGTGAGAACATTTTCGTGCATGTAGGTGTAGAAGTTGATGTGTAGGCGTGCATGGTAGGTTGTCACGGTCCAACTATTTTCACACCGTTGTGAAGGGCCGTGTGGCGCTAGCTAAAGCACTCTTGCTTAACTAGCCAGCCTATCGTTTATCAACATTCATCCACGAAGCACTTTCATTAACATTCATTCAGATAGCAGCGGAAACAATAATCAATTCATGAAAGTCGTGGCAAACAAGCAGTAGTAAACATTGAAGCAAACATAATTCATTAACAAATCCTCCATTGACATGATGTACTTAGCGAGGGAGGCAAGTAGGCTAAGCACGTTGACAATTTCTAGTGAGTTTTACAATGATTGATGAACACTCACCCCCCCCCTAAAGAGGTTTTTATGTAATTATCATCTTGGCACTAGGAAACATCAAAGTGACCGAGGAGTCATACTGCCTTATTTGGCTTACGAAGACTCTACTAGCAGAAAATAACCCTATACTAGTATTTACATGATGGAAACCCATCCCAAGCACACGAGATAAGCGGTCACAGGCAAGCATAATGCTCTGAACAAGCTTAGCTCGTGACATTCTCCCCCACTTATGTGGTCGACGTCCTCGTAGACTTTTTGCGGTAGGTACACTTCAAATTTGTCCACGAACGATTGAATATCTTCCACAAAAATCCAGCTGATTTCTTTGTCATCAAGGCACTTCCACTTCACTAGGAACTTCTGCCGCTTCTTCCTTGAGGATATGAACTTTCTGTCGGCAAGGATCTCTTCAACATCATGTCTGTCAGGTTGCACTGTCTTCAACTCTGCTCTATTGGACTGACTTCTGCTCAAGTCATTGGTGTTGGCGTTGAACGGCTTGAGGCAGTTGACATGAAACTGCGGCCTTCTCCCCTTATCTGCCCACTTCTTCATATGCTTAGAAGCTTTCTCCAGATAGGCTTGGGCAAACTCTGCATTCTGTCTCCCTTCACTGGTGAAGATGTATGCCCTTGGACTCTTTCTTCTGTACAGCTCGCCCACTGTGTGAGGTAACAACAGCAGCTGGCCTGTAACAAGCTCAAAAGGACTCTTGTTGGTTGTTGAGCGCCTTTGGGCGTTGCCACAAAACGGAGCCACATCAAGTAGTTGCACGTCATTCTTCTGGTTGTCGTTGAAAAAATGGCATAAGTACTCATCTAACAGCTCTCTAAATCTCTTCATCTGTCCGTCTGTCTGTCGATGATAACTCGAAGAGATGTCAAGGTGTGACCTGAATATCCTGAAGAACTCTGTTAAGAAGTTGTCAGTGAACATTAAATCTTGGTCACAAATAATAACTTGGGGAACACCCCAATGTTTCACAACAGTCACAAGGAACAATTGTGTCGTCTCCTCTGCCGAACAGTACTTTGGTACAGCTATGAAAGTACCATACTTCTTCCGCTCCTCCTTGTCTTGTTGGCAAGTGAGACAAGTTTTGGTATAATCAACCACATCATCCCGCGTGTGCGGCCCCCAGTAGTCCTGTCATTGGAGTCATTCTCCGCGAATACCCCTCAACGAACTTCCTGCAGTATCTAGTAAGGCCAAGAAAGGAACGCAACTCCTTCATTGTCGTGGGGATCTTCCGTTCTTGAATCATCCTTACCTTCTCCATACCCCTCCGGATACGACCTTGTTCAACCACTTGACCAAAGAATTTGTTGCTCCACCAAGCGAAAGAGAAATTCTCCTTCTTCACATCCAGACTGTTTCCCCTCAGCCTGTCGAACACCTTCCGTAGATGCTCTTCATGTTTCCTCTGAAACAACACCGATGCTCCTAACGGTGCTTTGGAAGGGCGAACACATCCCGCTTCCAATTCATCAAGTTGCTTCCCCAACTCTACCATCTCTCGAGGCGCAATCCGACATGGCCCTTTAGCAGGTGGTTTCACTCCTGATAACAACTCGATCTCATACTCCACAGTCCGTCGTGAAGGCAAATTGTGAGGCAGCTTATCCGGCAACACCTCCTTATCCTCATCCAACACCGCTTGGATGGTCGTAGGCTCCAGCTCTTGGCCTACTTCTTTGTCTACCACCACCATGGCTAGACGTGTCTGCTCACCCTTACCCAATCCTTCATTGAGTTGTATGGCTGAAAGGAACTTCCCGTCGTCTCCTTTCGTTGCAACGACTTGCACCATGCACGAGTGATCTCCCATCAGACACAGGGAACCAGCCGAAGGCATCAGCACTGCCCTCGTCCCCCTTAGGAACTCCATTCCTAGAATAACTAGAAAGTCATCCAATGGCACCGCTGTGAAATTCGCATGACCTTCCCACTGTCCAAGCTTTATCGCCACTTGCTTAGCTACTCCCAGAGTAGGCTGGGCTATAGAGTTAACTGCTTTCATGCGTCCTGTATCCTTCTCTAAGGATAAGTTGAGTCTCCATGCTTCCAACTGCAAAACAAAATTATGAGTAGCCCCCGTATCCACCATAGCGCGGGTACTCTTCCCATTTATCCTCAAGTCCACAAACATTAACCCTTTTGCTCGTGTAACTTTCGGTGTTTTTTCCTGCTTTTCCAATGCGTTCACCAGCCGCACTGAACCCACCCTTGGGGCATCATCCTCTTCCACATCGTCTTCCACTGCCTGTTCTACAATGGAAGCCTATAAGGCATTAAGTGATGCTTTGTGAGGGCACTCAAAAACTCTATGAGGACCTCGACACAAGAAACACTCAAGTTTACTCTTCCCCTTTCCATTGGGTGTGTTTAACCCTTGAGACGACGAAGCTTCTTTTGAGGTTGATGATTTAGAGTCGGCTCCCCCACTCTTGGGTTTGCCATTCTTGAAAGACTCTCCACTGTTTCCCTCTTCGCCAAACCATTTGGACGAAGCGGTCTCATCACCAACGTAGTCTGTCAAGCGTTCTACAGCCGCTTGTGCAGTTGACAAGTCTTGAACCCTTTGTCTATGAAGTTCAGTTCTTGCCCGCGGTTTCATCCCCTTAAGAAAATAGAACAACTTGTCCTTCTCCGACATATCCCGAATATCTAACATTAAAGCAGAAAATTGTTTCACATATTCGCTGATTGACCCCGTATGCTTGAGATCTCTCAGTTTTCTCCTTGCATTATAACATTTTTCGGAAAGAATTGGGCCTTGAGCTCTCTCTTCAAGGCTTCCCAACTATCAATTACACAGCTTCCATTTTCAATTTCTCTGTACTTGGTACGCCACCACAGTTTGGCATCACCAACCAAGTACATGGTCGCAGTATCCACCTTTGCCTGTTCTGAGGCCATCCTCACAACGCGAAAGTACTGTTCCACATCAAACAAGAAGTTCTCTAACTCCTTGGCATCTCGGGCACCCCCATACGTCCTGGGTTCTGGCACCTTGGTCTTGCTAACTCCTAGAGTGTTGGAGTTCCCCATAGCAAGAACCATCACATTCATCTTTGCATCCAAATCTGCTATCCGGGCCTGCAAAGCTTCCACTATGTGGCGAAAGTCCTCTGACAAGTCGCCTAGCAAACCTGTTTGATGTTTTTGTGATCCCATCACCTCATCAACAAGTTCTCTCATCTGGGCCACCTCCGCGGCCATAGTGTTGGTTGTTGTCTCAACCTGTGCTTCCAGCACGCCGATCCTCTTAGCAATGTTTGGTGCCATGGTCACTTACCAAAGCTTCCCAAATCCAACAACAAAGGCAATTGAATTCACGTAGCAACTCAACCTTGGGCTCTCACCAAGTGTCACTGACTTGGCTCTGATACCCGACTATTTTCACACCGTTGTGAAGGGTCGTGCGGTGCTAGCTAAAGCACTCTTGCTTAACTAGCCAGCCTATCGTTTACCAACATTCATCCACGAAGCACTTTCATTAACATTCATTCAGATAGCAGCGGAAACAATAATCAATTCATGAAAGCCATGGCAAACAAGCAGTAAACATTGAAGCAAACGTAATTCATTAACAAATCCTCCGTTGACATGTTGTACTTAGCGAGGGAGGCAAGTAGGCTAAGCACGTTGACAATTGCTAGTGAGTTTTACAATGATTGATGAACACTCACCCTCCCCTAAAGAGGTTTTTATGTAATTATCATCCTGGCACTAGGAAACATCAAAGTGACCGAGGAGTCATACTGCCTTATTTGGCTTACAAAGACTCTACTAGCAGAAAATAACCCTACACTAGTATTTATATGATGGAAACCCATCCCAAGCACACGAGATAAGCGGTCACAGGCAAGCATAATGCTCTGAACAAGCTTAGCTCGTGACATAGGTGCACGTCGTCATGTGCATCGATGCATGGAGGTGTGTATGTAGGTGCATGCATGGGTATGTGATATGCATGTATGAGGTATGAAAGTATGTGTATAAGGTGACTATATGCGTGTACTAAAAAATAAGTATTCATGTGGATATGTGATTATGCATGTTTGTTGCGTGAATGGTTATGTGAATATGCATTTGGATATATGTGGTTATGCATGTGTATGGGTTGGAATGGGTGGACATGCATTGATATGTGCATACATATATATATAATGCATATATGCATGCATGGGTGTGTATGAATTGTACATTGTTGATATAAAATGCACTTATAAAGTATGTGAGCATATGTGCGTAACATGAGCGCATGCATGGATAAAAAATGTATATGCATATGCATATGTGATAATGCATGTGTGTGGTATATGTTTATATGTAGGTGCATGTTATGAGCATGTGACTTTACGTGTATGCATTAATTGCATTTACATGTTGATTAGCTTTTTGATTGTTATCATAAGAAAAAATCCAAAAAAGTGTGCATTATGAGAGCTTATTGTTGTTGGTACTCTTTCATTGTGGTGGTTGGTAAGGAAAATTCAAGAAAAAAAAGAAGAATGCATCATTGGCTATTTAGAGATATGTGTGCATATAAATATATTATTTGGAATTTCACTATTATTGTGATGGTTTTTAAAGAAAATCAAAAAAAAAAAGTTTAATTAATTATGTAGCAACATATGTGTGCACGTGAATATGCTAGAGTTAGCATGTTATTATTGTTATTGTAAGGAAAATGAAAAAAAAAAAAAAAATGCATTGTTGGTTATAACATATGTGTATTTGTGTAGTAGTTATTATGGTTATTATTCAAAAAAATTGAAAATTGCAAACTACCCACAATTTTTCATAATGAACAAAATGCCCCTAAAACTCAAAAATTGTCCAAAAAATTCTCAAAAAAATTCTAGAAATCAAGTGATTATTTTTTAGTCTATTTTGATTAATTTGGTTCATTTTTTTTTATCATTTTGCATGTTTAATTGTTGCATGATCTGTGTTTGCATGTGTGGACATGTGTGCGTCCCTATGATAAAATAAAAGGTAAAGAGGTATTTCATATGGTCATACCTCATAATGTCAATTCTAAGGTAGGTTTATCTAGTAAGACCCCTTCTAGAAATCTTATTAAACATTCCTAAATCATACCACATTTTGTGTTTATTTTGAAATGTTCATAGAATGACAATTTGGGGGTTAATTAAGGGTCATTTGAATCAATTTGAGATAATCAATAGTAATTAGGTACCTTTCATAGAGCAAGCCCATGGGGGGTGCTACAACGTTCCCTTCACATAACTGTACTCCCAGAGCAAGCCCATGGGGGGTGCTACAACGTTCCCTTCACATAACTGTACTCCCAAAGCAAGCTCATAGGGGGTGCTACAACGTTTCCTTCACATAACTGTACTCCCAAACCTAATTCTGGTAAAAGCAAACTGAGACTACTGATTTCTTTGGCCTTAGGATTAGCCTTGAGACCAACTAATGAGTGGTAATTAGGTGAACCAATCTCACATAGGTAAATAACATGTTAGTGGTGAGTCTAGTGACTCAAAAGAAACTCAAATCACAAATTTCTCACCCTCGCCATCCCAGGTCAAGGCGACAGACCCCCTAGTCCGCACCTTGCAACAAATGAAAAAATCAATTAATGCTTGAAGAAAAACAAGTCCCCAAACATTCTTTCACAATCCATCCTTCGTTCAAACATTAGCCCTTCATGATCAAGCTCGTGCCTACAAAGATCAAACACAACATCTTCTCACACACCGTCAAACCCGTGTTCTAGAAGATCCACCACCACTCAATTCAAGAACATGTATAATTCGAGACCTTGAATTAGCAAAAACTTCTAGGAGATAAAATCATAGGAATACTCATTCTTCATTTCAAAAAATACACAAAGATTGTACTTAATCTTTCATTTTAATACAAAACTAAAATATTTGCTCCAAATTTTCTAGTCTTAATTCCCAAGCCATGGAATTTGTGATTATAAATTTATGGCACACCTAGTGGAACATATCTATCTCTCATCCATTTCTCCTTCACAACAACTTCTCAACTTCACACCATCAAATCTAATGGCTTCCATTTAGAATCATGCAACCAAGAATGCCACCATACATTCGGGGCCTCCAAAGGGTACGTTGTAAAAAATATAGAATGTTTATATACTAAACAAAAACAAAAAGGCATAGCATGCAAACATATTTTTTATTCCAAATCAGGTGTAAGAAAAACACGTTAAAAAAAAGGGAAAGAACTTAAAATATTGAAATATGTAATTTTAAACGAAAAAAGTAAGGGTTATTTGAATGCTAGTTATAAAAATACATAATATCAAAAAAAAAAAAAAAAACCCAGAAATTAATTTTCTATAAAAAAAATACTAACTTAAATAAGCCCACTTAAAATTGAGTTTCCTTGCTTCAATAAAGGGAAAATAAGGGGAAAAACAAAAAAAACAAAAAAAAGAATCAAAAATCTATTTTTGTTATTGACAACCAATCTAATAGTGTAAAATCCTGCAACAATCATCAGGGCTTGATAATTGGAAGACCTCTGAAGATCTTGTAGTTATCAAAGACTAATCACCAACATAAGGTCCTTGCTCATTATTGATCACACTTTTCCCGTACTTCATATTGGTACTACAACATATAAAACTAACTAGAACATTGTAGTTATCAAACACTATTTGTCGGCACATCATCATGGTACTACAATATGTAACCCCTCAGTCGACTATTGTAGTTATCAAAGACCACACACTGACATACCATCTTGGCTTGTACTTGGGCTCATTTTCCTCCTACATAGTCTTGATACTACAATATAGAACCCTCATCTGAATTTTGTAGTTATTAATGATGCAGCACCATCAATATTCTTCCTTGGTAGGTTATTCTGCAACATTTTCGGCTCAGCACATCATATTGGCACTACAATATGTAACTGAACTATACGAAATGCAAGCGGAGGAGATTGAACCATGTACCTCTTGGACAAGGAACTTGCAACTTTCTACCGCACCTAATTTTGGTTTGTAGTAGATACCATGGAAAAACATAAAATGGATACATAGATACACACACACACACACACATATATATATATAACTTTTCATTTAATCAAATATTTTCTCACTATATTAAATATTTAATATTAATTCTAATAATAATTTTCAAAATGTTTTAATAATATGAAAAGTAGCACAAAAATTGTTTAGATTCTATTTCTAATTATTTTTATTTTCAATTAACTATTATAATTACAAAGAGTATCTTTGTAATTTATACACACACATTACTGGTTCAACCACTGAGTTGACCCATCAATCTGACTTGTCCAACCAATCCAATGGCTTTGGTTGATCATAGGTCTAATTTTTAGAACCATGGCAGTTACCAAAGATCGATTGCCACTATTGTTGAATTGTAGCTCATGAAATGAGAAGTTCCTAGCAAAATAACTATTCATGAAGGAATTGCCTTTTTTCACCATCAAAGGAATATCCTAATTTCTCAAAAAGGGTAGTTTCAAGGAAAAAAAATTCACAAATTGTGCGACTCAAAGTTATATGAAGGACTAGGTGAGTGATATTTCCAACCCCACCCTTATCATTTGAGTAGCTGGAGTCTGAACAACAAGGGGAAGTAATATTGTGATTTCCAATAAGGACAAAAGCAAATTTGAAATCATCTAGGAATGTGCCTAAACTCCAAAATAGCCATAATGACATATAAAAGACAACGAATTTTCCCTTTATTTTAAGGCAACGTATTACTGAAAAACAAAACTATTGGTGATGATTCCAATCTAAAGATATTCTATAACTTGTTCCTGGGCGAAACAAGACCATATTTGAGAAAGTGAACATTTATTCCACTGTCACATCATCTTTTTTCGTGTATGACCATTTTCCTTATAGTTCGTTCATTTTACAAGTAGTGGTGCACTAGCATGAACTCTCTCCAATCTATCCATGGTGTCATGGTGAGCTCACTTTGTTTTTGGGATTTGAAAGAATTAATAGGAATTCCTGACATTGGAAATTCTTATGATGAGGTGACTTCTAGTTTTGAAGAGATCACGAGTCTTGATGATCTTCCACCGTAAATTTCTTTTATATGTTTAGCACCTTGTTAGGCAGGACTACAAGAGGATGACGATCCCCTTTCTTCTCCTAGTCATTGCATGACTTTCTCTTAATAGATAAGATCATGGTTTCATGGGAGTTTTTCTTGTTATAGTAATCCCTTTGGTGTATATTAGATATGTGCTAATTTTTTGCACCCCAAGGGTTCGTGACGTCTAAACCATCTCAATCTAACCCTTGAGAAAAATGATATATTTGGCATCCTAAGAGCCAATTCTAATGATAATAAAAAGGTATATGTTACCCTGTAGCCACGGTGATTATATTCAAACACAAACTTTTAAAGTTGTTCGAGTGATGGCTCAGGGCACACACATTAGTTTGGCAATATATGTCCTGGTGAGCACTAACAATGGTCTCACTCAAAGCATACCCAATCAGACTTCCTTGGCATTATGTATAATCCAAGGGTACTTTTCTCAGGTTCATTTTATTTTATTTCATTTATTTTATGTTAATTTTTTTATGTATTTTGGAACTTTTTTTACCTTTTACACTGCTGAAATTTGAGAGGAAAAAAAAACCAAAAAATAGAAAATGAATATTTTATGATTATATTATAATTGTTGTTGTTATTATTATTGTTGTTGTTATCATCATCATCATCATCATCATCATCATCATCTTCATCATCATTATCACTAGAACTACTACTACTACCATACTACTTGTATTTATTTTATTTAAATTATTAAAAATTGAGAATTAAAAACCAAAAAAAATTAACTCACAAAATACTAGTTTTTCTTTTCTTTTTCCCTTAACTAATTCATTAGAAGGTCCAAAATAAATAAATATTTTTTCAAAACTGCTAAAATTGAAAAAGATAATTTTGTTTGGGGCGATTCTTCCATTAATTTTTTATTTACATATTTCATGAGTTGATTTTATTAAAACAAAGTCATTGACTCGTTAAAATTACTAAATTTCAAAAAAAGAAAAAAGGATTTTCGTAAATTAAAAAAAAAAATATTGCCTTTTTGGAAAACTCAGGTTTTGTCTTTATTTTATTAACTGCAACATTAAAGTAGCGTAAGAAAGATATTTGAGATTTTCTTAAAAAGAAATATTCATAAACATTCAAAAAATGCAAGATAGAAGACTATTGGACAGAAATACACAAGGGCTTTTCCCTACCCAAGATAGTATTTAGGGTTCTTGTGTGTCGATTTGCTTGCATGTTTATTTCTATTTTTGTGCCCTAATTACTTGAATTGTCTTTGCTCATCCAACCAATATCTCCTACAATTGATCTTTGGAGTGTGTCACACTAGCGACAATCTTCGCTTAAGCTAAAAGGCTTGCACGCTTTCAGAGATTAACTTCGATTATAAGGAAAACCCTAGGAGAACAACTATAAAAGGAGTCTTGATATCTTACGTACACTTTTGACTTCTATCGTTTTATATACATTTTTGAATGTGATTTTCATCTTATTCAATATATTTTTGACAATAACTAATGTTTTGAATCAATCCAACGATATTCTTAAAGAAGGTATGCTACAACTTTCTTAGGGTTTCTTAAGGTCCATGTACTTGGATGGACTACTGAAAAAGTTGCATGGGACTCAATATTAAATGAAAGAGATAATTTGATTGAAAAATAAGGACATTGTGTTTAGTTGGTGAAATCCTTGGTTAATTACTACCATTTGTGGAACAAGTGATGCAGACATTGATACCTTCTCCATGCATAATCATACTCTTGAACTTGGTTTTAATTGCGCAAACCACTCTTCTTTTATAATAAAAGAAGATACATTAGGAGAGAAGAAAGAGATTACAAACTTGAAGAGGACAAACAATCCTCGGGGAGGGGAGTAAGAAAATAAATAAATAAATAAAACTTACGAGTAATTCAAATAAGAAGCCCCCTTTTTAAACCCTTTGAATCATTTCACCATGCACTTCAAACTTGCTAATTCAGAGCCTTTTGTTGAACTTCCTTTAAGCCCCATCCAAGTGAACTTCGTTACCTCCAAGGCCAATAGCCGAAAACCCACCTTAGCCAAGTAAATCTGACACCTCAGATACAGCCACGATGTTCCAACACTTCAGATACAGACACAATGTTCCGACACTTCAGATACAGCCACAATGTTCCAAAATCATCCAAAAGAAAACTCACTATCACTGTTAGACACGTCGCCCCATTTTTCTTCCTTACCCATGCCACTTCTCACATCCATATCTCCCTTCAGAACATTTTTAGAGACACCATAACACACCAAGTACCTTAAGTATGTGTCAAAGAACCTTTTTCATTGTCCCAGCAGAATTACCTCATATGCCCACCTGGCAAGCTTATCATCTCATATTTACTTCCCATCACCCCATTTTTCCTTCTTACCCTTGCTACTTCTCACATCTATATCTCCCTTCAGAATATTTTTAGAGACTCCATAACACACCAAGTACCTTAAGTATGTTTCAAAGAATTTTTTTCATTGTCCCAGCAGAATTACCTCATATGTCCACCTGGCAAGCATAAATCATCTCATATTTACTTCCCTTACCAGTAGACTTGTCTCCTGCATCATCGACATCCCTTTGGCTATCATACACACCCTTCCAGGAACTTTGCGAACCCCTCCCCTCAACTGTCACAAACCAGCAACTGCTGATCAAGCTGTCATCCTCACAGCAGCCCTCTCATACAAAGCGTGCAGGGGCATAAACCAAGATCCCAAGACTAACTGAACCGCTCCTATCCCTTGTTGGTATTTGCCCTACAAGATTCACCCTGTCATCCATCCTGTGTGGCAATGTGGAAGTTCCGTTCCCCCTTTTCTGCAATATGGATATGGCATGTACCCTGTTCAGTGAAGAGGAAAAATCTGGTGATTCCTCCTCCAAATAAGAATTGACTGTAGCAGGGCTATACAAGACCTTCCTAAAATTTGTATTGGGCTGATTGCCTTGATTATGTAGGTAGAAGTTTGAAGACTCAAAACGAGAAACTGTCCCCTCTTGGGAATACACCAATTTCAACAGAAACATTTGACCCTAACCTTCTTTGGGCCCAAACAAAATCACTCTTCTTCTGCTCAAGGTAAGTCTTTCTCTAGCCACTGATCATTGGACCTCTTGATCCCCAACTGAGCTAAATTCTGACCCAGGAGAACCAACTTACCCAACAACAGGCCCCAGTCTAACAAAATTCATCCCAGGCCCAGACCATTCATTGCCAACCCTGCATAACCTCTTGCAAAACCCTAGCTGCATCTGCCACGAGTCACTTGCCATCTCCACTTATCTTATGCCACAAAATCTCACCACATTGCACAGGGATGATCACTCTCCTGCAACAAAACTTCCTTCCATGATCGAGATTCTCACTGACATGTAAAAAATCCTTCTATCATCTGTACCAATTGCCACATCAGCGTCACTCACCATGCAGGGTGGCAGCGCCTCTCACCATACAGCGAAGTTCCTTACCAGAATCCTCCACCAACAGTTGAAACTCTCTCAAAAAACTCCCCCAACCATCATCAAAAACACCTTCTGGACAAGGAATACAGAAGAACTTTTCCTATTCCACCCCAAGCCTAATTCCAAGAATTTTCACTTCCTCATCTAACTAATCACTATCCAATAATCCACCCTCCCAAACCTTATTTTACAAGAACCCCCCCCCCCCCATCTGCGAACCATTGCGCTACAGCCAAAGAAATCCTAGCCCAGCAATTACAAACTGGATTTCTCTTGAACAAAGAAACAAGGCCACTCTTCCCTCTTCTAAGTGCAGATTGAAGGATTTCCCTTCGACCTGGACAGTCCTCCATCAACCACCTTCTCTCATGACAAAGAGTAGCCATGATTGATAAGGAAACAAGAAAAACCAGCAAAGAGCGAGGGCTTCAAGAGGGGAGAAAGGGTGATTTGGAGGTTTGTTGGCAGCAATACTGCTTCACCAGCCTGAGAAAATGGCCTGTTGCCTGTCATTGATGCCAAGAGTTTCCCACATGTTGTATGTAAATCAAACCTAATCAGTTTTTATTAATTTAGGTTTGACCCAGAATTTCATATAAACTTGTCATTAATTAGGTGACTTGACCACACCTAGGTTAAACAGAAGGTTGGTTTCAACTCCATGGAATTTAAAGGAATAGAAACCCTATTTCCACAAATCTTCTCGCAGTCCATCACGCTGTTGGATCTCTAGACCTGCACATTATGGAGTGTGATTACAGGAGCTCCAAAACATTTCTATCATTGACTTCATCATTCCCCATTATTTCAACAATGAGCAGACCAAACAAGAATCTCTGCTTTGTTTCTTGCTGCTTCTAGGGGAAGACTATTCTTTGATCTATTTGGACTCTCAACCTTGGGAGAATTTTACTTCATTGGTTGTGTTTTCTTCTCCTCCCATACTTCAAAGTTAGCACAAAGTGTTCTCCAATGAGGGGAGGACAAAACAGAGGCTGGCAGCCAAATTTTTCAGAATTATGGGATTTTATTGAGATTATTATGTAATTTTGATTTTTGAGGAAATCAAGTAAGGGATTTTAGATATTAGATTTTGGAATAATTTTCTGTTTAGATTTTTATTTTCCTATTGTAGTGTCTTTGTTGCTTATATAAGAGTATGTCGTTAGATATGCAAGGAGTGCATTTAGGAACCGGATTGTGTTGGAGGGCATTTCTTTTGTGTGTAGACATGTGTCCACGCTCCTCTCTCTTCATCTCTGTTTTCTATCCTCCTCCCTATATTGATCCACCTAGATTTTGTTAGCAGGTGCTATTTTTGAAAGGAAGCAGAGAAAAATAACCATCTTTTCCTCCATTGTCAATGATCCAGGGAATTATCAGATGTGGCTCTCTCAATTCTGGTTATCATTTGGAGTCTTTGGAGGTGGCCAACTCATAGATCAACAGATGTGGACTCTTCTACAGAAAGAAACAAAACATAGCTTCAATCCTTATGACCTTTATTTCTTGTTGCATGGATGGAGGAGAACAGGAGAGTGTTTCAAGAGTTAAGAGTTGTGTTGTACTTGGCTCAAAGATAGGAGACTAAGAGTTCAAAATTTCAATATACTGGAAATAGTGAAATAGATAAGCAGTGCATATTAGGCTTAAATGAATTTTGGCCAGTAAATTAGTTATTGACAAGGGTTGGCACACATTGGTGCTTTTCTATAGCCATAAATTTGCTTTTACTGATTAAAAATTGTATAGGTCAATTACCTCCACCATAGAATACAGATTTTCAAATAATAATTTACCAATATTTGTCCTTTTCACAAAGCAATGCCAAAATCACAATAAAGAACTTCTGGTGATAATTGACACATGGCTATAAGTATCTGAAATCTCAGCCCTATTTTACCTTCCTGTATGAGTTTCATAGGGAGAACTGAGAACCTTACATTAATTTTGAAAATAAATGCACCACCAAGACCGTGGCCTGCTGGTAGAGTAGGCGGTGATGGTAGGTCTTAGATTAAGACTGTCAATGCATTCATGGAAAAATAATAATAAATAAAAGAACAAAAAAAAACACACAACTGTATAAACAAATACTCACAATCACAGAAGTTGAAAACTATGAATGAGAGAAGAATGGAAGAACTTGTCATTTCCTTGTACAAAAAGTATGCTTGGTTGATCAAAACTACTAAACAAAAGAATCATGCACTAAGAAAAGTATGCCAATATTGTAATGCTTTAACAACACAAAAAATGAAATTGAATATTAAACCTCCTACATAAATTAAGAAAAATCAACCAATCATGTATGCACAAACTTATAGGAAACGAACAACCAAATCAATGATTAAAGCTAGAAATATAGAATGATATCCAAAATAAAAGAGGGCTACCAGTAAACTATGCATACCGAGATCCCCAGTGACAGAAGTCTGAAGACACTGAAAAGAAGTTTATTGGGTCATCAACATATTTGGCTAGCACCCTTCCATACATTGCTTCTTTTTCTGAATCAAGAGCACCAACCAAAATTGGCACAATTTTTACCGAGTACCTATATTGGACCATAAAGTCAGCCCAATAAAAGACAGGTAGAGAAAATAAGTTTAACATACAACATGGTACAACATGCTTACCCATGAAATACTTTGGCAAGATACGGCAAGTGCATTTCCATGCTATGTTCTTCCTCGTCTACTTGCAGATCCATAGTTTCAAATTTTCCTGTAGCTTTTAGCTCCTCATTGACTAGTTTAACAGTCAAAAAATAAACTGATTTACCAACCACAACATTTTTTATTTTCATTTTTTTCCATGCCAGAAGGAGAGAAAAGAGGAAAAAAGTACCTTCCAAATCAATTGGCAGGTCTCCAATAGGCGTCTTGTAAATTGTGGCACTTGAAAGAGCACATTTGGGAGTGTAGTAGTGATGAGACGGACCAAGAATAAACACCCGTAAACTGATATAAGGGGAAAACATCAAGAAGGGCCAGGAAATTAAAAGCCAGCTAGCCATTTAATTATCAAGAATGCTCAACTACATATTGATTACAAAAAGAACAGCAACCCAACCACCCCCCCCCCCCCCAAAAAAAAAAAAATGAATAATACCTAGCTGAAGCTAAAACAGAAGCCTGTAGTGAATCTAGGTTCACTATAATAGAACAGTCCAGCTTACCAGTACCTTTTTATAAACATGGCTAATGGCACAGACTCCTTGGCTGCTAGAACTGATGACTCATGATTATATAATATGGATCTCTTCACCACCACCACCGCCACCACTCCCCCCACCCCCCACGCATGCTCTGTGGAACCCAAAAAGGCAGAAATGGAGGGCAACCTTGCCCCTGATAATGAGATGCCAGCTCTCTTCAAACATAATTACTGATATTTGTCCAAGACTCCAAGTTTGAAATGACTTCACAGCAACACCCCCCCCCCCCCCTACCCCCAAAACAAAGAGCTATTTTTCACAAGGGAATACTAACACAGCATCCACCACCTACCCAAAAAAAAATTCAGTTGCCATATTTGGCTTCACCACATTGGCTAACTTCAGAATTATTTTAAAATTTTAAAATAAAAAGGAAACATATAATTTTCCTTATCCAGTTCCTAATCCCTTTTTTAGTGCCCCACTGTCTGATAACACAAACCCCACTCCCCCCACCCCTCCCAAAAAAAAATCTATATGCAATCTAACTATAGAAGGATGAAATAAATTTTAATGAATGTAGATACAGCAAATCAACCATTGTAACTAGCCCCAGCATATTCAACATACAAGACACCAATATCCCTCCAAAAAAAAAAAATATTAATAATGCACAAAAGGACGACACATGCAACCCTGCAGACAATCACTGTGATATCCTTGTCTGCATACTAAATGTATGCAAATGCACATGCTGGTTCTCACTGCAGAAAGAAATTAAAATTTCTGCAACTGCTCACCACATGCAAACAAGAATCATCAGGCATAGAATTACACTTTAATAGCTCATTGAACAGAAGCAAATGCATAGCTAATCTTAAATCCAAAATTTGAAGCATAAAAAATTCTATATTAGTGCATAATTATATCTATCTTCAAGTATCTATATTTTTTTTTATAGTAAAAGAAAATTATACTAATGAGAGAAGAATTTACAATAAGGAGAATGAGACCTATCCCGAAGAAAATATGGAGCAAACCATAAAAAAACAACTAAAACCTACAGAAAAAGGAGAAAAAAGCAACAAGCCAGCTCATTCCTCCAATCTCTTTGAATCTCCTGGAAACTATTTCCTCTAAAAAAACCCAAAACCAACGCAACCAAAGTGATGCTAAATACTGGATCTTATCTCAGACCAGCTCCCAAATTAATTTTTTCGAAGAGAATCCCCGTGCATTACATTCCATTCCATTCATATCCCCCATAAAACGGCAAATAAACCACACCTCCATAAGGCTGCCCTATCCTTCCTTCTGCCAAAACCTGTAAAAGAAATGACAAGTAAGTCTTCCACTGATACAGGGCACACCCAACTCTCCCCCATAATACCAAACAGCTTATTCCAAATCCTCCAAGCAAAAGTGCAGTGTAAAAGTAGAAAAGAAGCTGTCTCAGAGTCCTTGAAACAGGGCCCACAAACCTCAGGAGGAAGAGCCTTCAAAGGTCTTCTGATTTGCAACAAGTTGTTAGCATTTATTTTATTAATCACAACCAACCAAATGAAAGCCTTAATTTTTTAGGGAGCCATGACCTTCCAAATTATAGGAAAGAACAGAAATGAAGAATTAGAACAAATCAAGAATTCAAAAACAGATTTGCAAGCATATACTCACCACTGATCCAAGGACCAGGAGTGGACATCCCTCCTCGATGAAAGATTACTTCCGTTCAATAAAGATTACAAAGAAGACAACTCCTCCATCTCCCTATCATTAAGAGATCTCCTAAAATGAAGATTCCAGGATACCAAAGGACTACTCAAAACCCCCAACAGAAAAAGATATGGTTCTGTTGTGCTTAGCACTCAATCGAAAGAGACGAGTGAAAGACGTGGGCAAAGCTACAATACCTAGCCAAGGGCCTTTCTAGAAGCGGATACGTAACCCCCTCCCCACCACAAGTTTAGTGTGAGGGTAAAGGAAGGATAAATCTGAGAAATGGACCTCCACGGACTCCCCAAAGAACATCTTAAATTACTATTATTCTTATCCAACCCAAACTTACTTCTTATAACTCTATGCCAATTAGAAGATTTTTCTAGAAGGACGCGTCATAACCATTTAGCTAAAAGCATGGTGCTTCCAGACACCAACTTACCTAGACACGCCCCTCCCTCCTTCTTAGTCCTACAAACCTCATCCCATCTAAGTAAGGGATCCCTATGAAACCCCATGCCAGACCACAGAAAGTCTCTCGTAATTTTCTCAAGCTTATTGGCAATCTCCATTTGGAATCTTAAAAACAGAGAAAATAAAGTGGGATGAAAGAACAAGCCCGCATTAGAGTAATTCTCCCCCCTGAAGAGAAGAGAGCCCCCTTCCACCCATCTAACCTCTTCGTCATCCTTCCCACCACTGCATTCCAAAACTCTGATGCTCTAGGATTCCCCCCAAAGGAACCCCCCTAAGTAAGTCAAACTCTACTACAGTGACTAATCCCATCAGGCCAATCAGCAGATGTTACTGATGGAAAACATAGTACCTTAAAATCTCAGACAAACAGATAAAGTCAATAAATAGAGAAGGAAAATTATTGAAATATGGGGAACTAATTATGATAAACATTTATAGAATAAGAAGAGAACAGAGGAAAGAAAGAGAGAAATGCGCACATGTTTGTTGGGTCAATGTTGCCAAATGCAAATGCAGCAGCACTACCTGAATATGAATAACCAGCATGTCTGTAGAATGAATACCAATAAAGCACAATGAATTAGCTTCAGAGTGAAGAACTACATTAATGCTGAAAGTGAAACTAGGTCCCTAACTTACGGGGCAATCACGCCTCTCACATCAGGAGATTTAGTCAATCCAGATGCACTGAGCCATTCATCAAGCTCTTCTTCAAGTTCCTCAGCTAACAAATAATAGAAGATAGCAATAAACCATTATGAGGTAAAATAAACACTGTAGGAGCACAAAGATATCATCTTTATTGGGATTAAATTTCCCTGACATAAATCTTGATAATTTACATCTAAAGTTTCAAACTAGTGCTGCTAAAGCTATGTAGTATCTGAAACAATTCCTACACCCAGTCTATAATCATAATACCATAAAAAAAAGAAGATTTATTAAAAAAGAAATGAAAAAAAATTTAAAAAAAAAAAAAAAAACAAGGCATCAACAACAATAACAAACCAAGCCTCAGTCCCGCTAGATGGGGCCAGCTACATCAATCCTTTTCTACCAATTTACACAATCATGGGCATTTCCTCCAACAATTTAAGAGATATTAAATCCTTACTATCTCATTTCACGTTCTTTAAAGTCTACCCCTACCCCTTTGACTACCATTAGCAGTAACTAGCTCACTCCTCCTCATAGGTGCACTATTTGGCCTATATTTCAGATGCCCAAACCATATAGTCAACCCTCCCTTATCTTCTGCAGGCGCTATGCATAATATACCACAAATACATTCATTACTTAATTTTTCTTTTAATGTCATCCCACTCATCCATCTTAGCATTCTCATTTCGGAAACTTTTGCTCTTTGGATATGTTGTTTCTTAGTTACCCAACATTCTGACCCATATAGCATAGTTAATCTTATAGTCGTCTTATAAAAGTTCCCTTTGAATTTTAAGTATATTCTATGATCACAAAACACAATCAAAGCACTTCTATATTTTACCCACCTTGCTTTAATTCTTTGTATAACATCTTCTTCAAGTTCTCTTTCAGCTTGCATTATATACCCAAGGTATCTAAATCTCGTAGTGCTATTAATTTCTTGAACATAAATCTTTTCTTCAATATTCCACCTACAATTATTGAAATTACATTTCATATATTATGTCGTATTTATACCTAAAACCATTGGATTCTAAAGCTTTGCTCCATATTTCTAACTTAGATTCAACTCCAACCCTAGATTCATGACTCCAGACAATATCATCTGCAAACAACATACACCATACATCCTCATTTTGGATACTCGTAATAAGTTCATCCATCACCAATGCAAAAAGATAATAGGTCAAAAGCAAATATTTGATGTACACCTATTGTGATTGGAAATTCCCTAGATTTTCCACTTGTAGCCCTAACGCTAGTCATTAGACTTATTACTCTATCCCACATATCCTTAATTACATCAATGTACCTATTACAAACGCCCTTTTTTCTCTAAAACCCAGCATAGAACTTCTCTAATACCCTATCATAGGATTTTTCTAAGTCAATAAAAAGTTAAAAACCATATGCAAGTCCCTAATCTTTTCTCTAAACTCTTCCATTAATCTTCTTCAAAGGTATATGGCTTCTATAGTCGATCTCCTAAACATAAAACCAAATTGATTTTCTAAGACCCTCATTTCCAACCTTAGTCTTTGCTCATTTACCTTTTTCCACAGTTTTCATTGTATGTCTCGTAAGTTCAATTCCACAATAATTATTACAAATTTGAATATCTCCTATATTTTTGTACAAAGGTATTAAAGTGCTTTTTCTCCATTCATCTGGCTTTTTCTTAGCTTTTATAATTATTTTAAATAAAGATAAGAGGAAGTGTTGACACCCTATTTTGTCTAGGGCCAATTTAACTATAATTGGAACTAATTAAGGGTTAGAAGAGCAATTTAAAAGTCAATAAGAGCTCATGGGCAGATAATCAAAATTTAGTCCTTTCTCCCTACATTACAATGGGCAAATCTTGCATTCAAGGTAATTTGGGACCTTAATTTTATTATTGGACGTTCATTTAATCAAGAAAAGAGGCTTATCCTCATTTTAATTTGAAATTGGACAAGAATTGGGGTAAAAATAGGGCCCAAACACCTCTTTTGGACATGAAAGTAAACTCCTTTTGAGATAAAGGGTATTTTTGGATGAGGGAAAAGAGGGAAGCCCTAGCTTTGCTCTATTTAAAGGGGCTTAGGCTTCAAAGCAACACACACAAGAGGAGGCAAAAGGGGAGCACGTTAATCACAAGGAAAGGGCTGCACACCCAAGCTAGGGAGAGAAAAGAGAAAAGAAGAAAGAGCCTCTAATGAAATCAAGAGGCCAACATGTGAAAACATGGGATTTCTCAACAATTCAAAGTATCAAGATATGGGGTAAGTCTTTTAATCTTGATCTCTCATTAAGATCCTGCGTTTGGTATGTTTAAACTCTGATTAATGGCTAAAGATGATGATCCAATACGCACAAGGAGGTAAGGTTCCTTATAGGTAGGATTTTTAGCTTTGTCTTATTGAAAGTAAGGATTTTTATGGCTTAAAATTTCAATTCTCTCTTGCTCTAAGGCCTTGACTATGTAAAATCAATAATCTTGGGCTGTTTTACAGGCAGAAAACGCCGAAGAAGAGCTCACCGGAGTTTTGTCGGCCGAAAAAAGAGAAGGGAGAGGAAAGTTGGAAAAGGAGTGATGTTTACGTGCATGGGATGTCAAAAGGAAGGGAAAAATGTCAAGCATTAATCTCAGGGTCAGAATAGGCAAAAAACTAGGTAGGAACAGCCCCAAAATGTCCAAAATCTGGTCATCTCCATTGTCATTGGCGGCTGCCATCTAAGTTCATTACAGGCTGTTTTTTTGTCGTTTTTGGTGATTTTTTTTACTTAGAGAAGATTCTTGGGGTTGAAACGAGTCTCAACAAAAAAAGGGCACTCAATTTGTCTTTATTTTTCTTTTCTGTCCTAATTCTAAAAATATTTTCTTCTAGGTTTTTCTTTAACTTTTTGTCTAGTAATTTCAACATTTTGGGATTTTTTGTTGGATATTTTAGACTTATTAAATATTTTATATGGATTTTCCCATGTTTTCTTATGTTTTTAACCTTTGATAAATTTATAAAAATTCATAAAAATCACAGGAAAATTTATTAAAAATTCCAAAATTTTCCAGAAGAGTTCTTATTCTGTTCTTAGGATTTTCCAAGTGTTTTGAATAAGTTTTCATTTTAATTTGAATGCGCAAGTCAAAAAATGTAAAATCCCGAGCCCTCGGTGTCCCATAGTTCTCTGTTTTGTGTGCTATTAAGCATGTGTGAATGTTGGAATGATGAATTTATGCCAAAATGCAGTGGATATGATATTCTTAAATGGTCACTTTGAAGCTTATGTTGATTTGGAATGTATGCATGTTTTCAATAATTTATGTAGTTGTTGTGTTGTGAAGTGATTTAACTAGTCATGGAAACATGTTTGGTTTCTTATCTTATATAAGATTGGATTGAATGTTTGAGAATCGTAAACATAATTAATGAATCCAACGATGGATCCCCAAAGAACATGTTGTTGATCTTCGGGTGGTTCTTGAGGTGAGGGAAGTCTCACAACACTGATAGGTTGCCAGATGGTTGTAAGGTGGAACAATATTTAATGGCATCGTAAATAAATTCACTAAACACTCCTCTTCGATTATAGTATTGTATTACGTCACATGAAAATGATTGTGTATTTAGTATTAGTTTGACATTAAGCATGATACATGTTTTGTATAACTCATGTGACGAAACCATCCCTTCCATTATCATAAAACTTAATTAATGAATCTGACGACGGATCCTCAAGGAACATGTTTTTCATGTTGTTCTTGAAGTGAGGGAAGTCTTACAACACTGACGGGTTGTCCAATGGTTGTAAGGTGGAACAATATTTAAAGGAAAGGTAATCTAACTAAACAAAGATTCAAAGACCGGTATTGATTAATGTTTGAACAATTTGAACTTACCATGGTACCATTCGAAAGGATGCAGGGGGTGCTTAATACCTTCTCCTCACATAACTGAACTCCCGAACGCAACTCTGGAACGTAGATTAGAGACTATTGGCTCCTTGGACCTTAGGATTAGCTAGAGACCAATTAATCAATAGAAATAAGGTGAACTTAACCACACCAAGATAAAAAAGGTTAGTAGCAAATCCATGAACCTATATAGTGTAGGATAAAGACATTTAACATCTTTGGATAGTCATCCGAGTCAAGGCGTCAAATCCTAACTCTCAAGTGTTGACAAAGAGTTTCTTTAAAAAATGAGCTGGAAGAGGCGACCTTTAAGGAAATAAGGGCAAAAGACCAATTTTTAAATGGATCAAGAATGGTGATTACAATTTTCATTCTTTCTCGGGCTAGATAAAGGGAAAAGGAGAAAAAATTTAAGTAGGGTGTTAGATGTGGGCAGTGAGAGAGTCACTAATAACAAATACCAAACCGCTTCCGTTATTACTAACTTTTTCTAGGGTTTGTGCTCAGGAGGATCACTACAGAACAACATTAGAGGGATTGGATTGGAACCTTATAACTAATGATCAAATGTGTTGGTTAGAGGAAGTGAGGGGGGCGGTTTTTGGGATGGAGAGGGATAAGGCTCACAGCCTAAATGACTTTAACATTGCTTTCTTCCAAGATTGTTGGGAAGCAGTAAAGGGCAATCTATTGAAAGTTTTTACTAAGTTCTTCAGAAATGTAATTTTAAGTGAGAGGATTAACTCCTATCTTATACCCTTGGTGCCTAAAAAGTCTAAATCTATTGTTCATTAGTTAAGGATTGAAGACCTATTAGTTTTTTCACTAGCATGCATAAGATTATCACAATTCATACCTAATAGGTTGAATAAGATGCCTATTGATACTATCTCTAGCGCTTAAGGCACTTTTTCTTTTTTTTGGGGGGGGCGGGGGGGAGAAGGTCGTCACATAATGAGGTAGTAGAGGATATTCAAAGGAATAAGAAGAGGGTATTTGTCTTTAAATTGATTTTGAGAAAGCCTATGACAGACTAAGTTGGAAGTCTTTGCTAGAAAGGGTTTTGGCTAGTGTTGGTGTCGTTGGATTAGGGGTTATTTGTCTAATGCATGATTCTCGGTGGCTGTGAATGGTGAACCAAAATCCTAGTTCAGTGCTTCAAGTGGCATTAGACAAAGAGACCCTCTCCCCTCTTTTGTTTGTCCTTGTGGCAGATGTTTTGAGTAGAATGGCGAATTGGGCGGCAAGGAGGGGGTTGGTGAGAGGATTAGAGTTGGAAGAGAGGAAATGGTGGTCTCTCATCTCCAGTTCACTAATAACACCATGTGCTTTCTAGATGACCACAATCTATCTTTCACAAGAATATTAGGTATTCTCTATATTTTCGAGAGGTGTCTAGACTTAAAATTAATATAGGGAAAAGTGGTTTAGTAGTTTTGAATGTGCCCGTTGAGCGTGTTAGGGAATAGGCTACTGAAGTGAGTCGTGGTATTTTGGATTGGCCTTGGACTTACCTAGGAGTCCCTTTGGGGGGTAACCATAGCTATGAATTTTTGGAATCTGGTAGTGGAAAGGGTGACAAAGAGATAAGATGGTTGGAAGGGAGTTCTTTTTTCTCTTGGGGGTTAGAATTATTTTGATTCAGGCATGTATTTCTAGCAGTCGTTATACTTTCTATCTAGTTTTAAGTCTTAAGATTCCAATGGGGAATACTAGCAAGCTTGAGTGGATAATGAGAAACTTTTTGTGGTCTAGTGGAGAGGGTCATAGGTATCATTTAGTGAGTTGGGATGAGGTAAGGAAGGGGGGTTGGGTCTTGGTAAGCTAGTGTCTAAAAGCAATGCTCTTTTAGCTAAATTATTATGGCGCTTACAAGTTACCACTAGAAGAATTGTCCCTCTGGCATAAAGCAATAAGAAGCAAGTTTGGGTTGGATGAGAATGCGGAAGATACCAATGTTAATTTAAGATGTTCTTTGGAGAATCCATGGAGGTCCATTTCTCAAATATATCCTTCATTCAACCCTCATGCTAAACTTGAGGTGCAGTGTGGTTCTGATATCCATTTTTTGGAAAAACCCTCGGCTGGGAATCCTTTTCCACTTCTTTCCCTCGTATCTTTCATCTGAGTTCAAAGCAAAATAGAGCCATATCTTTCTTTGTTGGAGACTTAAGAAACCCTTTTGTTTCCTGGAATCTCCACTTTAGGAGACCTCTTAACGATAGGAGATTGTGTGTATTATTTATTATCTTTATTGGATGGGAGTAAACTTTTTTCGTGGAGGGATATTTGTTCTTGGTCTTTGGATCAGCTGGGAGTGTATTCTTGCAAATATTTTTTTGAATTTTTTATTTTTTTCAACTCTTCATTTCCGCTCTATCCTATCATTTGAAAGGCCAAGGCTCCCCCAAAAATTAAAGCGTTCCCTTTGTTGTTTGTGCTTGATAAGATAAATACTAACAACTTGCTGCAAATTAGGAGACCTTTGAAGGCTCTCTCCTGATGTATGTGTGCTCTATTATAAAAACTCCGAGACAGCTTTTCATCTTCCTTTGCACTAGGAATTTGCATGGAGGATTTGGAAAAAGCTCTTTGGTATTACGGGAAAGAGCTGGGTATGTCTTTCAGTGGAAAATTTGTTAGCCATCTCTTTCTTGGGTGATAGAAGGATGGATCAGCAGCATTATGGAAATGTGGTATTTTTGGGGTTTTATAAAATATGAATGGAGCAAAATGCTCGGATGTTTTCTGGGGAAAAATTACACTGGATGTGTTGGTTTGGGAAAAAATTCAGTACTTAGTCTCACTATGATGTGTTGGTTATGCATTTTCCCAGTGGGGCGGGGGGTGGCGCGGGGAGGGGGACAAATTTTCAGGAGTTACAAAGAGATTGGAGGAACACGCTAACTTGTTGATCTTTTCTCTCGTTGTTGTTTTTAATTATTTATTTCTTGTTTGTCCAGTTTTTCTCGAGAGATGTCTCATTCTCCCTGTTTTACATTCTTTCTCTATCAATGAAAGCTTCTTTTGTTCCAAAAATAAATAAATAAATAATTATATTAAAGACACAATTAACCACATAATTCCATTATCACCATAACATTTCCGAACTTCAATTGGTATGTCATCCGATCTTATAGCATTTCCACTTTTCATATCTTTTAATGCAAGCTTAACTTCATTAACTCTAATTTAAGAATAAAACTCGAATTTTCATATTTTCCCTCATTTTTCAAGTTTAAGTTTAAGCCTTCTACTTGGTTTTCATTAAACAGTTTATTAAAGTAACTTGGTCATCTTTCTTTTACGTCTTCTTCTTTATTCAAGACATTGTCATCCTCATATTTTATAAATTTTACACTACCTAAGTCCTTGCTCTTTCTTTCTCTAGCTCTAGCAAGTTTAAATATGTCTCTTTCCCCTTATTTTGTATCTAATTTAGCATATAAATTATTATATGTTCAACGTTTAGCTTCACTAACAGCCTGTTTTGCATCTTTTCTTGCCATTTTATACTTCTCAAAGTCTTTCATGTTTCTATATTTTTGTCATGTTGTATGCCAAATTTTTTTTGTCTCTACAGCTTTTTGAACACCTTGAGACCACCACCAACTTTCTTCACTAATCGACATTTTCTTCTCTAGATTCACCTAGAATCTCTTTTGCTATCTTTTTAATAGAGCTAGCAATCCTACTCCAAAGAGTGTTTGCATCTACACTATCCCCTCTTGCCCAATCACCCTCTTTGATCATTGTATCTTCAATTTTTATTATATTTTCTCCCTTTAGGTTCTACCACCTATTTCTTTTGCATCGATTCATGTTACCCTTTTTCTTCCATTTTTTAGTGTTCTTCCTTCTTCTTAAAGCATGCATTAATTGTAATAAGATCATATGACATGGAAAAATCTAAAGATAATATCACCAAGCTCATTTTTATCTCCATGTCCATGTCCTTTATACCCTCTCATAACCTTTATTGTCCTTTCCAATGTGAACATTCAAATCAGCTCGTTTGAATATTTTCTGAGTCCTTGACATCCATTGCATAATACTTCATATATCTTCCCAAAATTGTCTTTAAGGTTCTCTGCTAAGCCTAGATGAGGAGCATAAGCTCTAATGAAATTTATTGTCTCTTGACCTAAGACTATCTTGATTTTTATGATTCTATCCTCTACTCTTTTAGCATCTACGACGCCATCTTTTAGGTATTTGTCTAAAATGATCCCAATCCAATTCTTATGTTTTTCTTTTCCAGTGTACCAAAATTTAAATTCTGATTTTTTCAACTTCTCTAGCTTTCTCCCCTAACCACATAGTTTCTTGAAGGCAGATTGCCAACAAGGCAACCTTCTAAAAAGAACACTAAGGAAATTGAAATATCCTAACAAAAAATTACATCAAAGCAGCTCTCCAATCACGTTGAAGAAGACGAGGAAGAAGAAGAAGAAGATAACGAAGGGTTTACTGGATTCGAAATTGAAGACAGACTAGAAAGGCTGAACATTGTAGAAGGAACTCCAGTGGCTGACACACTATTGGAAGCTACAAGAACTCCTAGAGCAAGAAGAGGGGCTAACCCCACAGAATCATCAGGTTGCCTAACAAACTAAATTAGGACAACTATAGGGCACTAAATGCTGCTAACCCAACAGCCTTAGACATGCACATTTTTCATTGATTTGCTGGAGAGTGCCTAAACAGTCGGACAAAGTTTGAGGGCCAGCTCTGCAGGTTCAATGGGGATGGTTTCATTGTTCTTGTCGGTAGCTATGGGAAAAAACAATCAAGTGAGAGGATGCTGAGGGAGATAAACTTTTAGCACAGGTAATAGAATCCTAAAATCACTACATTGCACACACATTAGAGCTGAAGAACATAATGTACATGATTTTGCATGGTCCTACATTATACAACAAAGAAGTGGCTAATGGCATAAACAAAAATGCAAGAAAATAATAATCCAACATAGTCCTACATTATACAACAACATAGTAATCAACAGTACGCGCACACCGTGCACCTAGGCGTGAGGCGCAGTGGGGCGGCAAGGCTAGTGCCTCATCAGGGTTGAGGTGAGGCGACCTTCAAGAGGTGCAGGCAGGCGAACTGAAACTCTGGGCCAGTGAGTCGTGCCTGAGATATCTAACCTTTTAACTTCATTTTTTTCTAACCTTTTAAGAAAGAAAACGTAGCCATACTCGAACCGGACCTAGACCTAGCCCTAGCCCTAGCCCTAGCCCTAGCCCTAGCCCCAGGCAGAGGCTTCGACTCAAACCAGCAGGTCTAGGCTTCATCTTTGAGCCTTTGAACCAACACGAAACCAGCAGTCCAGGCTTTGCCTTCACGTCTTCAAGCCTTCACCAGCAAGAAAGCCATCGCAGGAGCCCTTCGTCTTCAAGGTTCGAGCCTTCAAACCAGCACAATCTTCGTCCTCAGGACTTCGAACCAGCATGAAACACCTTCATCTTCAAGCCTTCGAGTCTTCGAGCCTTCACCAGCAAGAGAACCTTCGCAAGAGCCTTTTGTCTTCGAGGTTCAAGCCTTTGAACCAGCACGACCTTTGTCTTCCAGTCTTCAAGCCTTCCCCAAGCAAGAGAGCCTTCGCCAGAGCTTTAGAACAAGCGAAAGGCTTCGAGCCATTGAGTCGTCATTGCCAGTCTTTGTGATTTGTCAGGCAGGTCTTCTTCTGCTTCAGTATTTTGCTGCTGCTGCTGTTGCCTTCTTCATCTTCAGCTTCTTCTTCTTCTTCTTCTTCTTCTTCAGTTCTTCTTCTGCTTCTTCATTTTTAGTTCTTGTTCTGCTTCTTCTTCTTTTTCTTCAGTTCTTCTGCTGCTGCTGTTGCCTTCTTCATCTTCAGCTTCTTCTTCTTCTTCTTCTTCAGTTCTTCTTCTGCTTCTTCTTTTCTAGTTCCTCTTCTGCTTCTTCTTTTTTACTTCTTCTTCTTCTTCTTCTTCTTCTTCTTCATGTTCCTCAGGGCTCAGTATTTTGCTGCTACCCGCTTGCTGGTGGCTGGCAGGCTGCCCTGCTCTTGGCAAGTTATAGATTAACTTGCATTAAGCCATTATGTTGATGCTTTTGGGCCTTCGGCCTGGCAATTTCACTTCCTTTCTAATTTGAAGCTTGAACTCTTGCATGCGTAATTACTTATGTTGAACTATGTTTGTTTCACTTGGAACTTGGTACTTGTTGTCATAATTTCTATGTGTTTATGTTTTGGTATTGAAACTTGAACTCTTGCATGTGTAATTACTTACGTTGAACTATATTTGTTTCACTTGGAACTTGGCACTTGGTTGTCATAATTTCTATGTGTTTATATTTTGGTATAAAATATTTAGCATTTTAAATTATAACATTACTATTGATATGTTTTCATATATCAATACCCATCAAATAGGCATTGTACACAATTTTAATAATTGTGCACCTCACCTTTGTGAGGCAAGCACCTTCGCCTCGCGCCTCGGCTCCAAGTACCCTTTGTGCCTGAGTGCGCCTTGCAACTTTGACAATATGTACAACAAAGAAGTGGCTAATGGCATGAACAAAAATGCAAGCAAATAATTATTTAAAGAAACTTAAAAGAAAAGAGGCAGTCAGCATTCTTTTTCCTTTTTTGAATAGAATAAGAAATTTTGAATTATACAATTTCATTAATTTTCCTAATCATTTGAACATTCATCAAGTTTGACGGGAGCACTCATTTCCTCACCAAGTACACCAAGTGCAATATTGCATTCGATCTCAACAACTTTGGCAATTTATATGGTTTGTTTCCAATTTCTCTAAGAAATTTAGAATTTACTGCAAACAATCTTCAATTCCTCAAAGAAAGCTTGAATATTTCACAAAAAATCTTACAGCAATTAAATAAGAGTCTAAGAAGGCAGAACTAATTTTCATTCCAAAATGCTGATGGTGCAATGGCAGTTCAATATCCTGCAATATAAGTAAAATATCGCGAAGTACATTCAAGTAACCAATTTCTCGTCTCTATGAGAAAATAGCCGAGACAAAAATAAAGCGCTGCCCCCCACTCACATTGTTGGCATGGGCTATGAATCTCCAGCTACAATCTTTTGATGAAGGCAGATTGGTGGATGGGACTCCAATGGTGGTGACAGAGACAATGCATCAAGAAACCTCTGGCACTGCTAAAATTTTAGAGAGGTGGCGGTGGGAGTTTCGGTGACCAGTGCATGGGACCACTCATGGTCAGATTGAGATAGAATTTTGGGGGGAAGTGCCTTTGGAGCGGTTTTGTTGACCATGGTAGGGAAGGTATCACAAAAACCTTCCAATGATATGATGTCTGAAAACAAGGGGAGCAATTTCAATTTTCTTGTTTTCACTATGGATGTGGTTCAAACATGCTTAGATACCAAATTGATGTTGTATGGTATTGAAAGGAAGGAATAGGGAGAAAGAGGAAAGGAGAAAAGGAACAAGATGTATAAAAAGGAGAGTTGCAGTACATTGGAGGGAGAAAGAAGAGAAACACAAGGAATTTTTCTCATTTCAAATTGACATTTGATCCCAACATACAACTACCAAATGTATTTGTATCCTACAGTAAACAAAATTATACAATTACATTTTAACCCCTAAAAATAAAAAATTTAAAAAGCACACAACAAAGTCTAACATATACATCATAATTTCATATATCTATGCCGAAAAAATGCATCAAAATAAGCAGCCTAAATGGTGATAGTCCTCCATGAATAGACAACCTACCCCACCACTGCCCCCCCAAAGAAAAACAATTACACCAAAAGAAAAAGGATAAAATGTGGCTGAGAATTAACCCATATGAAAGGTTTTAAGTTCCCATACAAGAATATTCTAGTGTCACGGAATAGGGAGCGCAATGAGACGAGAATTTACTTCCATGTTCTGTCAAAGAATATGTTTCCCTTAGAAAGACAAAAGAAAAATCCCTTTGGAGAGGGTCTATTATCATGCAAACCCAAGGGTTACTTCAGGTTCAAGGAATATCTATTCCTAGGAATAGAATGATCTTCATATAAAAATTTGATAGCTTACCGAAAAGAAGTGTTATTGCCACAAGGCAAATGACATTGCAAAAATTTTTTCCTGACCCATTACATGCAATAGACGAGGAATAGTAATTCCCAAATTTCACTATGGAAATGTCTATTTTTATCCTATTCGATGTTTGATGAAATAACACAACCTTTAGTATTGTCATTTGTTATAATGACAACAATTTTGAATTCGAAAGCCATAAAATCCCTATAATATGATCATTCGGCCCATTTTATTTCTATAACGACATTCCGCGAACCAAACATAGCCTAAGTTATTAAGGGGTCTTAAAAGCCAAGGGCAAAACTTCCAAAGCTTTGCTGATAAAAAATGTCAAGCCATTTACAATGATTCATAAGCTTCTACTTACAATTCAAGCTGCACACAAGAATCTATCTCTACTATCCTTGCTGATCTTTTATGGTATCAGGTGCCATCCTTGGTGACTCTTAGGTGCTCAGCTCATAAATTTTTTTACAGGCAAAAGGGGCTAAAGAGCTGTTGTTCATTAGTTGTCCAGGCATTGTTTTGTTCTTTTTTACTTTGTTTTCTTTAATTAGTGGAGGATGTCTCATCCTCTCTATCGTATGTTCTATATTTCTCTTATACATTTCTGTCTATCCGAAAAAAGAAAAAAGGAGTTTCTCGGGAAGAAAGAAGAGAAATACCAGGATTTTCTGATTTCAAATTGATAGCTGATCCAAATATACAACTAGCAAATGTATTTAAACTCTACAGTTAACCAAATCATAATTATAAATTAAACCCTAAACAACAGGTAAAATACACAACAAATGAACTTCAAATTGAAGACACACTAGAAAGGCTGAATGTTGTAGTAGGAACTCTAGTGGCTGAAGCACACTATTGAGAGCTACAAGAACTCCTAGAGCAGGAAGAGGGGCTAACCCCCACAGAATCATCAGTTGCCTAACTAACTAAATTAGGTCTTCCACTATAGGGCACTAAATGCCGCTAACCCAACAACTTTAGGACATGCACATTTTTCATTGAGTTGCTGGAGAGTGCCTAAACAGTCGAACAAAGTTTGAATGTCAACTTCGCAGGTTCAATGGGGGATGGTTTCATTGTTCTTGTCGGCAGCCATGGAAAAAAGCAATCAAGCGCAATGCTGCTGAGGGAAATAAACTTTTATTACAAGTAATTGATTCCTAAAATCACTACATTGCAGACACATTAGAGCTTAAGAACATGATGCACATGATTTCAAATAGTCCTGCATCATACAATAAACAAGTGGCTAATGGCATGAACAAAAAATGCAACCAAATAATTATCCAAAGAAATTTATAAGAAAAGGGGGCAGCCAGCATTTTTTATTTTTTATTTTAATGTAGAAGTAATAAATTTGGAATTATGCAATTTCACTAATTTTCCTAATTATTTGAATATTCATCAAGTTTGATGGGAGAACTCATTGCCTCACCAAGTACACCAAATGCAATATTGCATTCAACCTCAACAGCTTTGGCAATTTATAGGGTTTATTTCCAATTTCTCTAAGAAATTTTGAATTTCTTGCTAACAATCTTCAATTCCTCGCAGTAAGCTTGAACATTTTGCAAAAATCCTCACAAAATACAGAAATTAAATAAGAATCTAAGGGATGGCAGAACTAATTTTCATTCCAAAATGCTGATGGTGTAATGGCAGTCCAATATCCCGCAATAAAAGCAAAATATTGCGAAGTACATTCAAATAACCAATTTCTCGTCTCTAGGAGAAAAAACCCAGACAAAAAGAAAGGGCTTCCCCACTGACATTGTCAGCATGGGCTATGGATCTCAAGCTATAATCTTCCGAGTGAAGGCAGATTGATGGATGGAACTCCAATGGTGGTGGTAGTGAATCAAGAAAACTCTGGCACTGCTAAAATTTTAGAGAGGCAGCGGTGGGAGTTTCTGTGGCCAGTGCATGGGACCACTCGTGGTCAGATTGAGAAAGAATTTTGGGGAAGGGCCTTTCAGGGGGTTTTGTTGACCATGGTAGGAAAGGTGTCACAAAAACATTCCAATGATGTGATATTCGAAAACAAGGGAAACAATTGCAATTTTCTTGCCTTTGCTATGGATGTGGTTCAAACATGCTCTGTCCAAATTGATGTAGAGAGAAAAGAAGAAAGGAGAAAAGAATGAGAGGAATAAAAAGGAAGAGCGTTAGTACATTGGGGGGAGAAAGAAGAGAAACACAAGGATTTTTTCTCATTTCAATTGACATTTGATCCCAGCATACAACTTCCAAATGTATTTGTATCCTACAGTTAACAAAATCATATAATAACATTTTAACCTCAAAAAACAAAAACTAAAAATAAAAAAAAACACACACACACAACAAAGCCTAATCCATGCATCATAATTTCATATATCTATGCCTAAAAATATGCATCAAAATAGGCAGCCTAAATGGTGATAATCCTCCGTGAATAGCAACAACCACCCCCCCCCCCCCCCAAAAAAACAAAGGTTTTGATATCCCATACAAGAATATTCTAGTGTCATTATCAAGGTTCACGGCGTTGGGAGTACAATGAGACAAAAATTTACTTCCATGTTCTATCAAAGAATATGAGACAAGAATTTACTTCCATGTTCTGTCAAAGCATATGTTTCTCTTAGACAAAAGAAAAAACTCTTCAAGGGTCTACTATCATGCAAACCCAAAGGTTACTTTTAATTCATGGAATATCTATTCCTAGGAATAGAATGGTCTTCAGAAAGAGATTTGGTAGGTTACCCAAAAAAAAAATGTTATTGCCACAACAAATGACAATACAAATTTTTTTTCCTAATCCATTACATGCATTAGACAAGGAATGGTTATTCCCAAATTTCACCCTAGAAATGTCTATTTTTATCCTATTCGATGTTTGATGGAATAACACAACCTTTAATTGTCATTTGTTTTAATGATAACATTTTTTTCAATTCGTAAACCATCAAATCCCTATAATATGATCATTCAGCCCATTCTATTTCTATAAAGACATTTTGGGAACCAAATGTAACCTAAGTTATTAATGGGTCTTAAAATCCGAGGGCAAAACTACCAAAGCTTTGTTGGTAATAAATTTCAAGCCATTTACAATTATTCATAAGCTTCTACTTACAATTCGAGCCGCATACAAAAATTTATCTCTACTATCCTTGTTGATATTTAATGGTGTCAGGTGGCATTCTTGGTGACTCTTTGGTGTTCAGCTCATAATCTTTTTTAGAGGAATATCGTTGATCAATAGGCAAAGGGACTAAAGAGCTGCTCTTCATTAGTTGCCCAGGCATTGTTTTCTTATTTCCATTTTGTTTTCTTTAATTAGTGGAGGTCGTCCCATCCTCTCTATTATATTTTCTCTCTTTTCTCTTATATATTTCAGTCTATCCAAAAAAAGTTTATGCCTCTCCCTGTTATTTATTTAAAAAAAAAAAATGCCCAGTCCCCATCACTACTTTACAATCCCAATCCTATTCCACCAAGCATACCATTTCAAACTGTCAAGTTCCTATAGATGGCAATAAAGCATTGGAAAATAGGTAAATGACATCTGCAAATTATTATGCTCTATTTGGATGACAAATAAAAGTTCAAAGTTGAAAGAAATAAACAAAGGGCTTGTTTCACTGGACATGTCAAACATTGCGAAAATTTTGTGAATAAAACCCTTCGTCAATTTTTTTGAAAATATGAGGCTAGAAATGACAATGCACAGAACTATTCCGTAACAGTTTTAAAAAATAAGACACCTTAATAAAATTTCTTTGGAAACTGTTTTCCAAATAAGCAGCCAAATGCAGATTCTGCATCATGTTAATCTTCTCCATCCTTGAAAAAAAAAAAAAAAACAAACAAACAAACAAAAAAAACATGAAACTGCTGCAACCAAAACCAACTCCACCCTATAACGTCAAATTTTAAAAATATAATGTATGGAACACTGTTTAACCTTGCAAATACAACTATTTAGCTAAACCTTTTTTACATTTTCATCAAATTTGACCCTCATTTCCTTTTCTTTTCTTAGTTTTCTCAGCAAAGAAACAGCACGCAAATTTTCCAGTAACAGATTATCTAATTATTTTCAGATAAACCACTTACTTTAGCAATTATACACGATAAACCACTTACATTAGCAATTATACACACTAAAATTGGCAACAACATAGATAGTTGATGTGTGTCCCAAAAGAATTTCAAAATTACAAGTCCAGAACAATTAAAAGCGTTATCCCTCCGTTCGGTTACAAGGAAAGCTGAGGAAAAGAGAGAACACAACAATTCCAGCTTTATGTTGTTTTTATTTAAAAAAAAAATACCGAAGCAAGTACGCAATATGTTGTACCACTCACAGTTAAAAGCTGTATTATTTTTCCTACCTGAGTTTTCTAGGTTTCAGTGAAATTCCAAAATTTTGACGTCTTCGTTCAATTTTTCTCGCATTTTCTCAGCAACCAAGAAGATTCCACAACAAAATTTGTGAATTTTGACTACTTACAGTCGTCTGTGTACCATGACCCTGCATGAGAGGCTCGTCTGACTCTTTCCATCAGAGAATTACAGGGAAAGAAACCCTGGAAGGGGGAATGCCAAATTGCCAATGAAGATGTTCGACAGTCTCAACAAGCAAACCACAGGGAACCAGGAGACAACGCTTCTGCGAAAGTAAAATAAATAATGGAGAGACGAAAACGAGTTTCACATTTTTGTCTTGTTAAGGCACCTCCAATGATTAACGTTTGGTTACCCTAGCAAAACAAAGACCATGACCATGGAGGGGTTTGTGAGGCACACTAACTTTATGGGCAGCTAAGCTTGTCAAAAGCATAGTTAATTTTATAAATTGTTGTTCGCGAATGCACGCCAAAAGCCTCACACAAGCTCGCAAAAATAATCGCGAAACAATGCAAGTATTCAATGATAAACAATACGGGTTATTTTTCACTATCACTATGAAGCTTACATCAACTCAATTTCCTTTTCATCAAGAATTTTCGATTCAAATTCTTTCAATGATGTCTCATTCTTGTTTTTCAAAATTTTAGCAAGAGACTTTTGAATTTTAATGTATTCTAGTTTGAATTTCTCATACGTGGACATGCAATCACTCTCAGATTCACTACAAAATTCACTACAGGAAGTTTCAAAAGATTTATTGCAAGAATCATTGTATGAATCATTTAAAGAAGTAGAAGGAGGTGAATTTACCTCTTCGTCGGTTAAGGCTACAAAGCACTGATTTTCTCCTCCATGACCTTTTAAGCTTGAGTCGCTTGGAGTGATAGCCTTTTCTTGCTTAATTTCACCATACCTCTTTTCGAGTTCCTCCCATATTTCTTTAGCATTTTGACATGCCATAACTTCATGAAGGAAGTTAGCATCTAAAGCATACAATAAAGTGTTCATGGCATCAAAATTTAATTGCATTAAATTCAAGTCATTCTCATTCAACTCATTTTCTAATTTGGGAACTTCAGCAAAATTGACAGTTTTCATAGGCACAACATTTTCCTGAGCAATAACTTTCCAAATCCTCCAATTTAATGTTTTAATAAAAATAGTCATTCTAAATTTACACTCAATGAAATTTTCACCAAAAAACATTGGAAGGTTTATAAATAACATTCCCTCGCAAGATGGGGATGCACCAACTCAAGTCATCGTGATCTTTTACAAAAACGTTTAAGTCTATGTAACGAGACTCTAATACCAATTGCTAGAATTTGTGTAAACCCAATAGGGGGTGAATTGGAAATTTAAAATCTTCCTAGGTTAAATCCTAATCACAAGCAGTATTTCACAACCTAGGGTCACTCTATGCAAATACCAATCACCCAACAATTCAACACTGAGCAGAAGTTATAACAGTTATAGCAAACTCAGTATTTCCCAATTAGATATGCATGCAGAAATTCAAACCAAATAAATCATTCACAATAATTTAAGTGCAAGCATACATATACCGAAAGTAAAGAGATAAGGGAAAGAGAAAGTGACACACGATATGTTATAGGGGTTCGGTCAATACTAACTGCGTCCCTGCCTCTAGCTTGCAAGCCCAAGGATTCCACTAAAGCTCACTTGCAGGTGGAGCAACACCGATTATAACCTCCCTCTTCTTACTAGATAGGGGAAACCCCAGGTCAGATTAACAGGGCTGACTCCAACCTTTACAATCCACTCCCTCATAGGGTAGAGTACACTCTCTTCAGGCCACACCTGGAATACAATAATCAATACAAATTTTGTGTACAATTTATGTGCTTCTTCAATAAGCAAATATGTACTAATACGCACAACACAACCGAAGCACTCACAAATGATAAGTATTTATGCTCAAAGTGAGATTGGTCAAGTTTATATCAGCTCTCAATACTATGTGTATATATGTATGTGCGAGATAGTGACCTCTTTGATACAATATAATATTATAATAGATGAACAATGAAGGAACGTTGAAACCCTAATCAGATATATCAACAAATATATTTTCAGTATTAAGCACAATGGAGATTAGGATCAAGCTTGCAAAAATATATTTTATCAAATAGCACAAGCAAGCCCTTGAATCTGGCAATAAGGATGCCAAGACTCGGAAGCAAGAATAAGTTATTCCCAAATGATATTTATCAATCAAATATAATGGAAATAACTTTAGCTTACTCTCTAAAAAATCAATTTCATATAATGCAAAATGAGAGAGTTGTAAGCTTCAAGAAGATGTATGAAAGCTTCAAGAAGATGTATGAAATGTGCACGACAATCAAAAATCAAACTCTCTTTTAAGTTGCAATTAGTTTGCAACCAAGGAGTATAACAAATGATTCTCCGCAAAAATAGTTTTTCAAATCAAAGTATAAGGAGAATGAGTAGTATGCTTTGAAATATTAAAAGAATTTGAGCAGTAAGAGGAGTATGAGTATAAAAGATTTCAGAGGATTATTTCTAATGATTTTTGCTAATCTTTTGCTAATTAAGACAAATGGGAGAGTATATATAGATATTTATAAAAAATAATTGTTGGGACATGTAGGTCTTTTTGAAAAAGATTAATGAGTTTAATTAATTTTAACATCAGTTAATTGCGGTAAAAAATTGACCAACCCGAGAGGTTCAGTTGCCCAACGCTTAGGGTCGATCGCCCGAACACTCACAATGACTCACAGGCAATTTTTTAGTTCGTTCGACCATGGATATACTCGGTCGGCTGAGCCAAGCGATTTTCCAAAGCTACGTAGTTTTGGTCGTCCGGTTAGTGGTTCAGTTTGCCGAGTCTTGAACTTGGTCGACCAAGGTCAATTTGAACTAACAGTTTGGTCATTTGAGGAAGGTGAGAAAGGTCACATCTTAGCTTTGGTTGACCGTGGCCAATATGTGCAAACTATGTTCGGTCGATTGAGGCTATATCAACATGTTGACTTCTAACATTTTCAGCCAACCGAGGCATTTATAATGCCAAAGGTTTGGTCACCTGAGGCTTAGTCAAACTTTTGACTTTCTGTCTTATGGTTTATTCGGTCAACTGGGCTAATTAATACTAGAAGGGTTCGGTCGATCGGGCTTTTAAATTAGACCAAAAATCTAACATTGGTCAACCGAAGTCTTTGCAAACCCTGTTTTTGACCTTAAGTTATTTTTAAAACCTTTTGTATCATTTTAATATTTATGGAAAAAGGCTTTTCTAATTAGTGTAAGTTGTCCTAAGGTCGTTTGGTTCCCTATGGTCAATCTAAGGTCTCTTTGAGCATAAACCTATCATGTATGTAGTGCATTATTACAATCCATTATTATAGACCCAAAATATAAAACCCAAATACATTTACAATTAAAATTAAATGTCTTCAATTTTCTTACTCGTGTGTCTTTATGGAAGCGCCAAATATATATGATCTTGGAGTTTCTTCTAGCTTTCAAGTCCCTTGATTTTATGTGTGCTAAAAATTAGACCTATTCACATACTTAAACACACATAAGATACTGGTATTCTGTCAACATCAAAATAGAGATTGGACTAAAAAAGTCAACAATCTACTCCCTAGCTTAAGTTATTATCACTTTAACTGAGAGACTAGGGGTATTTATTCAAAACACATGCAACCTAGTAATGCAGGGGAGACATGGCAACTTGGTAGGAGTGGTGCATAAGTAAAGAATTTGTAGTATTGCTTAAGAAACCTAGTATTGCTTAGTGGGAATTGGAAAGTGACCCAAACTCCCACAAAAGTAATTTGTTGGGCCTAGGGCAACTTAGTGGAGATCGGTGCATAGGTCCCTATTTTGTAATGACCCAAAAATTATACCATTTTTTTTTCTTCTTACCTATTTACTCTAATACCCCTGAATTATCTGTTATAACCTCCCAGGCTCCAAGTGAGCACTAAGGAAACCCCGCTCATATTACATACCTAAGCAGTGGAAAACATAAAAACATACATCCATATTTACAATACCAGAATCCAGTTTTCCCCAACATATAATTACATAAATACTCATCATCCCAGTATCATATACCCAAAACTCCTGGTTACTACTTAAAAATACAACCACCTATTAAAACTTACCCTATTGATAAGGTAGTGTACTCGCCCTCTCTATCTACGAGCCTGATCCGCTCGCCTAACTGGATCACCTAAAAATATTAAATCACTAGGATGAGACAATGCTCAATGAGAGGAAATATGTTATTACTAGTGTGTGGTAACTGAACTTACAAACATTTTATATTGATAGATAATTGAAACTAAATTTAGTTGGCAAAACATTTCATAATACATCGTATACTCATATAGTTTCAAAATACAATTGACATCTTTGAGTACTATTTATTCATAATTCTAGTACTATAGAATATCTGTTGTTGTTTTATAAATCTATACACATAAAAGCAATTGTGATAATACCCTGGAAAACTATACATCATGATTTAACCTCTACCACTCCTCAGCCCGGCCCTTACACAAACTTCGTGGCATGGTAGCTGGTAAACTGCACTCCACCAATCCTCAGCCCGGCCCTGACACAAATTTCGTGGCACGGTAGCTGGTAAACTTATCTGATATAGCAACGGTACCGTGCTTTGCTGATAACTGATCTAATTCATCAGGGTCTAATACTGTATATATGTATTATCTTACTGTTTCATCATTATTTCAAAATAACCATAACACTATCAATCTAATCTGAAATATTGAAATATCTGACTGAAATATCTAACTGAATAATTTGTAATATCTAATTGAATAATCTGTAATGTCTGAGTGTTATGGTTTTGGAAATCATGGAATTTTGTAAAGGCTGTAAAATATCTATCTGTAAAATATATGTCTATATATATATACACTGTAATTTTATAATTCTGTAAAATCTGATAATACATAATTCTGTGCATAAATTCTAATAAGTCATGGTATTTTGAAAGACTGTATAAACTCTATACTAAACAAATATCTACTTAGGCCACACAACTAATAAAACACATGTTCTGAAATCCATGAAGCTATATAATCAATATTCTATACTTTGTTAAACAAATACCATATTTTACTAATAATATTTCTGAATTTCCTAGCATAGCATATTTCCCTTACCTAACTGGTTGGGAGACTCGCCTCCAACTCTATTTTCACGCTCACGGTGCACTATCCTTAAAATCATAAAATAACACATTTATACAATTTTCTCAGTAAATCACTGAATTCTCTAAAAAATCATTTCACTCTTATTTCCTAAATCAGCCTATTCACAATTTCTTAAACTTTAATATACTTGGCTATAGGAAAAATATCTGCTGGGGTCCTCAACCCATGCCTGCAGGGTCCTAAAAACATCCTAATCCTAAAAATATAACACCCTAATTTTATTCCACAAAATACCAGTATATACCCTCACAACACAAAATCCGAACTCAGATAAAACTGGTAATACTGGAAATACCTAAAAATCCACTTACCTTGATTTTAAGATGGTTCCCAAACTTCCCAAATAGAATTTTTGCTCCAGTTAGGTTGTAGAGAATCTCCCCAAGATCACTATGGTGGCTTTTGATCATCAAACTGGGGAGAGACGGAGCCGGATTTGTAGAGAGAAGTGAGAGAAATCAAGTTAGAGAGAAAGAAAATGGATAAAATGAATTTTTTTTGCTGAAAATCGGTTTTGGGGCTATATATAGAGTGTTGTCCACGTGGCCTCGTCGACGAGCCACAACACCTCATCGACAAGTCCAAGAAGGGAGTTTGTCGACGAACACCTAACTCTCGTCGATGAATTTCAAGCTCCGAAAACAGCCCTTCGGTAAACTCTCTTCGACGAGACACACATCCACATCGATGAGACCAAGAAGACTGTCCCCTTTAAAAAATTTCCTTTTCCTCTCATTTATTTATTATTTAATTCCCATAATTATCCGAGTTACTACATGATATCCTTAGAGAACTAAGGCAACTTGGTATAGATTAACGAGTGGCTCAATTTATGTTGTATAATGATCAGATATAGGATGCACAACGGAATAAAACACAACAAGCAATTCAAACACAACTAGTAAACGAGACACAATAAGAACAACAATACGAGAATTAACATGGTTTGGCAAAGCCTACATCCACGGAAGTAATCGACACAATAATTTCACTAAGAAATATGGAAGTACACAATACACTTCACAATGATCTCTCTCTTTTGTCAATACACGCCTAGAAATATAAATAAGACTTCCTCGGAGGTTTCCCTCCAATTACCTAACCACCCCATCCATATTCAAAATTTGAATTTCTTCTCGTAGCCCAGGCACACTCGTCGATGAGCACATGGGACTCGTTAATGAATCAAAGTTGTACACTCATTGACTAGTACGACCACTCATTAACGAGCCTCTTTTTATGCTCTCGGTATATCAGAAAAACCTGCAAGTTTGTACCTTTCAGTCTCTACTCATCGATGAGTACAGGACACTCGTTGACGAGTCTTTTGCTGCTAGCACAAGAAGACTTCCAACATATTTTTCTTTCTTTATTTATGAGCCCAAACAAGTACAAGAGCCACACATACAAATACAACAATCTCTACCTTGGTGATTATACAACCCTTAGGAGAACCCGAAAAACATATCTGACTACCCCATCATGAACCTGGAACGTTTGGTTGGGTTTATCTCCCTTCTATTACTTTGATACATGGACCAAGTCCAAGCAACACCACTTGAACTTACCAATGGCAGCTTTTGCTTCTACCATAAACCCCTACACAGTTGTAGATGCAACACCCGAAGACTGCACCCTTGGCTTTCAATAAGACCTTCCCATAACAGTAAACACAAAAGTTGCACCAAGTCTTATATCACCAAAACCCTCTACATAGTCTTCAACAAAACTAGCAACTGAAGGTCCACTCTGTTGCCTGCTGAAACACCCCATTACACAATCATGAAGGACCTTACACATATCCCGGACATCACAGCTCGTCCTTGGGTACCGAGCGGTAAACATTCCATATTGATTCTCCACAAAACCCCTTTGATACAGCAAATGAAGTCTCCCTACGGTTTCATCCATAAAACCACCCTAAGGTGACATCAATCTCCTTGTAGCTCTATCCAATCAAATCAGCAAACCAAGACTCATCTTGGTCGTACCCAACACATTCATTTCAAAGCCTTTCAACAAAGTTCCCAACTGATTATCCTTAGTTAAAGCATTTCCAGCCAATAACAAGTCATTCACACACAATAGATACGTCACTTCATACATCACTATCACCCTCTTCCCAATTGGAAGCCTCACCAATTTATACCTGAGTGGTGGTCTAATAGTGCACATAGGCTTACTGTGACTCTACTGGTCTCCTAAGCTGAAACTCTATGCAATATGACCAATTTCATTTTTTCCCCGAGTCTGTTGCTCCACATGCATCACATGCCCATTTATCCGTGATACTATTGACCCAAGATAGAACTCCCCGCATTTCTACCCTGAGTCCCTAACTCCACCTAAATAACATGATTTTTGCTGCCGCAGTTTTCTGGCATTTGTTTCTTTTTCTTTACCTGAGTACGTTGCCCCATGACTTATTCACCAAAATTCATGTCCTCGATCACCCCTTTGTTTGCCACTGGATCACCCAACTTGTACCCACCTTTCTTATACCCCACAAAGATGTAATGTTCGGACATAACACTAAGCCTAGATCCTCCATCACTAAAATAGTGCACTAGTGGACATCCACTCATAATCGAGTAGTTTACCATAAAACCTACCCACAATTCACCTGCAACTTTTCCATATAGCAATGCCTTTGGCAATCGGTCACACAAGAAATGCGTCATACTCACTAACTTCACAAAGAAGTACCCTGCAAGCCTTGCATATGACTCGCCCTGCTCACAAAACTTCTTGAACGAAACCAGTGTACTATATCCCAATGTTTGACCTAAGGATTTCTTTTCTGATCTAGTACTTTACCACTCCACCTCAACCACAAGTTTAACCTGGATCAACATCAGGCTTATGCCACATGAGATAAACCAAGACCTTCTATGATACACCCACAAAAAATATATGTCTATCCTTTGATACTATCATCATCGGTCCCCAAACATTTGAATACATGTAGTTACCCATATGCTTCAACTTCATATGCCACAAGGCATTTGATTCAAATTCAAAAGCTATAGCTCCACCTACAACCGTAACACCCTGCAGTATATAGATATTTCCCACTATCTTTTCTCCTTTCATCACTATCGAGTCACCTTCACACATTTTCATTTCTTCTTTTCCAGACTTGTAACAAAATCCATTACAGTCTAAAGTACCCAATAAAATAACATTCTTTCATAGACCCTCTACATGCCTTACATCATATATAGTTCTTACAACACCATTACACATTTTTATTTTGACATCTCCAATACCACGTATTTTGCATGAAATATTATTTCCCATCAAAACACAGCTAGTATTAATTGGCTTGTAGGTGTCAAATCATTTTCTATTTGCTATCATATGATAAGAGCATCCAATATCTAGAATCTAAGACTCATCTGTGGGGCACTCCGAACCTGATGTAACACATAACATATCTCCATCACTGCATTCTGAATCTCCTTCTACTACATTTTTAGATTTTGATGAACCTTACTGATTTTCAAAATTCCCTTTCTTCCACTCCGGATATTCCGGTCTTATGTACCCAATTTCATCGCACTTAAAGCATTTCACGTCCTTATTCTTCTTCTTGGACTGCAACCGAGATTTGCTTTGGGTCTTACGCCTCCCATGTTCTTGGTTCCTTTTCACAACAAGTCCTTCACCATGTGAAGTTTCATCTCTAATCATTTTTCTTTTATGAAAACCAAGCAATGCACTTGTTACCTCTTCAAAATTCAGACTATCCTTGCCCCATGTAAGAGTGGTAACCAAGTTCTTATAAATTTGAGACATAGGTAGGGAATTTAATAACATCAAAACTTTATCTTCCTCTTCGAACTTTACATCAGCTCACGCCAAATCACTCACAATTTGATTAAAAGTGTTGATATACTGGTTCAAATCAGAACTTTCAACCATCTTAAGCCAATACAACCTTTGGTTAAGAAAAAGTTTATCCGATAAGGACTTAGACATATACTGGTGTTGGCCTCACAAGGCTTAGTATCTTATTTTGATGATAACAAACTAAAAGAACTTAACATATTTGTTAAGTGATGATATTTCAGGACACAAGGATTATTGAAAGCTTATACTCCAAAGAAAAAAAGATCTCATAAAGCTTATATTATTAAGGCATGGATTCAAAGATGATTTGATGAAGCTTAAAGTGAATTGAAGTTGGAAGTCAAAATAGACTCAAGAGATGAAAAATCATGAAGACTTAAGTGCTTAGAATGTCAAAGTCTTAAGAAGTCTTTATGTAAGTACTTCAAGCAATTTCAATATGGATACATGAAACTCTTAGGTTAATTACTTGGACCTATATACCTTTTAAAATACTTAAAAAATATTTTTATAAGGTCAAAAATTATTTCAAAATGGTTAAAAATTATTTTTTGCATGAAAAACACCAAAACAAGATTTTTCAAATTCTATTATTTTTTTATATCTGCATTGATGAGTATTTTTCTCTATCAAACACTCCTTATATTAAATATTGTTCAACATAAAAGTCGTGAGATTTTATCTTAACTTTTTGTTGGTACCAAGAACGTCTAATTTAAAGTTATGTAGAAAAAGTTATGACTAAAATATTGAAAAGTGGTCAAAGTTGTCAAGCGGCTAACCTTGCCTGTTCAGGCGACTAAACAGCAGACAGAATCACTTCGGGTGACTGGCCCTGTGAGTCCAAGCGTCTGACCCTATACTAACTTCAAAAATATGCTGAAATTTAAAGTTTAGGCGATTGACCCCTTGAGTTCAGGCGCCAGAACCTTCAAAATTCAAATTTTAACAGTTAAGAAACTTTCCAAAAGAGATTTCTTGACCACCAAACTTTGTGAAAACTTGGAGAATACTCCAAACAACTTGAGTAACATGAAAAATACTCTTTAAACTCTATACATACATGATTAACCCCAAGGATCAAATATACCAACAACCTACAAGCAGGAAATTAATCAAATTCTTTCTACTCTTCAAAGCTACCTTGCCTATACTCTTGTTGAATTACTTGCTGCGATTTTGTTGAGAAAAACTCATGGGTCTTTGCATTTTTACCGAGTTATTCAAACCTAAGAAAGAACCCCGGTGATATATATACTTGAGCTTCATTTTTTATATTGTGATTTTGATTGAAGTATATAGATTTCATTTGTACTAATCTACTCTTTGAGAGTGTCATTGCACACCAAATTGTTTCTTATTTCTCTTGTAGTTTTTGACGGTTCAAGGTTGGTTGAATCGTTGTACCAAACGTGGGGAATCGCTTGGAGGGGGGGCTCCACCCTAAAGGAGGGATTGTAATGGTTTGTTCCGCCCATAAAGGAAAGCTATAGTGGAATCCTTAGGTGGTCTTACCAAAGGCGAGGACATAGGTTGGATATAAGCCGAACCTCGTAAAAAACTCGGTCTCACTCTCTTTCCCTAAACACTCTTTGCTTTTCTACACATATATAATTGCGGGTCGTTTATTTCAATTCTATAAATTGTGTGGATTAGATATTAAATAAACCAAAAATTAATTTGACTTTGGGATTGCGAGAACCAAACGGGAGTACGTTGGTTGATCAATACTTTTTGCGAAAACCATAAGGGAGTACATTGATTGATTAACACCAAAAAATCATTAATAAAAAGTTTATTTAAAATATGAGTTTTGGAAAAGTGTTGGAATTTTCAATTGTGCTTCATTAAAATAGGGCTTTTATCAAACTCTACTTTAAGTTACTCAATCGCTGAATCTTGGAAGCTTTGCTTAATTTATTCTTTAGTGTGAATCTTGTTTTGGTTATCTTGTTGAGAGGATTGAATTATTCAAAAGGTGAAAGTATTTCATTTTGAATTATTGGTTTGTGTTGATTGAATCAATTTATTGGTTGGGTGTTAATTGACATTGTTGCAAGATCAAGTTGATTTACTCTTTCTTAAAGTTTTAAAAGTGAATATTGATTTCTAGGTGATATTGTAATTCAAATCATCCTTGTTTGAGTACTAAACTTACAGTAAGTTGTGAATCTATAAAAGGAGTTAAAAGAAACTTTTAAAACCCAATTCACCTCCTCTTGGGGCTACACCCTACTTTTCAATTGGTATTAAAGCGAGGTTGTAGTGAAACTTAACCTAGAAGCTACACAAAGATCTCAATGGCACACCTAGGCATAGCTCCCTTTGCTGAGGGTCAATGCTCATATAGACCTCTCTTTTGCGGAGTCAATTATACTTTTTGGAAACAATAAATGGGGATATACTTGCAAACCATGGATTGGAAAGCTTGGAAAGTTGTCACACATAGTGTAACATCTTGCCTATTTTACCGTAATTATTATTTTTTTCCTCATATACATAAATGTCATTCTTGATAATAACCTTGATACCAATTTAGCAAATCAACCCGAACCCATGGGTGACGGGCACCTGATATACATAACGGACACCTAAACAACGGAAAACATAGATTACATTCACAACAAATAGTACCAGAGTTTTACTACAATCCATAACATTTCTATAAATACAAATATACAACCCCCAAAAGACCAAAAGGGAAAAAAAAACTAGGATCATAATCCAAAAACCCTCTGACCCTAGCTCAGTAACTCACCCTCCTATCGGGGTAGTATGAATTGCCTCTACTGAAGCAGAGCTTGGTCCACTCATTTATCCGGATTCCCTGAAATGTTTTGTAAGTTGGGGTGAGACACCTCTTAGTAAGGGAAATCTAATATCAGTTATGTGGCGGTATGAGTATATTCGTACTATAATAGATAAACAATACATAACACATGTCTGGATAAAAACTGGTGATATAATATTGGATAAAATATACATAATCATGATCATGTTAAATCATACTGAATTTCAATTATTATAAAATCATCAGTTATAATTGATAGTACTGAAATATTACCCAGGATGGATAGTTAGCTGATGTCATGTATTACTCCCCATGACTGGGTTGTGCAGCCCGAAAGCGGGACTTGACAATGGTTGGCTAACCACTACTAAGTCAAATGTGTCTGTAAGTATGATGGGTCCGCCCCACCCTGGTCCGGACTACCAAGGGGACGTCTACAACACTACACTAAAACCACATCGACTATCCATCTCCCACACTCTTTATTGGCAAGTGTGGTAACACTAATCTGAACTAAACTGAATAGCTACGATATTGAGCCCTGAATACTGATCTAAATTAAACCATCCAGGTTCTGATAACATATAGTATGTTTACATATACCAATTTAACATGAAATTATATTGATAGCATTTTTCTGAATTCAGACATATCATACATAATCACAGCCTTGCACCGAATTGTAACGCCCTGACTCCCTAAGTGGCCCGGAGTGCTACTAATCTATTCATTTACCTGATAATCCACATTCTAATATCATTCATAGTACGGACAACATAACTATAATCTTCCAACAAATATAATACCAAAGTTTTCTAAATCTATCTACACACCATAATAAACCATGATTCCACCTGTATTCACATATATACATATCTCCAAAACATAACCTTTACTTCCAGTATTCACAAACACCAGTATGTTTCACAACCACCCATTTCTCAGAAGACTTAAAACATAAAACATAAATCATAAAAATATTTACATCCCAAAATATTATCAAAATTATACCATTTTCCTCAAAAGTGCTATAACAGCTCGAGCTCTCTAAGCTCAATCTCGTGGAGGTCCTAAAAAAAAAATAAGTTTATATAAAAATAAGTTTATATTCGGGTGAGACACATCTCAGTAAGGGAAGAAACAATATATTAAAACAGTGTGTGGCCAACATGAGATTTGTATATAACACATTATTCATCATTTACAAATCAATAACATAATTTCTAAGATCATTTTTTGATCCTATTCAAACACATGCAAGATATTTTACCCACAATATTACCTAAGGATAGGGGTGATCACTCGCCCATACAAGTAGTACCCCTTTGCTCTGATACATTAGGCAAGCCAAAGGTCACAACTAAAGCATACTAGGGCACTCACCTTACTCAGTAAGCCCTCAAGTGATAAATTATTCTCGTACTTACACAGTTTATAAAAAAGTTTATCGGTAAAGGCTTCCAAGAATAGGGAAATCTACTTGCCCATACAAGTAGTTTCCCTCTACCCTAGCACGTTATGTAGCCTACTGCAACACATGATACAACCAGAGCACTCACCTTTCTAGCAAGCCCTTAGGCGAAGAGTTTGTCTTGCCCAAACATAACATATTCTACTAGTATAAATACTGATAATACCATTATACATTATTTTGTTTGTCATTATTCTACATTTCTTAACTGTTCATGTTTCCATCTTTTACTTTTCATTTCATTTCACTCTACGTGGCTCTTTCCCATTTTACATTATTCACATTTCATATTTCATTTCCATTTCATTCATTTCCATTTTCATTTCATTTCATTTCATACCCAGCATCTTTCAGCTGTTTTACCCAACATTTTTTAGCTGTTTTATATAGTTGCATAAACACTCACATGCAACATATTTCATATAACATTTTCATACTTAGTTCATTTCTTGTATATCATGCATCTCATACATATAACATATTTCCACACAGCATTCCTATTTACTCATGTCATATTATTTAGCAGTAAAATTCACACATACACACACACACACACACACACACACACACACACACACACACACATATATATATATATATATAATATTTCCTATAAAATAAGTCAACCCACATTTATCATTTTCGGGAGTCTTCCCATAAGAACTCCACGGTTAAGCATGCTTGGCTTGGAGTAATCCTGGGATGAGTGACATTCTAGGAAGTTTTATCAGGAAGTGTGTGAGTGAGGAGAAAAACACACTGAAAAGGACATGCGTTGGTCTGTGGGGCAAGTCATTAGCCGGATAAGGCCTGCCCCCCTCTTGTCTGGTCCAAGTGGAAGAGAAGAGATGCAATGCTCCCTGACAAACTCAGGTCGGGGCATTACAAAATGGTATCAGAGTCATTACCCAGCCGGAAGTGTGATGAGATTCACATCGCCTGGGTTTGGAAACGTGGGTTCGCAATGAGGACGTTGCGTTCTGTAAGTGGGGAAGAATGTAATACTCTATGGAAAAAAAAAGACTTAAAAGGATTAGATGTTACTGCCCATATCAACAAGGTACACCTTTCTTTTCTAGAGCCTTCCCATAAGAACTCCACGGTTAAGCTTGCTTGGCTTAGAGTAATCTTGGGTGGGTGACCCTCTGGGAAGTTTTCTCAGGAAGTGTGTGAGTGAAAACAAAAATACACTGAAAAGGACACGTGTTGGTCTGTGGGGCCAGTCATTTGTTGCAATATTTATTCACTCATATCTTATTTGCTGAATACAAAGATTATCTATTTTGCAATCCAAGCATATAAATATCAATGTGAGTGAGATATTCTGCTGATTGATATTCTTGAGGCTTGCTTGAGATTCTGTGTTAACACGTTTGATTGAATATTTTGAAATACATAGATTGTTGTTGATACTCTCACGTACACATTACACTAATAGAAAATACCTTTGAGAGTTGAACTATTTAGATCACGCTGAGCTTACATTTTAAATCATCTGTGGTGTATGTGATTGAACGCATTTGGGTACAAATCTTCTTTACGTGAAAGTACTTTTATATTGTACCATTTGATTGTACATCTGAGTGATTCCAGGCGTGGCCTGAGGGGGCGGTAATCCAGCCCGATAAGGATTGGTGTAAAGGTTGAGGTCAGCTCTGTGCTAATTGACTTGGTTTGTATAGGTGCCGCTCCACCCATTTAAGTAAGCAAATTATTGTGATAATCCTTGTGCTAGTTAGTCAAGGCGGGGACGTAGGTAGTTGGCCGAACCTCGATAACATATCTGCGTGTCACCCCTTTTTACTGCTTTCTGGTACTCGTGTGATTGATTAAACTGCTTTATTTAATTTCTGATACATTTATATTACTTGCACTAGATCGACCATAGGGTTGTGAACATACTGTTGTTAGGTGGAATACCTAGACGTTAAATTTTAAAAATACCAATTCACCCCCCTCTTGGGATCACGGTAAAGCTAACAATTGGTATCAAAGCCACGTAGCATAGACTAGTTGTTATTTTGCAAAAAGATCACATATAGCTCATAGCTCTGTGGCCTCTTTCCCTGAGGGACCATCTTCCACACGACATCCTATTTTCAGTGGTGTTAATTACACCTTCTGGAAATAGATGATGCGCATTTACCTTTAGAATACTGATTGGAAGGTGTGGAGGATTGTCTCTAAGGGAAACTATGTCCCTATGAAAACTGAGGGTGCAGCTAGGGTTCCTAAAACTGAGGATGAATATGATGATGATGATATGAAAGTTGTTAGTCTTAATGCCACTACCATGAATATTTTATACTGTAGTCTTGATGTAAATGAATTTAAGAGGGTTATGGCATGTTCTATTGCAAAAGAAATATGGGATAAGTTAGAGGTCACATATGAGGGTACTAGAGATGTGAAGATAGTAGAATAGATATGTTGACCAGTGAGTATGAGGCCTTTAGGATGAATGTAGGTGAGTCCATTCAGAGCGTGTACACTAGATTCACACACATTATAAACTCACTGCATGCATTAGGAAAGACCTATCCCACATATGAGATGATTAGGAAGATCCTTAGAGGCTTACCTCCTATTTGGGAAGCCAAGGCTACGACCATTGTTGAGGGTAGAGACCTTAAGGCCATGACCTTAGATGAATTGATGGGTTCCTTGATTACTTACGAATTGTCCATATATGAAAGACTTAATGAGCATAATAGGTCTAAGAAAGTGACTGCACTGAAAGCATCTAATAACACATCTAGTGAGTGCATTGAGTCTGACATTGATGATGAAATGGCCATGCTAACCAGAAAGTTTAGCAGATTTTTTAGGAAGAACAGGAAGCCATTTAAAAAATATAGAGACTCTACTAATGAGAAGGGAGAGTCCAACAAAGGAAAATAAAAATCAAATGCTCCTACGTGCTATAACTGCAACAAGGTGGGGCATACCAAACCCGACTGCTCACTACTGAAAAAGGAGCCTAAGAAAAAGAAGAAAGCCATGAAGGCTGGGACTTCATGGGACCAATTCAGCAGCAGCGACTCAGATTCAGATCATAATGACACGGAGGTCGCTAATCTATGCTTGATGGCACATGAGGATGAGGTATTATCTTATTGTTCATCATCTTCTTATTATTCATCTGATGATTGTGATTCTGACAGCATGCCTACATTTAGAGAATTACAGCTTGAATATATTCGTGTTTCAAAATTGCTAGGCAAAATGACCAAAGAGAATAATGATTTGAAAAAGAAATATGCATATTGGTCAAAATTATTTAATATGGCAAAAACCTCTCATGCCTCTATTTTAAAATAAAAGGATGCTACTACTGTTGAACTTGAGAGGAAATTGAAGGATAGCTCCAAAATCATTTTTGAATTCACTAAGGGCAAATAAAATTTTGAAAAATTACTTGGTGCCCAAAGAAACTCCTTAAGTAAAGAGGGTCTTGGTTTTAATGGTATTGAAAATGTTAGACGACCTAATCTTTACTTAGGACACTTTACACGTGAGTCAAAATCTCATATTCCTCCTAAAGAACCTAAGTGTAAGTTAAAATATTTTATATGTAAACAGGTTGGTCACATTCAATTTGATTGTCCACTTAGGAATAAGCATGCTAGAATTAGGAAGGTATGGGTAGTTAAGGGAGATCCTGCTACTAACCCTCGTGGACCCAATAAAATTTAGGGACCAGCATCAGTCACATAGCTTATTTTGTAGGTATGCCTAAGATCATCCTCCTCCAAGGACCGGTGGTACTTAGATAGTAGATGCTTACAACACATGACCAGCAACAAAGGAAAATTCACTTCAATTGTTCCTAAGGATGGAGGCTATGTGACATTTGGCGACAATGCCAAAGGACGCATCATCAGGGTAGGTAAGGTTGGTAAAGATTCCTCTCCTACTATTGATAATGTTTTGTTGGTGGATGGACTGAAACATAATATACTTAGCATAAGTCAATTGTGTGACATAGGATATAAAGTATCGTTTGAAAATGACAAATGCATAGTAGAAAATAAAACAGACCATAAATTGCTTTTTACTGTTGATAGACATAAAAATGTCTATACTACCTCACTTGATAATTTAGCTTCACAACAAGTAACATGTTTTTCTGCTATAAATGAAGTTAGTTGGTTGTGACATAGGCGTTTAGGACATGCTAGCATGGATTTACTGTCTAGACTTGTTAGAAAAGAATTGGTTAAAGGTTTGCCTAAAATATCTTTTGTAAATGATAAAATCTGTGATGCATATCAAATGAGTAAGCAAACAAAATCTAATTTTAAGAAAAAGAAATTCATATCTACTACTAGACCTTTGGAAATGCTTCACCTAGATCTATTTTGACCTAATTCTGTGTAAAGTCTTGGTGGTAAATCTTATGTTTTTGTAATTGTAGATGACTTTTCTAGATTCACATGGATATTGTTTATTACACATAAAAATGAATCATGTGAACAATTCACCAAACTTTGTAGGAGAATTCAGAATGAAAAAGGATATAAAATCACTCATATAAGAAGTGATAGAGGCACAGAATTCAAAAATGAAAGCATAGAAAAATATTGTGACTTAGAAGGCATATCACATAACTTCTTTGTACCTAGGACACCTCAACAAAATGGTGTAGTAGAAAGAAAGAATAGGTCACTGCAAGAAATGGGTAGAACTATGTTGAATCAGCATAACTTACCTAAATATTTTTGGGTCGAGACCATTAATACTGCATGCTATGTTATGAATAGGGTGTTGATTAGACCATCAATTAATAAAACCCCTTATGAATTATGCAACAATTATAAGCCTAATATCTCCTATTTTCATGTGTTTGGTTGTAAATGCTTTGTACTTAGAGATAATGAACATCTAGGAAAGTTTGATTCCAAATCTAATGAAGGTATTTTCCTAAGATATGCATTAAATAGCAAAGTATATAGGGTTTTCAATAAAAGAACTTTAATTGTCATTGAATCTATTCATGTTGTGTTTGATGAGTCTAATCCATTTTCTAATAAATTTGATGAAGATGATATTGATATTAGAAAATGCTTAGAGAAAATGTCTATTGAAAACAATGCAAGTGAAAATCAAGAAGCAAATGAAAAATCACAAGAAGAAAATGAAAATGGAAATTAGGAGTTGCCTAGAGTTTGGAAATATATAAAAAGCCATCCTTTAGGCCAAATCATAGGTGAACTATCTCGTGGCGTAGCCACAAGATCCTCCCTAAGAAATATAGTGAATCATTCCACTTTCTTATCCCAAGAAAAACCTAAAAATATTAAAGAAGCCATAGAAGATGAGTCTTGGGTGATGTCCATGCAAGAAGAGCTTAATCAATTTGAAAGAAGCAAAGTGTTGACCTTAGTTCCTAGGCCTAATGAGCACACTATCATTGGAACTAAATGGGTATATAGAAATAAGAAAGATGAGAATAGGGTAGTAACTAGGAATAAAACTAGATTAGTTGCCCAAGGGTATAACCAACAGGAAAGGATTGACTTTGATGAAACATATGTTCCTGTTGCTAGATTAGAATCCATTCATACGTTACTTGCCTTTGCCGCTTTTAAAAATTTTAAATTGTTTCAAATGGATGTTAAAAGCACTTTTCTAAATGGCTACATTAATGAAGAGGTATACGTAGATCAACCACCCGGCTTTGAAAATCTTAAATATTCTAATCATGTTTACCGATTATCTAAAGCCATGTATGGATTGAAATAAGCTCCTAGAGCTTGGTATGAGAGGCTTAGTGGTTTTCTACTAGAAAATGGATTTACCTGTGGCAAGATTGACGCTACACTCTTCATCAAATCCAAAAATGATGATATGTTCCTTGTTCAAATTTATGTGGACGATATCATTTTTGGAGCAACTAATGATGAGTTGAGTAATGAGTTTGCCAAATACATGTAAAGTGAATTTGAAATGAGCATGATGGGTGAACTTAGTTTCTTCTTAGGGCTATAGATTAAGCAAGCTAATCATGGAACTTTCATATGCCAATCTAAATACATTAGGGACTTGCTAAAGAAATTTAAAATGGAAGATTGTAAAATTCTTGGTACACCTATGAACTCTTCCATTAAGCTAGATAGAGATGAGCAAGGAATCCCTATTGACATAAAATTGTATCGTGGCATGATTGGGAGCCTCCTCTGTCTCATTGCTAGTAGGTCTGATACTATGTTTAGTGTGTGTATGTGTGCTAGATTTTAGGCTACCCCTAAGGAATCTCACTTAAAAGCTGTCAAACGAATCCTTAGATATCTAGTTGGGGCTACTGAATTAGGATTGTGGTACCCTAAGCATACTATCTTTGAGATTGTTAGTTACGCTGATGCTGACTTTATCAGTAGTAAGGTTGATAGAAAAAGCACCAGCGGCACTTGTCATTATTTAGAACAATCTCTTGTTTCTTGGTTCTCCAAGAAACAAAACTCAGTTGCCTTATCCACATCCGAAGCTGAATATATTGTGTTAGCTTTACCGTGATCCCAAGAGGGGGGGGGTGAATTGGTATTTTTAAATTTTACCTCCTAGGTATTCCTTTCTAACAACAGTATGTTCACAAGCCTAGGGTCAATCTAATGCGATTAATGTAAATATACCTGAAATTAAATAAGGCAGTTTAAACAATCATATAAGCACTAGAAAGCAGTAAAGAGAGGATGACACAGAGATATGTTATCGAGGTTCGGCCAACTGCCTACGTCCCCGCCTTGGCTAACCAGCACAAGGATTATCACAATACCTTGCTCACTTAAACGGGTGGAGCAGCACCTATACAAACCAGGTCAAATTACCACAGGGCTGACCTCAACCTTTACACCAATCCTTACTGGGCTGGATTACTGCCCCCTCAGGCCACTCCTGGAATCTCTCAGATATACAATCAAAGGTACAATACAAGAGTGCTTTCACGTAAAGCAGATTTGTACCACAAATGCGCACAAACACAAACACCACAGATGATTTAAAATGTAAGCTCTGTGTGGTCTAAATATGTCAACTCTCAACAATGTTTTCTATTTGTGTAGCAAGTACGTGAGAGAGTGTCAATAATAATCTGTGTACTACGCAATATTCAGTCAAGAGTGTTCACATAGAACATCAAACAAGCCTCAATATTATCAATCAATAGAATGCGTATATGCTTGGATTGCAAAAAGGATAATCTTTGTTTTCGGCAAATGATATATATACTTGTATAAATAATACCACAAAGATTGATATATCACACACACGAATATCTTTTCACAAATATATCAATATGAGCACCACAAGATATTCGGTAATGTTTGAAAGTATTTTTGCAATCTCCAAACAAAGACGAACTTCCTAAGATATTGCAATGAGAATGCAATACTTGGGATGTCACAACAAGTCTTTCTTAGGGTAGGCTTATTGGCAAAGCCTCCTAAGAAAACTTAGGTTATGCTCTCAAAAATCGATTCAAATATGCAACAATATGGAGAGCTAACCTTTAAGTAAAAAGTACTCAATACACTTACAAATGATTTAGATGAATGAAAAGTGTAAGCTTGAGTAGGTTTCAAAAGAAGTGTGAGTAATGAGAGGCAAAAATGAGTATTTTGGCTTGAGAGAAATTTTGTCAATCTTTTTGCTATTCCATGCTTAAATCACCAAATGAAGGAGTATATATAGACATACTAAAAATTTTGACCATTGGGGACTTATTAGGGATTTTTGGAAAAGATTAATGACACTTAAGATAATTTAACCCTGTTTAAAAAATTATTAACCGCGGTAAAAATAGGAGCAACTCGAGAGGTTCGGTCGACCAAAAGTGTTTCGGTCGACCGGGACTCAAGTAGCTCGGTCGACCGGGGGCATTTTGAACTGAGTGGTCGATCGATCGGGAAAGGGCGATTTTCAAAAATACCGAGGTTCGGTCGGCCGGGGCCTTTTTGAACTACAGGGCTCGGTCGACCAGGTAGATGTTGTACAAATATGGTCGATCGACCGGGAGGTCAAAAAGTTGACTCGGAGGTGGTTCGGTCGACCGAGGTCAAATGACCTATAAGGGCTCGGTCGACCGGGCCTGGGTCAAATAGTTGACTCGAACCGGTTTCGGTCGACCGGGCCAAAATGAACTGAGTTGGCCGGTCGACCGAAAGTGCACCAAATGTGCATTTCGGTCCCTTCTTGCAACATTCAAACCCTATTCAAGTGCCTATTACATACAAGTGCAAAAGTGAGTGTCCTAAGGTCACTTGGGTCCAATTTGGAAACACCGAAAAACTCCGGTGTCGGTCGACCGAACCCTAAGGTCTTTCTATGGTTCGGTTTGAGCTTGAAAATTAAATCATGCATGTGATGTGTGTGAGCTTATTACAAACCAAAAACCCTTATTACAGACAAATTTCATTTAAAAACTATTACAATTAAGAGTATGAAATTGTCTTCAAGTCTTTAAGCTTTTCACGTGCCACTGAAGATATGCTAATATGAACCTGCACATGAACTAGATATTTATTAAATACAATTGTATTTGTCATTATCAAAACCAGGGTGTGACCTATAAGGTCAACATATTGCGGCTGGGAGTTGTTGTGTCCAAACTCTTTATATGAAACAACAACTTGTGGATTTTGGATTACACTATGAAACAATACCGATTAAATGTGATAATACTAGTGCAATCAACATCTCTAAAAATCCTCTCTCACATTCACGAACTAAACACATTGAGATTAGACATCATTTTCTTCGTGATCATGTGCAAAAAGGAGATGTGGCTCTTGAATTTGTATGCACTAATGAACAGTGGGCCGACGTATTCACTAAACCACTACCTGAGGATAGATTCATACAAATTAGACGTGAGTTAGGCTTAATGCATAGTAGAGAAGCTTCCTAAACTTAAATGTCTTATAACTTGCATAAATTTAGGGGGAGCTATCTCATGGGAACTTTCCAAGTCTTAGCAATTGATACTAATGATTAACTAATCTTCTTGCTTTAGACTTTGTGAAAGTCAATTATTGATTGTGTGCATAATTTATACTTCTATTGCATGATTATATTGATTATCACCTGTGATGCACAAATTGTCCATTTAATGATCATCTTGAACGTATATATTTGAGTATTGGACCATAATGAACTGTTTGAGTAGTTGTGGATAAATTGTTAGGAAATTTAAACTCAAACAAGTTACAATTATACAGGATGTCTTTTGGAAAGTCCGATTTACAAACGACACTTTGTTGAAATTTTTTCTAAATCTTTCCAAAATTCTTCTTGTATAACTGTAATATTTACCCATTACCTAGGATTTTAATTCAAATGACCCTTTTTGCTGTTGCCAAAAGGGGGAGATGGAAATAGGCAAAAATAATGGGTAAAAAGGACTTATGCTTTAAAAAAATAAAAATAAATTGGATGCATATTGTGAGGGGGAGCCTTCTTAGGCTTAACCCTATATTTTTGCTGGTCATATTTGTCATCATAAAAAAGGGGGAGAATGTTGACCTTATAGGTCACGCCCGGTTTTGATAATGACAAATACTCATGTATTTAATGAATATCTAGTTCATGTGTAGGTCTATATTAGTAGATACATTGATGACACGTGAAAGCTTAAGGCTTGAAAACCAATTCATGTTTTTCAGTTGTAATATATATTCAGTGGTGAAATTTGTCTGTAATAGTAATTAGGACATCTGGTTTGTAATAATCACACACAACACATGCATGGTTTATTATGTAAGTTCAAACCAAATACGAACTAAAAGTGACCGTAGAAAGACCTTAGGTTTTATCCTTCGGTCGACCGACACCGGACTTTTTCGGTGTCCTCAAAATTGGACGTCAAGTGACCTTAGGATACTCACCTTTGCACTTGCATGTATTAGGCACTTGAATAGGGTTTGTATGTTTCAAGACAGAATTGAAATGCACACATTGTGCACTTTCGGTCGACCGACCTTGGCAATTCATTCTGCCCCGGTCGACCGAAACAGACCTTGGTCAACAGTTGACCAAGGTCCTGGTCGACCGAACCTGTGTAGTTCAAAATCCCCCGATCGACCGAAACCCCCTGAGGTCAACAATTTGACCATCTAGTTGACCAAGCCAATTTTTTACTCCAAATACCTGATCGACCAAGGGTTCTCAGAAAAAATCCCAACGGTCTAGCTGATCGAACCAGCCAGTTCAAAATGGCTTGATCGACCGAACCTCGGAGAAATGGGAAATCGCCCACTTTCAATCGACCAAGCCCTCAGTTCAAAAACCTCCTGGTCGACCGAACCATATGAATTTTGGTCAACCGAAAAGGTTCTGGTCAACCGGACCTCTCGAGTTGCCCTGATTTTTATCTCGGTTAAATATTTTTTAAATAGGTTTAAAACATTTAAAATATCATTAAAATTTTCTAATAATTCCTAATAGGTCCCCAACGACCAAAAATCATGGGGTGTCTATATATACCCCTTCATTTGGGAAAATTAAATAGTTGATTAAGCAAACAAATTCAAAATTTTTCTCTCAAGCAAAATATCCTCTACTACTCATATTCTTTCTACAAACACTCTAACTTACCTTCAAAAGTTACTAAGTCATCTATAAGTGTTCTTGAGTGTTTAAATCAGAAGGTTTGCTCTCTCATTGTTGTGAGATTGATTCATTTTTATTGAGAGCCAAACCAAAAGGATTCTTAGGGGACTTGGTTAATAAGTTCATCCTAAGAAGACTTTATTAGATCTTCTGAGATTGCATATTCGTTGCAACATCTTGAGAAGCTCTTATTTTCTTTTGGTTGCGAAATATTTTCAAAATCATTCACAAATATCTATTGTGCTTTATCTTGAAAACCATTTGAAGAGATATTTGTTTTTGAGGTGAAATATCTTTTTTGCAATATTTATTCACTCATATCTTATTTGCTGAATACAAAGATTATCTATTTTGCAATCCAAGCTTATACATATTCATGTGAGTGAGATATTCTGCTGATTTATATTCTTGAGGCTTGCTTGAGATTCTGTGTTAACACGTTTGATTGAATATTTTGAAATACACAGATTGTTGTTGATACTCTCATGTACACATTACACTGATAGAAAATATCTTTGAGAGTTGAACTATTTAGACCATGCTAAGCTTACATTTTAAATCATTTGTGGTGTATGTGATTGAACGCATTTGGGTACAAATCTTTACGTGAAAGCACTTTTATCTATGTTAATTGACCTGGTTTGTATAGGTGCCGCTTCACCCGTTTAAGTGAGCAAATTATTGTGATAATCCTTGTGCTAGTTAGCCAAGGCGGGGACGTAGGCAGTTGGCCGAGCCTCGATAACATATCTGTGTGTCACCCCTTTTTACTGCTTTCTGGTGCTCGTGTGATTGATTAAACTACTTTATTTAATTTCTGATACATTTATATTACTTGCACTAGATTGACCATAGGGTTGTGAACATACTGCTGTTAGGTGGAATACCTAGGGGTTAAATTTTAAAAATACCAATTCACCCCCCTCTTGGGATCACGGTAAAGCTAACACAAATATTACATCGAACCCATGCATGTCCAACACTATCAAGTCAGCTAACAAGACTTTCCACAGAATATCATCTGGACAGCCTCAGAACACTCTACCACACCTCACTTCTGACCTTGTCGGTGTAGTTACTAACATTTCGGTGTCTAACAACTATGTTTCTACCCCACATAATCTAATACACCTCATAGACACAAACGAGTGTGTGGCTCCTGAATCAAATAATATAATAACTTTAAATGAAAGCATGTTAATCATGCCTGTCACCACATCACCCGGTGTCAAAGCGTAAACTCTCGCCAGAGCCGTATTCCTCTGTTAACCTCCACGGGGAGCCTGATAAACTCCCCGAGTAGGTCTGAGAGTAGGAGCAACTCCAGCCTGATCCTGACAATCTCTTATCGTATACCCTGTCTCCCCGCTTTGGTAGCAGATGCCTCGCCTGGCACGACGCTCTCCCGGGTGTTTCTTTCCACAAATCTAACAGGCTGGGTATGACTACGTACCCTGAATCCCACGACTCCCCAACTCATACTTTTGATCCTTATAGTAGCCACCTTTCTTCCATGAACCTTGACTAGATGCCTACTGGAAACCTGAAGGTGTGGATCTCTTTTTCTATTTCTGTTTTTCAACATCCATCCGCTCTTTGGCTTCTGGCATAGCTGCTCTGTCTACCAGCTTAGCAAAGTCCTGCAGTTTCACTATTGCCACTTGCTTATATAATTCTCACCTCAGGCCTCTTTCAAACTATCTTGCTTTCTTCATCTTGTCTTGGATAATGTACAGAGCGAAGCGAGATAATTCAATGAACCTTACTGTGTACTGCTGCATCATCTGCTGTCCCTACTTCAGATTTAGGAACTCCACTACCTTAGCTTCTCTAGACGAGGCCAGAAAGTATCTGTCGAAAAATATTTCTTTGAATCGGTCCCATGTCATTTAAATAGGAACTAACCTCTGCTGCTCCAAGAGTTTCACTGCCGCCCACCATCTATCGACCTCTTCTGTCAATTTATACATGGCAAATAGAACCCTCTGCTCATCTGTACATTGCAACACTGCCAACACCTTTTCAATCTCCCGCATCCAGTTTTCAGCGACTGCAGGATCAGTTCCTCTTGATAAAGCTGGAGGATTCATCTTTGTAAACTTCTCAATCGTACATCCGTGGCCTGCAGATGGACCTTTTTGCTCCCTAGAGCTTCTGGAAATTTCAACCATAATTTGCTGAGCCACGCTGCATAATACTACGTCTGAGTTGCCACCAGCTGCACCCGAGGGTCCAACACCCTCACTACCACTTACATGTGCACTACCAGGGTTCATCCTGAAAAGACAATAAACTTGGCTTTAGGACCCTATTACCATAACATATCCAACACCTTTCATCTAACTAGAATATCATATCCTTAATTAATTTATCATCCCTACTCTTAATTCAAGGTTCAATCCTACAACCTAGACACTCAACCCGACAATAGTTTGCTATGACTTTCCTGAAATCATCACCCCAGGAAAGACACATAAACCATCGCAGAAGTCCTACATCCAGACTGAAAGAAAAAACCTCAAATTCCTTTATCCTATACTCTGGTATTGTTTCCGCTGCATTCTAGAGTCTACAAACCTAGCAACTTAGGCTTTGATACCAAATTGTAATGACCAGCCTATTTTACCATAATTATTTTTTTTCCTCACATACATAAATATCATTCTTAATAATAACCATGATACTAATATAGAAAAATCAACCTGAACCCCATGGGTGCCAGGGATGCACTGAAAATACACTGCGAACACCTAAACAACGGAAAACATAGATTACATTCACAACAAATTGTACTAGAGTTTTACTACAATCCATAACATTTCTATAAATATAAATATACAACCTCCAAAAGACCAAAAGGGAAAAAAACTAGGATCATAATCCAAAAACCCTCTGACCCTAGCTCAGTAACTCACCTTCCTACTAGGGTAGTATGAATTGCCTCTACTGACGCGGAGCTCAGTCCGCCCATTTATCTAGATTTCCTAAAATGTTTTGTAAGTTGCGGTAAGATACCTCTCAGTAAGGGAAATAAACTAATATCAGTGTGTGGCGATATGAGTATATTCGTACTATAATAGATAAACAATACATAACACATGTCTGGATAAAAATATAATACTGGATAAAATATACAAAATCATGATCATGTTAAATCATACTGAATTTCAGTTATTATAAAATCATTTGTTATAACTGATAGTATTGAAATATTACCTAGGATGGATAGCTAGCTGATGTCATGTATTACCCCCCACGATTGGATTGTGTAGCCCGAAGGCGGGACTTGACAATGGTTCGACCACTGCCAAGTCAAATGTGTCTGTAAGTACGATGGACCCGCCCCACCCTGGTCCAGACTGCCAGGGGGATGTCTACAACACTACACTGAAACCACATCGACTATCCATCTCCCACACTCTTTATTGGCAAGTGTGGTAGCACTAATCTAAATCGAACTGAATAGCTACGGTACCGAGCCCTGAATACTGATCTAAACTAAACCATCTGGGTTCTGATAACATATAGTATGTTTACATATACTGATTTAACATGAAACTAGATTGATAACATTTTTTCAAATTTTGGCATATCATACATAATCACGGCCTTGCATCGAATAACATACATAATTATGGCCTTGCACCGACTATCAATCACGACCATGTGTCGAGCATATTATAACATAAGAAAATGAAATTTGTATTGTTTATCATAAAATCCTGAAACCATAATTTTGTGCATTATTTATGATTTTCCTGAAAAAAAACTATTGTAAATATAGTTCTATTAAAAATCTAACATAACATAATATTCGTAAAATGATACTCATGCCACATAGATTTAAATAGTATTAAAACTGAATAACTTAGCTAAATATATTTCTAATTAAACATTTTAAAACCGTTTTTCTATTTAACAGCAGTATTCGCAAATATTCTGATATAACATACATAATTACTATAAATACATGCTGTTTTAAAATAATAAATTTTCATAAAATAAACTGACGTAATTTATCCCCTTACTTGACTATTGAGAAACCCACAAATCTAACTAAATTTGCACCTGTGGTGTTCCTATCTTAACACCCTGAAATTCACATTTTCCCAACAAATTCCAGTATTATTTCACCTAACACATTTCCTTCAGTCCAGAAACACCATATACCTTATAAAACTTAAAATAATTAACTTACCCAAATTTTGGGATGGTGCCCAAGTTGGCCTAACCAACGATCTACTCCTACAGATATGAAGAGAAATTTTTCAGGAGTAGCGTGGCGACTTTAGATCGTTGAATTGGCATGAAATGAAACCAAATTTCTAGAGAGAATGAGAAGGAGACGAAGTTAGAGAGAGAGAGAGAGAGAGAGAGAGAGAGATAGATATATAGAGATAGAGAGAGAGACAGAGAGAAAGAGAGAGAAATTCTTCATGTTCCTCTCACAGAAAGTGATTTTTGGCCTTTTATAGAGTGCCTATCCACGTGGCCTTGTCGACGAGCCATGTCACTTTGTCAACGATTCCAAGAAGGAATTTCGTTGACGAGCGCTTACCCCTTGTCGAAGAAATTCAGGCCCTGGGAAATTGTCTCTTGGTAAGTTCTCGTCGATGAGGCGCATGTCCACGTTGACAAGCCCAAGAAATCTGTTCATCAACGAACGCGCTGCGTTTGTTGACGAGACCCTGCTAAATTCCCCCTTTAAAATTTCCTTTCTTTCCTCTCCTTTATTATTTAATTGATATAATTCACCGGGTCTCTATGCATAGTGACCTTGCCCCTTCCAAAAATATAGATAACAAAGAAATACCTAAAGTGTAAAGACCCGAACTAGGAAAATAAGGAAATTTATTAAGAAAAAGAGAAAGGGGATTTCAGCAGGCTTCGTCAATGAGGTCCATGTTCTCATTCACGAAGGCCCTCATGTGACTCGTTGCCGAAATTCAAAGCTTCATCGATGAAGAGATCTAAAACATCTGAAAAATATCAGGCTTAGGGTAGGTCGACGAGGCCTTTCTTTCGTTGACGAATGATTATGTGGTTTGTTGATGAAGGCATCATTTCATCGACGAATTTGACCAGGTCAAAGGGTCTATAAATAGATTTTCAATTGCTTCATTGTTAAGAAATCAAAATATCTCTCCCTCTCTCTTGAGAACCTGCACCCACACACTCTCTTTCTCTTCGATCTTTTGCCGATCGTTGCCCGTTTCAACGATTGGAAGTTACCATGAGGATTAGGGGGCAAACATCTACAAGTCTAGCAAAGTGGATTCTTGATTTTTGGAAAAAGTTAGGATTTGGTTTTTGAGCATCTCGGGTGATTTTTAGGAAATAGGTAAGGGGATTAAGTTAAGTTAGCTTTTTTATGAATTTGAACCGTACGAAATGTTTTGGGAGTGAGTATATTTATGTTTTTAGTTTATGTTTCAAAAACCGACCGTTCAAGAGACTCATTTTTCAAACCTAGGATATATGTTATTCTATTTTAAGTACAAATGAATAGTGGGAAGCCTGGTTTTATATTTTAAACCGTATATGCTATGTTTTCTAGGTTGCCTACGGGTTGTGTTCAAAATATAGGACATTGTGTGGCAGGTGAATGATATGTATGTATTATTTTATAACCAAAATGATGAATGTTTGTAAGATACTAGAATTGTTTGTGATAATGTAGGGAGCTTTACATGTATGATGGCCACGAGGGCCGAGCTTTATATGATGGCCACGAGGGCCAAGTTAAATATATGGTGGCTGCAAGGGCCTACGTTTTACTATGACAGGTTTTATATGAAATGGATATGAAATATGATTTTTATATTACTTAAATTGCATGATATGCTTTAGGAACCCTGAGGACCCTTATGTTGTGAGCACGATACCGTTGCTAGAGATTATGTAGGTGGCCGTGTGTGCCTACACTATACTACGAGAGTGGTGTGGGTGGTTTTAGCCCATTAGCCTTGATAGAGGGTGTACCTTCCTTGGAAGCCCGGACTTTCAGGATGTGGTAAGGCAATCAGAACCATGCAAGCAAGTTACGGATGTTTGCATAGTCGGAGTTAGATGCAGATGTATGTTTGACTTGGTATGGGTTGATCACCCCAAGCTTTGTCCAGCCTTCAGGCCGCACAACCCTGACCACGAGGGTTTTTACATGGCGTTTAGTCCCAGGAATTGTCTTCTATGCATATTTGTAGATTTATGTAAATGTTGTTATGTAATTATGAACTATTAATATTAGGAAAATGAGACAAGTATTTCCAAGTGTATAAAGATAGTACCATGTAAGATAGCTATTTTCAGTTAAATGAAGAATGAATGTTTTTTGTAAACACTAAAGCATGCTACCCACACACTAACATTAATTTGATCATCCTTACTGAGAAGTGTCTCACCCCAATATACAAATCATCTTTTCAAGAAATAACAGGTATCATGCTTAGTAGGATTGAAAGGGGGTGAAAGTTAGAATAGTATTTTTGTGAAGATTTGTATGATCTCAGGTGTATGTAAATTATGTTGTAACTCTCTGGACTTGTATGATGGTCGTATGGACCAAACTAGTTGTCCTTTTTAGGTCGGATTGTAATATGGATGTTTGGAAACCTTTATGTATGAAAGGAACATAGTACTCTGGTAATTTATGTTTGGAGAATGTTTCATTACTTCCACTGCATTTATTATGATAAATATGGTATTAGGTACACAAACGTCGCTAAAGTAGCACCTTGGGCCCACTTGGCGGGTTGGGGCGTTGCAGATGGTATCAGATCCTAGGTTTGCTAGGTTCTGCGGACTTAGACGGTTAAGGATTACCAGAGTAGGATTACCAGAGTATAGGTTGATATGAGAAGAGGATAAGAGTTAGTAAGTTGGGTGGGTTTAGTCTCGAGGCTTGGAGGCGGATTTCTTTTGACGGTCTTCTGTCCTTTTCCTAGAATGATGATTTCAGGAAAACCACAATAAATCCATCGATGGTTTAGTTTCTAGGTTGAAGGACTAGAGTTCATAAATTTAGGTTGGGAATGATAGGTTGGAAAAGTATGTATGTAGTGTTAGCGTCATGATTAGGGACCGATACCTTGGCAGTTTTGTAGTAGAAATGTACAAGTGATTCCTTTAATTGCAAATTTGTATGTTTTAACTATTAGTCATTCCATACTTACATCAACCTTGATAAATGTGGAATTTCTAAGTTGGTTTCTATCCTATATTTAGGTTGGATCATAGGGGAAAGGAGGTCATGACTAGAGAGGACAATCATGTGAATACCTCTAGTGAAGATGATGTTGAGGCCTTGGTCGTGTTGCGTAGTATAGCACAACAAGCTAAGAAAGAATCTTGAAGGGATTCTCGAGAGCAGGGTCAGCTAGTGGCTGATAGAGGCTGCACATTCCAACAGTTTTTTTCGAACGAGTCCGCCAATATTCTCGGGAGGACCAAACCCGATTGCGGCGAAAGACTGGATTCAGGAGATGGAGGAACTGTTGGGTGTGTTGGAATGCACAGAGGAGTAAAAGTGAGGTTTGCCACATTTAAACTAGTGGGAGAGGCAAAGGGATGGTGGAGATCGGCTAAGCTAGTAGAGGAATAGCGGCCAAGGTATGCATCTATTACTTGGAGCTGTTTTAGGGAAGTCTTTTTCAGCAGATATTTCCCCATTGCCACTATAGAGGTGAAGGCGAAGGAGTTTCTATATCTGAAATAGGGGTCCATGTCTATGTACTAGTTGTATGCTACCAGGTTCATGGAGCTGTCTCACTTCAATCCACATAAAGTCCTCAATGAGCCGAAGAAGGCTTGGATGTTTGAGAGGGGTTTGAGGTAGGGGATTCTATTATAGGTGGTAGCGTTACTGACACAAAGTTTCATCGAGCTAGTGGACAGAGCCATGGCAGTCGAGACTAGCATTTAAGAGGGGGAGAGAGAGCAGCAAGCCAGAAGAAAAGGCCTTTGTCTCAAGGGGTTTCAGTCTAGCTCTAGCCAGAGTACGTGGAAGCGACCTGATAATTTTACAAGCTAACGATAGGAGATAGAATCACGAGCTCCTCCGGGGAGTTCTCAGAGTGCCACTTGTCCCAAATGCCATAAAAAGCATTGGGGTGAGTGTAAGGTTGGAACAGCTGTCTGCTATCGGTGCGGTGTAGCATGGAATCAGGTGTGGGACTATCATGCGACAGTGAATTACACACCTCAGCAACAGCTGTATGGGAGAGGGAGTCAGGCACCCCAAGGTGGTCACTAGGGGAACACCGCCCAAGCGCGGTGTATTCTATGACACCGGGTGACGCTGGGCACGTAGGGGATGTAGTTGAAGGTATTATTTATATACTTTCCAATAAAGTTGTTGTACTCTTTGATTCAGGCGCGACCCACTCGTTTGTATCTCAGGGGTTTGTTAAAGTGTGGGGAGTAGAGACTCAATCGTTAGGGGTCGAGCTAGGGGTGGTCACGCTGATAGGGATGGTTGTTGTATGCAGTAAAGTGATTAGAGACTAGCCAGTATTCAGGAGAGAACGCTGCCTACTACTCTAATCGTCTTCAATATGCATAGATTTGACTTTATTGTGGGGATGGATTGGCTAGCCTCCAGTTACGCAAGCATAGACTGCTACAGGAAGGAGTTGGTATTTAGACCTCCGGGGGAGTAGGATTTCAAATTTGTAGGGTTGTGTGTACGCTCCGCACCATGGATCCTTTTGGCGATACAGGCAAGAAGATTACTTCTGGAGGGTTGCCGGGGGTACTTAGCATGTGTAAAAGAATCACCAAAGGAGGGATTGAAGTTGGAGGATATCCCAGTGGTAAGGGAGTTCTCGAATGTATTTCTTGAGGACTTATCGGGTTGCTTCCTGATCATGAGGTGGAGTTCACCATTAAGCTGACACCAGGGATGACACCAATCTCTAAGGCTCCGTGCCGAATGGCTCCGACTGAACTAAAGGAGTTAAAGGAGCAACTACATAAAATTCTGGATTGTGGTTTCATTAGACCACGTGTATCACCCTGGGGAGCACCGGTGTTGTTCATGAAAAAGAAGGATGGGTAGATGAGGATGTGCATCGACTACAAAGAAATTAACATTAACAAGGTGACGGTAAAGAATAAATACCTGTTACGATGTATTGACTACCTGTTTGACCAGCTGAAGGGTACTTAGGTTTTTTTTAAGATCGATCTACGATCCGAGTATCACCAGTTGAAGGTGAAGTCAGAGGATGTATCAAAGACAACCTTTCGAACCCGGTATGGCCATTACGAATTTTTGGTGATGTCGTTTGGTTTGACGAATGCGTCTGCAGCATTCATGGATATGATGAATAGGGTGTTCCAAGCGTACTTAGATTAGTTCATGATGGTATTCATTGATGACATCCTGATTTATTTGAGGAGTTTTGCAGAGCATGAAGCTTATTTGAGGCTGGTACTTCAGGTACTCAGAGAGAAGAGATTGTTTGCTAAATTCAAGAAATGCGAGTTCTAGCTAGAACATGTTGCATTTTTGAGACATGTAGTGTTCAGGGACGGAATATCAGTAGACCCGGGCAAAGTAAAGGCAGTAGTAAACTGGTTGAGACCGAAGAACATATATGAGATCAGAAGTTTTTTGGATCTGGCAGGGTATTATCACCGATTCATCACAGGTTTTTCTAGGCTGTTAGGTCCTTTGACACAGCTTACAAGAAAAAATAGTAGGTTTGACTGGACTAGTGAGTGTGAGTAGAGCTTCTAGTCACAACCCCAGTATTGACCATTCCATTAGGGGATGGTGGTTACGTGATTTATAGTGACGCATCCTAGAAAGGGCTCGAGTGTGTTTTGATGCAATAGGGGAAAGTTATTGCGTATGCTTCTCGCCAACTCAAGGAGTATGAAAAGAACTACCCTACGCATGACATAGAGCTGGTAGTAGTGGTATTTGAATTAAAGATCTGGCGGCACTATCTATACTGTGAAAAGTACGAGATCTTTACTGATTATAAGAGTTTCAAATACTTCTTCACCCAAAAGGAGTTGAATATGAGGCAACGCAGGTGGCTTGAATTGATTAAAGACTACGACTGTACTATTAGTTGCCACCCCGAGAAAGCTAATGTGGTAGCCAATGCTTTGAGTTGGAAGTCAGTGCTTGCATCAATCTCAGTAATTAGGATTCAGCATGAGATCAAGTTAGACCTAGAAAGGTTAGGGGTAGAGTTAGTAGAAGGAAATCACCAGGCCTTCATTTCCGGCCTGGTAGTGCAACCAACCTTACGAGAGAGGATCAGATTAGCTCAGATGAAAGATGTAGAGCTGGCAGAGATTGTGAGTGGAATACAGGATGGGATGAATGCAAATTTTAATGTCTCTGATAACGGGGTGTTAATATTTCACACCCGGATCTGTGTATCGAATGATGACGAGATTAAATGAACCATCTTGGAAGAGGCACATCGCTCCTTATATACGATACATCCAAGAAGCACAAAGATGTACAGGGATCTATGAGGTTCTTTCTAGTGGTCTAACATGAAAAGAGATCGCCCATATTTTGGGGTAGTGCCTGACATGTCAGCAGGTGAAGGCCGAGCACCAGAGGCTAGCAGGACCACTATAGCCACTTGACATCCCCAAGTGGAAGTGGGAGCATATCTCGACGGACTTTGTGTCGGGATTGCCTTCAGTGGTGCATAGGCAGAACGCTATTTGGGTTATTGTGGATCGACTGACAAGGACTGCACACTTTGTTTCGATTAGAGTCAGTTACTCCATGGATAAGCTGAAAAAGCTTTATGTACAGGAGATAGTACGACTTCATGGCGTCCCAGTTTCTATAGTTTCAAATTGAAATCCACAATTCACCTATCGTTTTTGGAAGAGCTTGCAGGACGCCTTGGGATCTCAACTCACCTTCAGTACCGCCTTTCACCCGTAGACAGATGGACAATTCGAGAGGACTATTCAAATTCTGGAAGATATGTTGCGAGCGTGTGTACTGGATTTTGGTGGTAGTTGGATCAGATACCTACCATTAGTCGAGTTTGCATATAACAATAGTTATCAGGCCAGTATTAAGATGGCACCATACGAGGCTTTGTATAGTCGCCGGTGCCGATCTCCGTTGTAATATCTCGAAAAAAAAATATTATTAATAATTAAAATTATCAATCAATTAATTGATTAAATATTATTAAATTAATGTATTAAATAAAGAAATAAAAAGAAATAGTATGAAAAAAAAGAGTTAAAAGAGTAATTATTAATTAATTGATTAGTTAATTAAATATTATTAAATTGAATTAATTAAGTTAAGTAAAATGGTGGTTATATATACACACACACACACACATGTAAGTATATAATATAATATGATATTGTTATAATATATAACAAAGTAAAAAGAAAAAAAAAAGGGAAAAGGATATAAGCTTCCTGGCTGGGCGAATTCAATTGAAATCACCATTTCTAATTTGAAACATAAGGCTCCAAATGCCTCTCCCACTCTCAGTCACTCTCCTTCATCTCCTTCTCTCTCTCCTCAATTTCTTGACGGATATTCGGTCGATTGGAAAACGGAAGGTATCGTTGGGTTCCTAACTCCGCCACTGACATTTCTACTGGAGTAGATTTATCGTGGGAGCGGCGTAGGCACCACTCCTGGGGAAAGGTATAATTTCTATAAATCCTTAATTTCTCCTTAGATCTTCAATCAAATCAACGATTAGGCACTACCATAGGGTCCTACTTGTGATAGTTGTCATTTTGGTTGAAGTAAATTTCTAATTGGGATTTTTTAGGCCCTACTCCAAAGCGAGAGTGGGATTTGAAAAATTATGTAAATTGGTTATATTTGAAAGTATAACTGTTTATTTAGTATTTAAAGGCCTATGAAATATTAAAATAGTATTTTATTTAGGATTGATTTAATGGAATTAGGATTTTTGATTCTAAGTTCGGGTGAGCGCCGTAAGTATTTTTTGAGGTCCCTGTTGGCATAATTCAAGAAATCAGGTAAGGAGAAATTATATATTAAAGCATATTTTATGAAATTAAAAGTAATACTTTATGCTATATTATATGTATGTTTTTGTGTGAGTTATTCAAATGCCAACCATGTAAACTATGTTTTCTAAGCCTAGGACTGTTTATACAGCTATGTATATGTGAAAGTAAATGAATGAAAGTGAAAAGTAAATTCTAAGGAATTATGTAAGAAATGAAATGTATTTTCAACATATAAATGTTAAATGTGGGCTGACTTATTTTATAGGAATAAGTATGAATTTTACTACTAAATTGTGTGGCATGAGTAAATGTAAATCTGTGCTTATATGTATGAGATGCCGGCTAAGTAAGTAAAACATTTAGAATAAAACATGATATGGACTATGTTGCCTATGTATATTAAATGCAACCATGTAAATGTATGACAGTTGAAAGACAGCCATGCTAGCAGATATAGCACGTTTCTACGTAGACTAACTGATGATAGCTAAAAGAAGCTGTAGACTAACCAACGATGGATAAAGACTAGCTGTAGTACAAAGGAAAGAAAGGAAAATGTAATGAAATGACAAATGTGAACAATGTAATGTTGAAGATTACGTAAAGTGAAATGCAAAGAAGTGTTTAAGTTATAAGCATGAACATATGTGTATGATTGAAAAATGACAGAAAGAATAATGTACTATGGTATTAGAAGTTTGTATACTAGTAGAACATGTTACTATTGAGCAAGGCGTACTCTTCGCCTGAGAGCTTGCTGAGAAAGGCGAGTGCGCTAGTAACTTCAGATGTGGCAGTAGCTACATAACGTACTAGGGCAGAGGGAACCTACTTGTATGGGCGGGTAGATTTCCCCATCCTTAGGGCCTTCGCTGGTAAACCTTCGTTTGAACTGTGTGAGTACAAGATGAATCTAATACTTAAGGGCTTACTGAGTAAGATGAGTGCCCTGGTATGCTTCAGTTGTGACCTTCGAGTTGCTTAAGTATTAGAGCAGAGGGGTGCTACTTGTATGGGTAGGTAATCACCCCTATCCTTAAGCAATCTCATGGATTAAATATTTTGCATGTGTTTGGTTAGGATCAGAGAATGATTTCAGAAATTATGTTAACGATTTTCAAATGTTAAATATTATGTTGTTATATAGACTCATGTTGGCCACACACTGTTTTAATATATTGTTTATTCCCTTACTGATATGTGTCTCACCTGAATATGAATTTATCTTTTTAGGATTTCCTCGAGATCGAACTTTGAGAGCTCGAGGTTTTATAGCATTTTTGGGAAATAGAAAGAGAAAATGGTATACTTTTATGTTAATTTTGAGATGTATAAATTTATGTTTGAGTTTTTTGAGATAGGAATGATTGTGAATACTGGATGTTTTTGGGGTTATTTATATATGTTGAATACAAGTGGATGATTAATTTATTATGGTTGGTAGACAGGGATAGTAAACTCTGGTATTATATTTATGGAGATTATACTTATGTTTTTCGCTGCATATTGATTTATGGATTATCAGGATTTTATCAGGTATAACACACCAGACTGGGTTTAAGGGTTCGGGACGTCACATACATTATATTGGGATGAGGTAGGCGAGCGACAGGTGTTGGGTCCAGAATTGGTTCAGCAGACCTCTGCAAAGGTTGAACTTATCAGGAAAAAGATTAAAGCAGTACAGAGTTGGCAGAAGAGTTATGTAGATACTTGCTGATGAGAGTTAGAATTCGAGGTAGGTGATGTTGTGTTTTTGAGGATTGCTCCGATGAAAGGAGTGATGAGGTTTGGTAGGAAGGGCAAGCTGAGCCCTAGGTACATCAAGTTGTTCGAGATTTTAGAGAGAGTCGGTTCGGTGGCGTTCAAGATAGCATTACCACCCGCATTGTCTAGGATTCACGACGTGTTCCACGTGTCTATGCTTATGAGATATGTTCCAGATCCTTTGAATGTGATCAGTTACGAGTCATTGGAGTTCGGGGACACATTAGCATATGAGGAAATACCAATTCAGATCCTAGATCATAGAGAGTAGGAGTTATGTATGAAGAGAATTTCGTTAGTAAAGGTATTGTGGCATAATCACGCAGTAGAGGAGGCTTCATGGGAGCTAGAGTTAGAGATACATCAGAAGTATCCTGAGTTATTCAGAGACGCTCAGAGCTAGATAGGTAAGCAGAATGGTAAGTAAGTGGTTTATGTGTATGTTTGGTAGTGTAGGTTTGTTCATGTTAGAGTAAGTATGGTCTCCGAGAGAGTTTCGTATGGATATTGTAATCTCCCAAGACGTTATGTGTAACCTCAATATTCCTCCGCCATAAGTGAGGGCAGGAAATAAATTTGGGATGGGGCTGTTATGTGGGTGGTCGTCGACTCTTCCTAGAGTCAAAGCAGTGATGGCTTAAATGATGTGATAAAAAAAGTTAGCAAATTTCGAGGACGAAATTTTATAAGGAGGGGAGATTGTAGAGACCCAACTCAGGAAAATAAGGAAATTAAATAAGAAAAAGAAAAAAGGGATTTCAGTAGGCTTCGTCGACGAGGTCCATGTTCTCCTCGACGAAGGCCCTCATGTGACTTGTCGCCAAAATTCAAACTTCGTCGACGAAGAGATCCAGAATGTTTAAAAAATATCAGGCTTAGGGTTCGTCGATGAGGTCCTTCTTTTGTCGATGAACGAGCTTATGTGGTTCGTCAACGAAGGCATCATTTAGTCGATGAATTTGACCACGTCAAATGGTCTATAAATGGATTTTCAATTGCTTCGTTGTTAAGAAATCAAAATATCTCTCTCTCTCTCTCTCTCTCTCTCTTCGATCTTTCACCGATTTTCCTGTTTCGACAATCGAAAATTACCATGAGGATCAGGGGGTGAAGATCTACAAGTCTAGTGGAGTGGATTCTTGATTTCAGAAAAAAGTTAGGGTTCGATTTTCAAGCGTCTCGGGTGTTTTTGAGAAAATAGGTAAGGGGATTAAGTTAAGTCAGCTTCTTAATGAATTTGAACCGTACAAAATGTTTTTGAAGTAAGTATATTTATGTTTTTAGTTGATGTTTCAAAAACCGACCGTTCAAAAGACCCGTTTTTCAAACCTATGATATATGCTATTCTATTTTAAGTACAAATGAATAGTGAGCCTGGTTTTATGTTTTAAACCGTATATGCTATGTTTTCTAATTTGCCTACGAGCTATGTTCAAAATACAGGAAATTGTGTGGCAAATGAATGATATGTATGTATTATTTTATAACCAAAATGATGAATGTTTGTGAGATACTGGAACTGTTTGTGAAAATGCAAGGAGCTTTATATGTATGATGGCCGCGAGGGCCTAGCTTTATATGATGGCCGTGAGGGCCGAGTTAAATATATGATGGCTGCGAGGGCCTAATTTATACTATGATAGGTTTTATATGAAATGGATATGAAATATGATTTTTATGTTACTTAAATTGCATGATATGCTTTAGGAATCGTAAAGACCCTTATGTTCTGAGCATAGTGTTAATTCGGGTGTAATCCAAAGAGGGGGGTGAATTGGGTATTTTTAAAAACCTTTAAAAATTATTTACCACTTAATCTCTATTTTAATATTTCACAAATTACTTGCAAGGGTTTGAAACTGATTTAAATTATTATATCAATGAATTCTTTTTACAAAATTAATTGTCAAGTGTGTGTGGGGTTATTCAACATACACGCATGGAAGATAGATAATGAAATGCGTTGCGGAAAACAAAAGGAGTAAAGGAAGAGAGAAGGCAAACACAGTTTTTACGAGGTTCAGTCAACCCGGCCTACGTCATCGCCTTGAGCAACCTACTCAAAGATTCCACTAAATCCCTACTCCTTTAACCGGGACAAAGCTTCCCTTACATCTGCTGCTTACAAGAGGCACAACTTCCTCCTCACCCGGTTCACAACACGAACCGTGATTACAATATAGAATTTCAATTCTACAAAAACAACTCAATAGTGCTTCTAACAAAGCTAATGAGTACAATTGAAACACATATCCATATGATGAAACTTGAAGCTCAGTATATATGTAACGATGTAATCATTATATGAATGATAAGCTTCACAAAATTTTCCCCTTTATCAAATCTCCCAAAATAATTATATAAGTAAATGCTTTGGAGAACTTAGGGTTCTAGTTCAACTTTCTAGATGCACAAATACCAAATGTGATCTTATTAAAAAATTTGTCTTGAATGTTATAAAAATCTAGATCAATAAGTTTTCTTCCAAATATCCAAACACAATATGATCTTTGCAATATGTAAATATATAAATAAATAAATAAATATGTATATGTATATATATATATATATATATATATATATATATGATATGAGTTCCAAAGATCAAAAACCTAATATAATATTTTTTTAGAAAATATCCCTCAATAATATATATATATATATATATATATATATATAGTTATGAAATCTAAGGATATTTAATCAAGTGGTTTTGTAATATCAAAAATATCAAGTCTTTAACTAAATGCACACTTGAATCAAAAAGGTTTAACCAATGGCAAAACTTTTCTCAAGTAGTGATCTTGTAAAAACAATTTAATATAAGCACACTCAAGATTGTTGATTTAGGTGTAATCCCAAGAGGGGGTTGAATTGGGCATTTTAAAATTCTTTAAAACTTATTTACCACTTAATCCCCAAATCTATGTTTACCAAATTAAATGCAGGAATTTTAAGCTGATTTAAATTTATTTTATCAATGAATTCTTTTTACCCAATTAAGTGCGTGTGAGGTTATTCAAACATACACTCATGAAATACGAGTAATGAAATGCAGTGCAGAAAATAAAAGGAGTAAAGGAAGAGAGAAGGCAAACACAATTTTTATGAGGTTCAGCCAACTCGGCCTACGTCCTAACCTTAAGCAACCCGCTCAAGGATTCCACTAAAATCTCTGCTCCTTAAATTGGGACAGAGCTTCCCTTAGAACTACTGCTTACAAGAGGCATAGCTTCCTCCTCACCTGGTTCATAACTCGAACCGTGATTACAATATAATATCAAGTCTGCAAAACAACTCAAGATTCGCTTCTAACAAAGCTAAGTGAGTACAATTGAAACCTATCACATATACATATGATAAAACTTGAAGTTCAGTATGTATAAAATGATACAATCGTTTTATAAATGAAATGCTTCAACACACAATTTCCTTTTTTATCAAATCTCCTAAAATGATGATATAAGTAAAAGCGTTGGAGAAATTATGATTCGAGAAAGCTTTGGAGAAATTATGATTCGAGTTCAACTTCTTTATCGCACAAATATCAACCGTGATCTTATCAAAAGATTTATCTTAAATATTATAACGATCAAAATCAAGAAGTTTTCTACCAAATATTCAATCATAACACGATCTTTGTAATATACAAATATATATGTATAATATGATTTCCAAAGATCAAGAGCTGAATATAATGTTTTCCAGAAAATATCCCTTAATAAAAATATAGTGATGAACACTCAGGATATTTAATCAAGTGGTTTTAAGATATCTAAAATATAGAGCCTTTAACTGAATACACACCTGAATCAAAAATTGTTTAATAAATGGCGAAACTTTTCTCAAGTATTGATCTTATCAAAATAATCTATAAGCAAGTACACTCACGATCAATCATTCAACTTATATTCAATAAAAGATTTTGAGATGAAGAGTTCTTTGAAAAATATATATCAACAAGTAAATTAGTTTAGATGAAAGAACTCTATGAGACTAAATATTAACAAGTAGTTCGATTTACCAAACCTCAATATCAAAAATGATTCCACAATGATTGCTAGATTGTCTTTTGAAAATTGAGATAGCCTTAGCTTAGATTTGACGTAAGAACTTCGAAATCTCAGGCAAAGGTTTCAGCAATGTGTTCAAAGTTGTGCTAAACGTGCAATCTCTTCAATTGTATGCCAAAGGTTTGTTATCTTCTCTTCTCCTTGGGGCACTAGGGTTTAGATGTTCATTATATAGGCATCTTCCCCTTAAAATGAATTTTAGCCGTTGGATCAAAAATTAACTCGTGTGTTCTCTCATTAAAAATTAAATTTTTTAACTTTCCCGCAAGTTCAGAAGACTGAGGTTAAAAGCCCAAACGACTGAAGTTCCTTAGAGTTTTGAAAAATTAAACCTGGACAGAGGGTCAGACGACTGAGGTTAGGGTTCAGTCTTTTGAAGTGTCGGGTTCTGATGACTGAAGTTTGAGTTCAGTCTTCTGATGTGCTTCTGTTAGGTTCTGTGTTTCACCATAAATTCTTCAAACGACTGAACTTATTCTTCGGTCTTCTGAAGTTGACACTTCAGATGACTAAGCAGTGAGTTTGGTCTTCTGAACTGGCCATCTTCTGGATTTTTCATTTTTAGTTTCAAAAATTTGCTTTGCTCTCTTTCTTTGCTTTTTTATAAAATAATTTTTGAAATTCAAAAACACTTTCTAAGTCCATAAATATCCCCTAATGATGTTCATAAGATGTATGAGTGCTAAGGTCAGTCTAGGGTATATGTTGTGCCTCAAACAAAATCATATGAAAAATGTGAATACATTAGTTCTAAGTACCCACTCCCATGATGATCTTGAACTTGTTTCTTGTATCTTCATTCTTCAACTCTTTTAGTTCCATGGATTTTGGCAAGATGTGTATGTTTTAACCTTCATTGCTTCCATAACTTGTTATCTTTCTGTACATGCTAAATATTGTTCCTATTCACAATCTCAGAGCACAGATCAAATACCAAGTGATTTATCATTATCAAAACCGGATTGGACTCATAGAGTCAACAATCTCCTCCTTTTTGATGATGATAAATATACGGGCAAAAATATAAAATAAAATAGGTTACGCCTAACAAGGCTCCCCCTCAGATAATGCATCAAATATTTAATAAGTGAAATGTGCTCATGCCAAATGAAATATGCTCATGCTTATACACAGGTTGTTTAGCCTGATTCTTCTCCTATAACCTGATTTTTCTCCCCCTTTACACAATTAGTTTTGCCCACAATTTTTGCTTCTAATTTTTCTCCCCCTTTTGACATCAATAAAAAGGTATATAATAATAAAACATGAGTGGACATAACCTTATGTTCTTCTCCCCTTTGAAATCTTAAAGTTTTAAACTTATTCAACCATCAGATTTGAAAAATTTTACTTCTCCCCCTTACTAATGCATAAAGTTGTGTCGATGAATATAAATTGCATTATGAACATACATAGTGTGGTAACTTTCAAAGGTTACGTGAGGATTAACATGTGGAAGTTAATATGCTCTTATTATGCTATGTGATAAATGCCAAATTTTAATTAATGTGATACCAAATGAGAACAAATGAGCTAAATATGAAAATTTTGACAAATTGTGAATATTAAGCGACGTTGCTCCACTTGAATTATGTCATCTAATATAATTCTAGGCAACCTCTCGACTATGCATCAGGCCTAATTCACGCCTAATTTGGATAAACCTATCCTCCGCAAGTGGTTTTTCGTGAATATGTCTGTCCATTGTTCATCCGTGCATACAAACTCAAGTGTCACATCCCCTTTTTGCACATGATCACGAAGAAAATGATGTCTTATTTCTATATGATTAGTTCGTGAAAATATAGGATTCTTTTGGATGTTTATTCCACTCGTATTATCACATCTTATAGGAATTGTTTCATAGGTTAATCCAAAATCCGTCAGTTGTTGCTTTATGTATAGCGTTTGAGCACAACAACTACTTGCCGCTATGTATTCTGCCTCAGCTGTGGAAAGAGCAACTGAATTCAGTTTCTTGGGAAGCCAAAAGACTAATGAATGTCCTAAAAAATGACATGTACCACTCGTACTTTTTCTATCTACTCTGCTACCAGCATAATCAACATCTGAATAGCCGATAATCTCAAAAGATGTATACTTAGGATACCATAACCCAAGTTCCACGGTTCCTATCAAGTATCTAAGTATTCGTTTGATAGTTAACAAATGTGACTCTTTTGGTGCAGCCTAAAATCTTGCGCACAAACATAAGCTAAACATTATGTCAAGTCTGCTAACAATAAGATATAATAAGCTACCGATCATTCCATGATAGAGCTTGACATCTACTGGAATACCTTATTCATCTTTGTCTAATTTCAAAGTAGTGCTCATAGGTGTTCCTAGTATTTTGCCATCTTCCATATTAAACTTTTTGAGTAGATCTCTAGTGAACTTTGATTGATTTATAAAGATTCCATGTTTTGCTTGTTTGATTTGAAGTCCTAGGAAGAAATTCAGTTCACACATCATGCTCATCTCAAATTCATTTTGCATAGTGTTTGCAAACTCATTACATAAGTCTTTATTTGTAGCTCCAAATATGATATCATCTACGTATACTTGAACTAGGAGCATGTCATCTTTCTTAGACTTTATAAAGAGTGTTGTCTCTATCTTTCCCCTGATAAATTCATTGTCCAGTAGAAAGCTCCTTAGTCTCTCATACCACGCTCTAGGAGCTTGCTTTAAACCATGCAAGGCTTTTGTTAGTCTATAAACGTGATCTGGATTCTTATGGTTTTCAAACCTGGGGGTTGTTCTACATATACCTCTTCACTTACGTAGCCAATTAAAAATGCGCTTTTGACATGATATAGCTTGAAATCCTTAAAGGAAGCATAGACTAAAAGCATTCGAATGACTTCCATTCTAACTACAGGTGCAAAGGTTTCTTCAAAATCTATTCCTTCTTCCTGGTTATATCCCTGAACTACTAGTCTTACCTTATTTCTAACCGCTATTCCATGTTCATCTTTCTTGTTCTTATATATCCATTTTGTTCCAATGATTGTCTTATCCTCAGGCCTAGGAACTAATGTCCATACTTTGTTTCTATTAAATTGATTTAACTCTTCTTGCATGGACATCGCCCATGATTCATCCTCAATTGCTTCACTCACATTCCTAAGTTCTTCTTGAGATAGAAAGGCAAAATGACTAATCATATTCCTAAGTGAGGATCGAGTAGCTACTCCACGTAATGGTTCACCTATTATTTGATCAATGAGATGATTCTTTATGTACTTCCATTCTCTAGGTGGTTCATTAACCTCATTTTCAATTTGATTAGTTTCATAAGATGGTTCCTTAATTTTATTTCTCTTTCCCGAATCATTCTCAATGGATAGTTTTCTAAATTCCTTATTTATCTCAATTTCATCCTCATCAGTCGTTTTAGAGAAGGGATTTGACTCATCAAACACTACATGAATGGATTCTATAACGGTTAATGTTCGTTTATTATATACTCTGTAGGCTTTACTATCTAAGGCATACCTTAGGAAGAAACCTTCATTTGATCTCACATCAAACTTTCCTAAATGTTCATTATCTCTAAGCACAAAATATTTACAGTCAAAGACATGAAAATATGATATGTTTGGTCTATGGCCATTCCATAATTCGTACGTAATTTTATTAAGAGATGGTCTAATCAAAACTCTATTTAGAACATAGCAGGCAGCATTCACTGTCTCAGCCCAGAAATACTTAGGTAATTTATGTTCGTTAAGCATAGTTCTGGCTATTTCTTATATAGATATATTCTTCCTTTCAACTAAACCATTTTGATGTGGTGTTTTAGGAGCTGAAAAATTATGAGCTATTCCTAATGAATTGCAGTAGTCTTCCATGCCTTGATTTTTAAATTGTCTACCTCTATATCTTCAAATTTTAGTGATAGTATATCCCTTTTCATTTTGGATTTTCTTGCACAGGTTTATGAATTGTTCACACGTTTCATCTTTGTGACCTAAGAATAGTACCCATGTATATCTTGAATAATCATCGACTATAACGAATGCGTATGATTTTCCTCCTAAACTTTAAATAGGATTTGGACCAAATAAATTTAAATGTAGCATTTGAAGTGGCCTAGTAGTGGAGATTTCTTTCTTCTTCTTAAATCTTGTTCTTGCTTGTTTTCTTAGTTGACAAGCCTCACAAATTTTATCTTTGACGAATTTTGTCTTAGGCAATCCCTTAACTAAGTTTCCTTTAACTAGTTTAGATATTAATTCCATGTTTGCGTGTCCTAGTCTCCTATGCCAAATCCAACTAATTTCATTCATAGCAGAGAAGCATGTCACACTCTGTGAGGTTAAGTTATCAAAACTGGTGGTATATACGTTTTTGTGACGTTCAGCAGTGAATAGTATCTTATTATCAGTTTTGTGTTCTACAATGCACTTGTCATGTTCAAAAGACACTCTGTAACCTTTATCACACAGTTGACTTATACTCAATAAGTTGTGCTTTAAACCATCAACCAGTAAAACATCATCTATAATTAGTGATGAATCGTTACCAACTTTACCTACACCTGTGGTCCTTCATTTAGCATTATCCCCAAAAGTGACAAATCCTCCATCCTTGGGTGTGATAGATGTGAACTTCGCTTTATCCCCGGTCATGTGACGTGGACATCCGCTATTCATATAAATCTGTCTTTTGAGGATAATGATCTTAAGCACATCTGCAAGACACAATCAGATAACTACTTTTGGTACCCAGATTTTCTTGGGTCCATGGGGGTTAGTACTAGATTCTCTTTTGACTTTCCAGACTTTCTTAATTTTTACATCTTTATTTTCAAAAGGACGGTCAAATTTTATGTGACCTAACCTCTTACATTTAAAACATGTAATATTTCTATCATAGTCCTTAGTTGGAACATATGCTTTTGACTCTCTTACAAAATATCCCATGTAAAGATGTCACTGTTTTAGATTTTCCTTCCTATTAAAACCAAGACCTTCCTTTTCTAGGGAATTTCTTTGAGCTCCTGGGAGTTTTTCAAAATTATTTTGTCCTTCAGTAAATTTACAAATAATCTTAGATTTATCTTTCAAATTCTTTTCTAACTCCTTAATTTTCAAATCCTTGTATTTCATGAGAGATGCATAAGATTCATTTTGTCGTTCAACTAAACTTGAAAGTTTTTGACTTTATTTTTCAAATCGGAAATTTTTTTAGTTTTCTTCTCAAGCATTTTAATAGTGTACAAATATTCTTATTTTAGTTCATCATATGAAAGCATGTCATTCTCATTTTCAGAATCACTAGAATAATAAGAAGATGATGAGAATGATGATTGTACCTCAAGGTCATTATGTGCTATTAGACATAGATTGGCAATCTCGTCATCACTGGATTTAAATTCTAAACAACTTGTGTTGTGCGTATCCCAAATGAATTTTAGCGCATTCTTCTTTTTCTTGGAGGCTTTCATTAGTTTGGGACACTCAGGCTTGATGTGTCCAACCTCTCTGCAGTTGTAGCAAGTTGGTGGATCTTCCTTCTTTTTATTCATGCTTGACTCTCATCTTTTTGATTTTGGGTTCTGAAATTTTCTATTGAACTTCTTATTCTTCTTCAAAACTTCTCGAACTTCATTGTTAGCAAGGTCATGTCGTCTTCTATATCACAATCATTTCCTTCACTAGAGTTGTTTGACGATGCCTTAAGTGTTGTGGCTTTTGTTGCTTTACTTTGCTCATTCTTCCTCTCATTTATTGCAAGCTCATAGGTGATGAGCGATCCAATGAGTTCGTCAATAGACATCTCCTTGAGATTTCTGCCTTCTGCTATTACAGTAGCTTTAGCTTCCCAAACTGGAGGTAGTCCCCTGAGTATTTTCCTAATCAACTCATAAGTAGGGTAAGTTTTTCCAAGTGCATTTAAAGAATTTGTGATGTGTGTGAATCTAGTGTACATGGATTGAATAGATTCATCAGCAGCCATTTTAAATGCTTCATATTCACTGGTGAGCATGTCTATCCTACTATCTTTTACTTCCTTAGTGCCTTTATGTGTAACTTTTAATCTTTCCCAAATTTCTTTAGTAGAGTTACATGTCATTATCCTATTAAATTCATTTACATCTAATGCACAGAAAAACTAGTTCATTGCAGTAGTATTTATTTGCACTAATTTTCAGTCCTCTTCAGTATACTCATCTTCAATTTTAAGTACATTTACCTTATCAATTACTTTCATGGTAACATGATTTCCCTTAGTAACTATTTTCCATAACTTCTAATCTACATTTAACAGGTATATGCTCATCCTACGCTTCCAATAGGTGTAATTTACACCACAGAAAATTGGTGGTCTAGTGGATGAGTGTCCCTCATCAAAAGGAGTTACACCGATGTGTGTCATGTGATCTTTTTACAAATGAACTATTAAGTCTATATAAACTCGCTCTAATACCAAATGTTGATTTAGGTTTAATCCCAACAGAGGGGGTGAATTGGACATTTTAAAATTCTTTAAAACTTATTTACCACTTAATCCCGATTTCTATGTTTAACAAATTAAATGCCAGAATTTTAAGCTGATTTAAATTTATTTTGTCAATGAATTCTTTTTACCCAATTAAGTGCATGTGAGGTTATTCAAACATACACTCATGAAATACGAGTAATGAAATGCAGTGCGGAAAATAAAAGGAGAAAAGGAAGAGAGAAGGCAAACACAATTTTTATGAGGTTTAGCCAACTCGGCCTACGTCCTCGCCTTGAGCAACCCACTCAAGGATTCAACTAAAATCCCTGCTCCTCAAATTGGGATAGAGCTTCCCTTACAATCACTGCTTACAAGAGGCACAAGTTCCTCCTCACCCGGTTCACAACTCGAAACCATGCTTACAATATAATATCAAGTCTGCAAAACAACTCAAGATTCGCTTCTAACAAAGCTAAGTGAGTACAATTGAAACCTATCACATATACATATGATAAAACTTGAAGCTTGGTATGTATGAAACGATTCAATCGTTTTATGAATGAATGCTTCAACACACAATTTCCCTTTTTATCAAATCTCCCAAAATGATGATATAAGTAAAAGTTTTTGAGAAATAATGATTCGAGTTCAACTTCTTTAATGCACAAATATCAACTGTGATCTTATCAAAATATTTATCTTGAATATTATAATGATCAAAATCAAGAAGTTTTCTACCAAATATTCAATCACAACACAATCTTAGTAATATACAAATATATATATAAAATATGATTTCCAAAGATCAAGAGCTGAATATAATGTTTTCCAGAAAATATCCCTTAATAAAAATATAGTGATGAACACTTAGGATATTTAATCAAGTGGTTTTAAGATATCTAAAATATAGAGCCTTTAACTGAATACACACTTGAATCAAAAATCGTTTAACAAATGGCGAAACTATTCTCAAGTATTGATCTTATCAAAATAATCTATAAGCAAGTACACTCAAGATCAATCACTCAGATTATATTCAATAAAAGATTTTGAGATGAAGAGTTCTTTGAAAAATATATATCAACAAGCAAATCAATTTAGATGAAAGAACTCTATGAGACTAAATATTAACAAGTAGTTTGATTTACCAAACCTCAATACCGAAATGATTCCACAATGATTGCTAGATTGTCTTTTGAAAATCGAGATAGCCTTAGCTTAGATTTGGCATAAGAACTTCTAAATCTTAGGCAAAGGTTTTAGCAATGTGTTCAAAGTTGTACTAAACGTGCAATCTCTTCAACTGTATGCCAAGGGTTTGTTCTTTTCTCTTCTCTTTGGGGCACTAGGGTTTAGATGTTCATTATATAGGCATCTTGCCCTTAAAATGAATCTTAGCCGTTGGATAAAAAATTAACTCATGTGTTCTCTCATTAAAAATTAAATTTTTAAACTTTCTTGCAAGTTTAGATGACTGAGGTTAAAGGCCTAGACGACTGAAGTTCCTTAAATCTTTGAAAAATTAAACCTGGACACAGGGTTAGACGACTAAGGTTAGGGTTCAGTCTTTTGAAGTGTCGGGTTCTAAAGACTGAAGTCTGAGTTCAGTCTTCTGATGTGCTTCTATTAGGTTCTGTGTTTCACCATAAATTCTTTAAACAACTGAACTTATTCTTTGGTCTTCTGAAGAAATTCTTCAGACTACTGAGCCCAACTTCTTTCTTCTGAAGTTGACACTTTAGATGACTAAGCAGTGAGTTTGGTCTTCTGAACTGGCCATGTTCTAGATTTTTCATTTTTAGTTTCAAAAATCTTCTTTGCTCTCTTTCTTTACTCTTTTATAAAATAATTTCTAGGGTTTCAAAAACACTTTCTAAGTCCATAAATATCCCCTAATGATGTTCATAAGATGTATGAGTCCTAAGGTTAGTTTAGGGTATATGTTGAGCCTCAAATTAAATCATATGAAAAATGTGAATACATTAGTTTTGACTACCCATTCCCATGACGATCTTGAACTTGTCGCTTGCATCTTCATTCTTCAACTCTTTTAGTTCCATGGATTTTGCCAAGATGTGTATGCTTTAACCTTCATAGCTTCCATGACTTGCTATCTTTCCATGCATGCTTAATATTGTTCCTATTCACAATCTCAAAGCACAAATCAAATACCAAGTGATTAGTCATTATTTAAAATCAGATTGGACTCATAGAGTCAACAAAGATCAATCTCTCAACTAATATTCAATAATAGATTTTGAGATGAAAAAATATTTGAGAATAAGTATTAACAAACAAATGAATTTACCAAACCTCAATACTAAGATGATTGCACAACAATCACAAGAAAACCTTTTGAAGATCAATGTAGTCTTAGCTCATATTTGAAGTACAAGTTTTGATATCTCGATCAAGAATTTAGTAGTGTGTTCTCCCAAGTTGTGTTAATCATACAATATGCTCAATCGTATGCCAAAGGTTCTTTCTCTTGGGGGCACTAGGGTTTAGATGTTGATTATATAGGTAACCTTGCCCTTAGGATGATTTCTAAACGTTGGATCAACTTGATGTAGAAATAACTCGCTTTTTTTCTCATTAAAGATTAAATTTTTTAATCTTCCCGTAGGTTCGGACGATTGAGGTGTAGAGCTTAGATGACTGAAGTTCCTTAAAATTTTGAAAAATTACCCTAGACACAGGGTCAAACATCTTAAGTTTGGGTTCAGACTTTTGAAGTTACGAGTTCAGATGACTGAAGTCAGGGTTCAGTCTTCTAGTGTGCTTCTGCCTGTTCATGTGTTTCTCCAATAATTCTTCAGACGACTAAACTTGATCTTCAGTCTTCTAAAGAAATTCTTCAAACGACTGAGCTTAAACTTCGATCTTCTGAAGTCGAATCTTCAGATGACTGAGTGTATACTTCAGTCTTCTGAAGTTGACACTTCAGTCTTTTAGGCAGGGAGTTCGGTCTTCTGAATAGAACATTTTCTGGATTTTTCTTTTTAGTTTCAAAAATTAGTTTTTTCTCCCTTTCTTTTTTCTTTTATAAAATATTTTCTGGGGTTTTAAAAAATCTCTCAGTCCATAAATATCCCTAAAGATGTTCATGAGATGCATGAGTCCTAAGGTCAGTCTAGGGTATATTTGAGCTTCAAATTAAATCATATAAAATATGTAAATACATTCAGTTCTAAATACTCATTCGTATGACAATCTTGAACTTGCCGCTTGCATCTTCATTCTTTATCTCTTTTAGTTCCATGGATTTTGCCGAAATGTATATACTTTAGTCTTCATGGCTTCCATGACTTTCTAGCCTTCTGTGCATGCTAAATATTGTTCCTGTTCACAATATCAATGCACAGATTAAATACCAAGTGATTTGTCATTATCAAAATCGGATTGGACTCATAAAGTCAACACACGGTACCGTTTCTAGAGATTATGTATGTGGTCGTGTGTACCCACGCTGTACTACGAGAGTGGTGTGGGCTGTTTCAGCCGATTAGCCTCAGTAGAGGGTGTACCTTCCCTAAAAGTCCAGACTTTCAAGATGTGGTAGGGCAATTGGAACCAAGCAAGCAAGTTGTGAATGCTTGCATGGTTGGAGTTAGATGCAGATGTATGTTTGACTTGGTTTGGGTTGATCACCCTAGGCTTTGTCCAGCCTTCAAGTCACACAAACCTGATCACGGGGGCTTATACATGGTGTTTAGTCCCAGGGATTGTCTTCAATGCATATTTGTAGATTTATGTAAATGATGTTATGTAATTATGAACTGTTAATATCAGGAAAATGAGACAATTATTTCCAACTATATAAAGATGGTATCATGTAAGACAGCTATTTTCGGTTAAATGAAGAATGAATGTTTTTTGTAAACACTAAATGCATACTGCCCACACACTGACATTAATTTGATCATCTTTACTAAGAAGTGTCTCACCCCAATATACAAATCATCTTTTCAGGAAATAACGGGTATCGTGCTTAGTAGGATCGGGTTGGGGTGAAAGTTAGAATAGTCTTTTTGTGAAGATCAGTATGATCTCAAGTGTATGTAAATTATGTTGTTAGTATCTGGACTTGTATGATGGTTGTACGAACTGAACTAGTTGTCCTTTTTGGGTCAGATTGTAATATGGATGTTTGGAAACCTTTATGTATGAAAGGAACTTAGTACTCTAGTAATGCATGTTTGGAGAATGTTTCATTATTTTCCTTACATTTATTATGATAAATATGGTATCAGGTACATAGACGTCACAAAAGTAGCACCCCGAGCCCACATGGCAGGTCAGGACTGTTAGTCGTCGTTGCCCGTGAAGTATATACGTGTACCCCACAGTGGATATAAAATGTAGAGTCAGAGGGGGGATGAATGACTCTTTTCGCGGAATGCATATTTCCATACAAAATAAAAGTCTTGGCAAGATGACAAGAAATTATATCACAATATATGAATTAAATCATGCACAAGACAATGTAAAATAAAGAGTAGGGAGAGAAAAGCTTAACACTGGGTTTTGACGTGATTCGGAACCAAGCTTATGTCCACACCTTAGCACCAAGCTAAGGATTCCACAATCCACTATCAACGTTCCTTCCCCAGAGAAGCAAGCCTTACAAACTCGGAAACAAATCCCTACCAGTCATAAAGAGCCTTTACTGATTCGGTTCACAAAGAACCTTACAACTTGGTTCACAAAGAACCTTTCACAAGAAGAAGGAAGATTACAAAGAATGCTCTTTATAATGAGCAAATATGATTTACAAATCAAACCTCACACTATCTTCTCAAGAATTGAATCAAACACAATAAGAGAATGAGCACATGTAATGAAGAACTAATATGCAATGTGCTAGGTTTTGTATAAAATGATGTTTTTTACTAAGAATGATCAAAGACCTTCAAAACCATGTTAATACAAGTCTAATAGCTTGTATTTATAGCCCAAGAGCCTAGGGAGCCGTTAACTAGCTGTTGGAGGGAAGAAAAGATATTTTATTTGGTAAACTAGCCGTTTTCCACCCTTTAGCTTCATTCTGCTCGTTAGACTCGTCGACGAGCCCTTGATCTCGTCGACTAATCACACATTGCAACTAACGAATCCTTTGTGTTCATTGATGAGTATCCTAAATTTGAAAATGTCATCAACATAAAAGTTGTGGCATTTTGTCTTAGCTTTCCATGGACACAAAGATCGTCCCATTTGGACTTTTCTAGAAAAAGTTCTGAAGGGTATTTAGGACTCAAGGCTGTATTACATTAGTGACGATTGCTTTGTTTTCCTTGTCAAAAAGAATTTTAATGACTTAAAACATTCTTGGACAAAAGTATATGAAATATATTAGGCCTAATGAAGATCAATACTTGTACAAATGATTTTTTCTTGAATATAAGATATCTTGTTTTATGAAAACACACTTAAAACTTATTTTGATATCTTATATGCTTAATATGTCCTTTATAGAAATATGCTTGACTTTTAGGACTTTAGGACATACAACTAGTTTTGCAAAACTGGGACCAAGTTATGAAAATTTTTATAACTCATATATTACTTAACACTTGTCCCATTTTGAAAACTTAATTGAGTATAAGATTATTTTGACAAACTGTTTGTTTTTACTTTGATGTGCTTTGGTGCTTCCGAGTTAGCGTCCTTTCTATCTTTCCTATTTGATGTCTACTCGGTCTGATCTTTGCTTCTGATTTGCTACCTCCATGTATTTGAAACTTTGTACCGGTACTTATTACAAATTAAAGATGCCTAGTCTTCAGTTCCCACTCAGACTCTAGCTCAACTCCCTAACTCTCGCCAAAAACCTGAAGGAAGGGACCCCACGTGAATGGCTTCAACAGATTTGTTATTTATTTATTTATTTTGTTTTTTTCTTTGCTTGGTCAGTTATTTTTGGTCGAGATTCTCTCATTCTGTTATTCCTTATCCTTATTTATCTTGCTTCCAGTGTACGGTTCTGATGGCAAGAAAAGGAGGACGAATCCTTCTTCCTCATCTTCATCTTCCTCTATTTTCTGTACTGATTTTACCTTCTTCCAGTGCTTTTGTATTTTGTTTCAATTTTTTTTATGGTATCAGAGCCAAGTTGGTCTTAATGGCTCGAATTGACTCTACCAATTCCGATCAAGACACCAATCAAAATTAAAACCAAAACATCAATTCAACAGCCTCAAACCATCACTCAAACCATCTTGATCTAGCACAGCCCAGCAGCCCATACTTCATTAGCACTAACAACCACTCTGGAGCTTTAATCGTCACGCAAGTGTTGGATTCTAGCAATTATCATCCTTGGGTAAGATCAATGAAGCATGCCTTGCATATTAAGAACAAGCTGGGTTTCATCAATGGCAGCATTTGTGAGCCAACTAATCCTAATAGTCCCTTAATGGATCATTGGCTTTGTTGCAATGACATTGTTATTACTTGGCTGCAGAACTCCATGTCGGTTGACATCAAATGCAGCACTCTGTATGCAGAAACGGCACCCCAGTTGTGGGTTGAGCTTGAGCATCGCCTAGCACAACAAAATGCCCCAAGGATTTATGAAATCAAACAAGGAATAGCTGCCTTGATGCAGCAACAAGATCCGGTGAGTTGTTACTTCTCCAAGCTGAAAACACTTCTCGATAAACTAATGAACTATGAATCCATCCCTAGCTGTAGCTGTGGTGGCTTGAAAGCAGTGATCGAAAATCAACAAAGGGACTAGGTAATGAAACTCCTAATGGGACTTAATGACTCCTACAAAGGTTTGAAGGCACAGATATTGATTATTAAACCTTTCCCCAATTTGAATGAATTATACTCAATCATCCAATAGGAAGAGAAGCGTAGAGAGATATCTTCTGACCCTTCTCCCACTGAACCCCTTGCTCTCCTAGCCAAGGATAGCACCAGACAGATCGCACCTCAAAACAACTCTCAGAGATGTGACAAATACTACTATTCTCATTGCAAAATTCATGGTCACTCTCTAGAGAGGTGTTTTAAGGCCAACCCCAGCAAACCAGTTTGCAATCACTGCCATATTCCTAGACATACTACAGGGAAATGTTACAAATTTCATGGCTATCCTCCAGAGCACAGACTTCATGGTAGAATTTCGCCTATTGGCTCATATGCTCATCAGGTTTCAACATCTCCTCTACCTGTTCCAGAACAAGGAACTCATGAAGGTAAAAGCACTATAACCCAAGAGCAATACCAGCAACTGATGGCCATGCTCCAGCAGACCAGTCAAGCCTCAGTTCATTCTGTTCAAACTGCAATTGCTACTCCTCATGATACGTATATTCCTCAGTTCTCTGGTATACCTCTATGTCTCTCAACTTACACCACCAAGCCCAAAGATATTTCAACTATTCCCTGGATAATTGACACAGGGCCACTAGATCATATGGTCTGTGCAACCTACTTCTTTACTTCCATAACAGCTGAAGTCTCCTACTCTGTAACCTTGCCTAAAGGAGAAGCTGTCTTTGTGACCCATATTGGCACAGTGAGACCAACAAAAGACATTATTCTTCACAATTTCCTGTGTGTTCCATCCTTTCCTTTTAATCTTATCTTTGCTCGAAAATTGGCTCACACCTTGAAGTGCTGTCTCATTTTCTTATTTGAAAATTGTTTTGTTTAGGACCTTTTGACTTGGTGCACGAATAGAATGGGTGAGGTGAAGAATGAGTTATACCATTTGCTGTGAAATGAAGTCTCTCCAACATCTTTGATTCAAGCCCTGTCCAAAGTCACCAATATACCACCAAAGCCAGCTGCCATTACCAACAGCTAGAGCTTGGACCTTTGGCACTATTGCCTAGGACACCCTTCATCAGTAAAATTAGATTTCCTTAACCTTGAACTTGTATGCAAAACTTCACTAAATGCTAAGCCTTGCTTTGTTTGTCCCTTAGCCAAGCTTCATAAGCTTCCTTTTCCCTGTAGTCAACACAAATTTGAACATCGTTTTGAACTCATTCATTGTGATCTCTAGGGGCCATGTAATGAAGTTTCTTATGACGGTTTCAGATACTTTCTTACTATTGTTGATGACTTCAGCAGGTGCACCTGGGTATATCTTTTGAAATTTAAATCTGATGCAAGTTCCACCTTAAAAGGATTTTGTGCCCTGATAGAAACTTAATTTGCAACCAAAATCAAAACCATTCGAAGTGACAATGGAGGGGAGTTTGATCTGAAACAATTTTATCATGAGAAGGGCATCATTCTCCAAAGAACTTGTGTTGAGACCCCCGAACAAAATGCCACAGTTGAAAGAAAACACCAGCACATCTTAAATGTTGCAAGAGCCTTAAGATTCCAAAGTGGACTTGCTTTCAAATATTGGAGTGACTGTGTGCTGACAGCAGTGTACCTCATTAACCGAACCCCATCTGTCATCTTAAAATCCAAAAGTCCTTTTGAACTCCTTTTTAAAGCCAAGCCTGCATATGCCCACCTCAGAGTCTTCGATTGCTTAGCCTTTGCCTCAACTCTTTCAAATATCGGACACAAGTTTGATGCATGAGCCAGAAAGAGTATTTTCTTGGGATACCCCTTTGGGGTAAAAGGATACAAACTGATGGACCTCCAAACTTAAAAATCTTCATCTCAAGGAATGTCATTTTTCATGAAGAAATTTTCCCCTTCCAATCTAGAGAAGCCACTTCTGTCCCTACTACTCAGTTTCCCTTTCCTCAGCCTACTATTATGGACTTCTCCTATGAAGACTCTCCTACACCAGCTGATGCCACTGCAGAACCTAACAGCCCACAAAACACACCAAGTCAGCCTTCAACATCACCTTAATCTCCTAGTGAGACCTTAGACCACACTATAGGCAACCCTCATCTCCTAAGGATATCTACTAGAACCAAGAGGCCACCATCCCACCTTGAACACTTCATCTGTCAGTAAGCTAGCTTCGCTAGCTCTCTTACCCATTCACGGGAGTCCAACAAGAAACAAGGTCCTGCAGCTCCAGGTAGTCCTTCTCCACTATGTGCCACTTTATCTTATCATAAAATTCCACCTAAACACAAGATTTTTGTCACCACAATCACTAAAAACACCAAACCTCATTCATATCATGATGCTGTTGAGGATCCTAATTAGGAGAAAGCTATGCAGATTGAGATTGCAGCTCTTGAACAGAATAAAACCTGGGTTATCACTGATCTTCCTTCTGGTAAGCAGGCCATCAGATGCAAATGGGTTTACAAAATAAAATACAATGCCAATGGGACCATTGAACGATACAAGGCTAGATTGGTCTGCAAGGGATACACACAGGAAAAAGGCATAGACTATCATGAAACTTTCTCCCCTGTAGCTAAGATAGTATCTGTGAGAGCCTTACTAGCATTGGTAGCAATCAAAGGCTTGCATTTACATCAATTTGATGTCAACAATGCCTTCCTTCATGGTGATCTTGATGAAGATGTTTATATGAAGCTGCCACCTGGTTATCCCACATTAGATGAAACAAAGGTCTGCAGGCTGCTTAAAAGTTTGTATGACCTTAAACAAGCCTCGAGGCAATGGTATGCTAAACTGTCCTCCTTTATCATCCAGCATGGTTATACCCAATCTAAGGGAGATTATAGCTTGTTTACTCGAATGTATAATGGTTCCTTCATTGCCATCTTAGTTTACGTTGATGACATAATTATAGCCAGCAACGACATGAGATCTATAGAAGACCTTAAAGGAGCTATGGATGAAAAGTTTAAAATCAAAGATCTTGAGCAACTCAAATACTTTCTTGGCATCGAAGTTGCACGATCAGCAAAGGGAATCCATCTTTGTCAACGAAAATATGCATTGGACATTCTATCAGATTCGGGAACCATTGGGTCTACACCTGCTAAAATTCCCTTGGATCAAAATCTCAAGTTATCAAGAGATGAGGGAGAACCTATTGGAGATCTCACCATTTACAGAAGACTCATTGGCCACTTGATGTACCTGACCATCACTTGACTAGACCTCTCTTATTCTGTCCAACTTCTCAGCCAGTTCATGGGAACTCCACGAGTCCCTCATCTAAATGTAGCACACAAGGTTCTTAGACATATCAAGATGGCTCCAGGTCAAGGACTTTTCTATCCATTAGATTCCAATTTATAGCTAAAGGCTTATAGTGATAGTGATTGGGGTTCATGTCCTGATAGCCGGAAGTCCATAACTGGCTACTGTGTTTTCCTTGGTTCTTCTTTGATCTCTTGGAGGTCCAAAAAGCAAAACACCGTCTCGAGGTATTTTGCAGAAGTAGAGTATAGAGCCATGGCAATGGTTTGCTACGAATTGACTTGGATTTGTTACCTTTTGGATGATCTCCAAGTGCCTCATCCTCAACCTACCACTCTCTTCTATGACAACCAGGCTGCTTTACACATTGCTGCAAACCTAGTTTTCCATGAACGCACAAAGCACATTGAGCTAGATTGTCATCTTATTCACAAAAAAATTCAAGATGGTAGTTTGATTACTCATCATGTCAGCAACAACTTACAAATGACAGATATGTTCACCAAACCTATAGCCTCTTCCCTTTTTTATTCTCACATGTCCAAGATGGAAGTAGAAAACATCTACTCTCCATCTTACCGGGGGGGGGGGGGGCTATTACAAATTGAAGATGCCTAGTCTTTAGCTCCAGCTCAAACTCTAGCTCAGCTCCTTAGCTCCCACCAAAAAACTGAAGGAAGGGACCCCACTTGAATGGCTTCAACAGATTTGTTTTTTTTTCTTTGCTTGGTCAGTTATTTTTGCTTGAGATTCTCTCATTCTGTTATTCCTTCTCCCTATTTATCTTGCTTCGGTGTACAGTTCTGATGGCAAGAAAAGGAGGATGAATCCTTCTTCCTCATATTCATCTTCCTCTATTTTCTGTACTGATTTTATCTTCTTCCAGTGCTCTTGTCTTTTGTTTCAATTTGTTTTAGTACTAGATAAGATCTACAAGGATAGAAAATACTAGGAACAGCAAATAGGTTAATATCATCAAAACATATAAACCAAGATAGTGAAACTGTCAGGGCTAACATTCTCCCCCTTTTTGATGATGTCTAACCTATTAAGAATCTACTTAATCTTTGCATTTGTGTTTGTTCTTACTAAGGCTTATTGTGCAAAGATAAGCTTACTTAAAACCACTAATGGGTTGTTATCATCAAAACAAGATAATTAAGCTTACGTAACCTCTAAGGCTAACATTCTCCCCCTTTTTGATGATGACAAAAAACATTGGTGTTCTCTTATTGGGTATATTTTAAAGCTCCCCCACAATTTATGCATATTCTTAGATAAGACTAACATTTGCTCCCCCTTACTATATGCATATAAGGTAAAAATATTTATCCATATTTTTCATATCTATTAGAGCTTTAAACATGCATACCATAAAATAGTTCATTTAAGATAAAGTTATAAGCAAAATGAACTTATCATATCACCATATGCATTTTACCCTCACATGCATTCCACTTCCCCCCCCCCCCCCAAACACACATAACATCAAATATCTTATTCCTAATATATAGGACACCAAAAATCTTCTCCCCCTTTGATCATCATTAAAAAGAGAGATACAATTTATTTTAGCTAAAAATGGTTTCTCCCCCTTAATATAAGATTCCATGGTGGTGAGGTGAGTGTGTGCTAAACATATAAGCCAATTTTTGGTGCTAAACTATAACATGTGAAATGCCCAGATTGGTTTCCTTACTTATGAATGATTATTTCTAAGGTTTATTACCACTTGATGTTGAATCAATCATTCAATGATCATTAAAAAATGGACATTTTCAAAATAAGCACAAAATATTTATGCTTGTAATTTAAGCATGGTAAATATGTCCTAACAACTTGGCAAAGAGCATGTGGATGTAAACTTGACTTTATTTGACAATGCTCTTTAGAAAATAGGAGACATGTTCTCCTAATTTGCCACTAATGGGAAAGTATTCTTCAAACATAAGATATTACAAATTAATGCTTCATTTTATAATACCACTTGTTGTTATGATTATTTTTACTAAAATTCAATTTTTAAGAATATTATGTTTTAGATATCCAAACTAAAGCATATATCATCAAAACAATTCACATGAGAAAAACAAGGTTTTTCCATTTATCACCCATAAAATTTATTTCCAACTAACAAGCTTTGCATGCTATTTCATCCCATAAATAATAGCCAATAAAAGGAAATAAACCAATTTTCAAGAAGAATACAATTCAAGAAATCATATTGGTTTTAGTATTTTCATTCATCAACATTGGCTTGATCATCAAGAATTCCCAATGAAGTAATTTAACAATTTAGAAAGCATAAATTGGGATTTTATCCTTTAAGCACATTTTAGTCATCATATTCTTTTTACCTAGGTAAAGTAAAGTCTACCTAAAACTAATTCCTAATCCTAGGTTCTAAGAAAACAAGAATTCAAAGATCACGTGTTTCCTTTGGGTACCCATTCTTCCTTGGGTGCCAATGAGTTTTTCTTCACTATCCATTCTAACTTTTTTCGTTTGCCTCTATTTCCTCTATAAGGGCAAAAATATCTTATGTGACCTTTTCTTTCACAATATAAATAAATTTTATTTTCATGTGAGAGTCTTGACTTATTTGTATTATTTTTGCTTGTTGAGGCATGACCATGTGGTTTAAAATTATTTTTGCAAAAATTATTATTTTTTAACTCCCAAAAATGCTTTGGAGTTTTCTTTTCCTTTAATGGTTTTGCTATGATCTTCCTTTTTCTTTTTCAAGAGAGTCTTTTCTTTCATAATATTTTCAATTTGATTTTTCAAATTTTCAACTTTCTCTTGAAAAATTTTATGGTCTTTTTGAGCTTTTTCATTAAGCTCCTCATTTTCTTTTCTAAGGGAAGCATTTTCATCTTTCAAGGAGGAACAAAGACAAGGTTCTTTTCCTTTGTATTTTGACAAATTTTCCTCCAAGTTTTCTATCTTTACTTGCTCCTTTTGAGAATTTAAAACAGGCTCCTCATTCTTCTTTTTAAAAAAATTATTTTCTTCTATCGATGAGGATTCCCTATGTTTTGACAAAGCAAGTTCTTTCTCTATATTTTTGTTCATTCTTTTTACTAAAAATAATTCATCATATAATTTAGCATAATTTTCTATTACTTCATTATAAGAAGGTGCATAATCCTCCTCATCCGAACTTACTTCATCTTCTTGTTCGTTAGCCATTAAGCATGGATGTGCTTTTTTCTCATTTTTTCTTATTTCTTCTTTCCTAAAGTGTTTTTTTTTCTTCAAGGAATTTTCTCAAGTCTTTTATGAGTGATTCCATATCATCCTTACTATCCTCATCATTTTCTAGCATTTCTTTGAATTTTGGACTAGATGATTTAAGAGCAACACATTTATCCTTCCTAGGCTTTTGAGGACCCAAAATCGTATTTTTCTTAAGTTCATAAGTCATAAGTGATCCAATAAGCTTATTAAGTGTGATTTTGGTTAAATCCTTTGCCTCCTCAATGGCAGTAGATTTAGCATGCCATGACTCGGGTAAAGAGCGTAAAACTTTTTGAACATTATCCTCCATAGAATAAGTTCTACTAAGTGCTTTTAATTCATTTATGATGTGTGTGAACCGAGTGAACATGGACGTGATGGATTTTCCCTCATCCATTTCAAACATTTCATATTCATTGACTAACATGTAAATTTTGGACTTCTTAACTTGTGAAGTACCTTCATATGTGACTTCAAGTTTTTCCCATATTTCTTTACCGGTATCACAACCATAAACAAAATTGTATTCATTATCACTTAGAGCATAATAAAGAAAATTTTTGGTTTGAAAGTTAAGCTCAACTAACCTTATTTTGGTGTCCGACGTCTCCTCAAGATTTTTTGGTTCACCCTTGGTATTTTTGAATTCATAATTTCCGTCTGAGATGGCACACCGCATTTTGAGATTGTGTGCTTGGATGAAGATGGTCATTCGGTTTTTCCAAGCCAGGTAGTTTGAACCGTTGAACAATGGCGGTCTTGCCACAGATTGTCCTTGGGAGGAGGTATTCGCCAAATACTCCATTTGATCTTTACGCTCTGGATTTTACTTTGAAAATACAAGCGCCTCACTCTAATACCACTTGTTAGTCGTCGTAGCCCATGGAGTACATACGTGTACCCCACAGTGGATATACAATGTAGAGTCAGAGGGGGGGGGTGAATGGCTCTTTTCGCGGAATGCGTATTTCTACAAAAAATAAAAGTCTTGGCAAGATGACAAGCAATTATATCACAATATATGAATTAAATCATGCACAAGACAATGTAAAATAAAGAGTAAGGAGAGAAAAGCTTAACACTGGGTTTTCACGTGGTTCAACACCAAGCCTATGTCCACATCTTAGCACCAAGCTAAGGATTCCACAATCCACTATCACTGCTCCTTCCCCGGTGAAGCAAGCCTTACAAACTCGGGAACAAATCCCTACCAGTCATAAAGAGCCTTTACTGATTTGGTTCACAAAGAACCTTACAACTTGATTCACAAAGAACCTTTCACAAGAAGAAGGAAGATTACAAAGAATGCTCCTTATAATGAGCAAATATGATTTACAACTCAAACCTCACACTATTCTCTCAAGAATTGAATCAAACACAAGAAGAGAATGAGCACATGTAATGAAGAACTAATATGCAATGTGCTAGGTTTTGTATAAAATGATGTTTTTTACTAAGAATGATCAAAGACCTTCAAAACCATGTTAATACAAGTCTAATAGCTTGTATTTATAGCCCAAGAGCCTAGGGAGCCGTTAACTAGCTGTTGGAGGGAAGAAAAGATATTTTATTTGGTAAACTAGCCGTTTTTCGCCCGTTAGCTTCATTCTGCTCGTTGGACTCGTCGACGAGCCCTTGATCTCGTCGACTAATCGCACACTGCAACTTGTCAACTAATCCCTTGTGTTCATTGATGAGTATCCTGAATTTGAAAATGTCATCAACATAAAAGTTGTGGCATTTTGTCATAGCTTTCCATGGACACAAAGATCGTCCCATTTGAACTTTTCTAGAAAAAGTTTCGAAGGGTATTTAGGACTCAAGGCTGCCCTACGTTAGTGACGATTGCTTTGTTTTTCCTTGTCAAAAAGCATTTTAATGAACTAAAACATTCTTGGACAAAAGTATATGAAATATATTAAGCCTAATGAAGATCAATACTTTTACAAATGATTTTTTCTTGAATATAGGATATCTTGTTTTATGAAAACACACTTAAAACTTATTTTGATATCTTATATGCTTAATATGTCCTTTATAGAAATATGTTTGACTTTTTAGGACTTTAGGACATACAACTAGTTTTGCAAAATTGGGACCAAGTTATGAAAACGTTTATAACTCATATATTACTTAACACTTGTCCCATTTTAAAAAATTAATTGAGTATAAGATTATTTTGACAAACTGTTTGTTTTACTTTGAAAACTATGAATTGTGAGTTTGTTACTTTTGTGCAGATCCTATATGCTCATGTGTCCTAGTATGCTTGTGCAATGGCTCAACTCTTACTCAAAAATCATGCAAGACACACACCGCAAGAGTTATACTACGTACTAACTCACCCAACCTTATTACAATTAATTTATACACAATAAAAACTCCGGGATGTGCTTTGGTGCTTCCGAGTCCGTCTTTTCTATCTTTCCTATTTGATGTCTACTCGGTCCGATCTTTACTTCTAATTTGCTACCTCCATGTATTCGACACTTTGTACCTATACTAGATAAGATCTGCAAGGATGGAAAATACTAGGAACAACAAATAGGTTAATATCATCAAAACGTATAAACCAAGACAGTGTAGCTGTCAGGGCTAACAAGAACATTACATAAAGAGGAAAAAGAGATGACCGACAATGACCATAAAATGTTGCAAGTAAATTCAAGTGTTATGAATGCTTTATATTGTGCTTGATGTAAATGAATTCAATAGGGTCATGACATGTAAATCAGTTAAAGAAATATGAGATAATTTAGAGGTAACCTATGAAGGAACGATTGATATTAAAGATAATAGAATCGACATTCTCACAAGTGAGTATGAAGTCTTTAGGATGAACCTGGATGAAACCGGCCATCACTAGTATGTACACTAGGTTCACCCATATAATAAACTCCCTCAATGCCTTATGAAAGAATTACTCAACTTATGAAATGATCCAAAAAATTCTTAGAGGACTTCCACTGATTTGGGAATGTAAGGCCACTGCAATAACTGAACGAAGAAATTTGAAAAACACCTCCCTAGATGAATTAATAGGTTCTCTACTCACTTATGATTTGGAAATAAACAAAAGAAATGGAAAATCTAAAAACAAGGAATCCATTTGCATTTAAAGCCTTAAGTGAAAACTTTAGCGATGAAGATGAAGAGGTAATGGATGATAACGATATAACCCTCATAACCAAGAGACTTGCAAAAATCCTTAGAAAGAAGAATAAAAGAAAATCCCGAGACTCAAAATCAGATGAAGAAGAAACTAATAAGAAAGAAACAAAGAAAGAACCTCCTACATGCTATATGTAACAACCTGCTATTTAAATGGGTTATTTATTTATTTATATATACTACAATATTTAAAATGCTCTGATACCACACTGGATTAAACCCAATCATCAACCTAAGCAACAAGAAAGCAGAAATCAAATAAACATAACCATACATAGTTATATACAATACCAGAGTGCTAATTTGTTTCCCAAAATATATATGTACAACTATTCCCCAAAGATACCCTCAACTGGGCTATACAAAAAATACTCCAAAAACATACTCACTATCTATTGACAGGGCAGTACAACAACTCCTCTATCTGCGAGCCTAGTCTACTCGCCTACCTGGGTCACCTGAAAAATGTTAAATTGATTAGGATGAGCCAATGCTCAGTAAGACAAAATATGTTATTGCTTGTGTGTGGCAAATGAGTTACAATACTATGAAAATCTATCACTATATAGTCATGTATCACTGAATCTGTAAAGTACAATACTAGTAATATAAATCTTCATTCTTTACCTGTTGCTTAACATTTCTGTACTTTAGGTTTCTACTCAAAATACTACTAATATATATATATATATATATATATATATATATATATTTTCTGTTTCTATAAAGCTGTATAAACATAGTAATAACTGTAAACTTCCCTGTGGATAATTGTGTCTCATGATTTAACCCCTTATGACAGGGTTGTGAGGCCTGTAGGCAGGATTTACCCTGGCTAGCCAACCAGGAATAAATCACTATACTCCATAGTCTGATCAGCCCTCCTCAAACCATATCTGATGGGGAGCCTGTCCACTTGTGGGCTCTATGCGATCGATCTTTATACCACGTATTATCTGAATAGGTGGTTGCACTCTATAAACTGTATGTAGCTATGGTACCCTGCTCTGTAAACTGTATGGTCCAATAGTGTCTGATACTATATAATACATCTCTATATATACAACTATCTATTTTACCATGATTCTGTAATAACTGTATAAACCATGACGTTGTAGAAAAATGTATCTATATCAACTGTGTTTCTGTAATAAACTGTAAAACTATATGTTATGGTACTGTAAACTGTATCTGTATCAACTGTATAATCATGGTATTTTGTAATTGCTGTAAAATATGCTTATTGTCTGTATATTCTGTAAAACACATCTCTTAAAAATACTGTAAAGCATGTTTCTGTATTATATCTATATTCTCAAGTCACACAGTAATTTTAAAACATATTAATCACATTTGATAAACTGTATAAATCTCTACTGTAAAAAATACTCTGGTGGAATATTTATAATTTTTATACTGAAAACATACTCAAATAACCTCGCATAGCATATTTCCCTTACCTGATTTCTGCTAAAACCTTCCTACTGTAACGAGTCCTACACCCGCAGGGTTCTCCACTCAACACCCTGAAAATCATAAATCTCAAAACAAAATATCACTATTTCTATGTCTATAGCATTTCCTACAACTGCTCGAAAGTCAAATTCTGAATAAAAGGCCTTATCCTGGATTTGGGATGAATTCCAACTTTACCCCACCAACGATCCGCTTTGGCAGACTTGTAGAGAACTTCGCCAGGAGCGTCGTGGTGGCCTCAGATCGTTGATCCGGTGACTAACGGGGCTGAAATTGAAGAAAGAAGGAGAAGGAGCCGTAGAGGAGAGAAAGAGGGAGTTTCAGTTGAAATTTTTGTGTAAAAATCTGAGTTAAACATTATTTATACTGCGACCTTCGTCAACGAGCCACGTCATCTCATCAACGAGTCTTTCAGTAATTTCTTCAACGAACCTTACTTCCTCGTTGTTGACCTTATAGGTCGCTCCCGGTTTTGATAATGACAAATACTCCTGTATTTAATGAATATCTAGTTATTGTGCAGGTCTACATTAGCAAATACATTGACGACACAAAGAGAAAGTGAAGTTGAAGACCAAATCTCCTTTTGTAATGCATTTCATGTATATATGGTCTGTAATAGTAATTAGGGCATTTGGTTTGTAATAAGCACACACAACACATGCATGGTTTATTTTGTAAGCTCAAACCAAATCATAATCCAAAGTGACCATAGAAAGACCTTAGGGTTTACCCTTCGATCAACCGACACCAGACATTTTTAGTGTCTTCAAATTGGACCCCAAGTGACCCTAGGACACACACATTTGTATATATGTTTGTTAGGCACTTCATTAGGGTTTGTATGTCTCAAAACGGGACCGAAATGCACACTTGGTGCACTTTCGGTCGACCGAACCAGGCAGTTCATTCTGCCTTGGTCGACCGAACCAGGCCTGGGTCAACAGTTGAAACCTCTCTAGGTCAAATATTTGACCATCTGGTCGACCGAGCCAGTTTTGTACTCCAACGGTCTGGTCGACCGAACTCGCTAGTTCAAATTGGCTTGGTCGACTGAACATCGGAATATTGAGAAATCGCCCTCTCCTGGTCGACCGACCACTTAGTTCAATATTCCCCTAGTCGACCGAACCATATGAGACTTGGTTGACCAAAACAATTCTGGTCGACCGGACCTCTCGGGTTGCCTTGATTTTTCTCACGAGTTAAAATTTTTAAACAGGGTTAAAATGTTTTAAATATCATTAAACTTTTCTAATAATCCCTAATAGGTCCCCACGGTCAAAAATTCCGGTATGTCTATATATACCCTTTCATTTGGGAGAATTAAGGATCGATTAGCAAAAACATATTCAAAAATCCTCTCTCAAGCTAAATACATCCTACTTCTCATACTTTTGCAAAATCCACTCAAACTTACCTTCTCCATCTCTCAGTATCATTTTGTAAGTATATTGAGTGTTATTGTTTAGAGGTTTGCTCTCATTGTTTGAAGTATTTTGAATCGATTTTTCTTACAAGAGCATAACCTAAGTATTCTTAGGAGGCTTTTATAATAAGCCTATCCTAAGAAGACTTGTTAAACCTTCGAGTGTTGCTTTCTCATTGCAATAACTTAGGAAGTTTGTATTTGTTTTTGGCTTGCTAAAATATTTTCAAACGTACTCAAATATCTTGTGGTATTTATATTGATATATTTGTGAAAAGATATTTGTGTGTGTTATATTAATCCTTGTGGCAATATCCATTCAAGCCTATATCATTTTCTGAAATACAAAGATTACATATATCTTGCAAACCAAGCATATACACTATTCACGTGATTGACATATTCTACTATTTGGGATATTTGAATCTTGCATGATATCTTTGTTTGAGCACCTTGATTGAGAACATTTTGAAATACAAAGATTGCTTGTTGATACTCTCATGTACGTACTACACTGATAGAAAATACCTTTAAGAGTTGAACTATCTAGACCACATTGAGCTTACATTTTAAATCATCTATGGTGTTTGCGATTGTGCACATCTGTGGTACAAATTTGCTTTACATGAAAGCACCCCTATATTGTACCTTTTGATGGTATATCTGAGAGATTTCAGGCGTGGCCTAAGGGGGCGGTAATCCAGCCCGGTAAGGACTAGTGTAAAGGTTAAGGTCAGCCCTGTGTTAATTTGACCTGGTTTGTATAGGTGCCGCTCCACCCATTTAAGTGAGCAAGTTATTGTGATAATCCTTGTGCTAGTTAGCTAAGGAGGGGACGTAGGTAATTGGCCGAACCTCGATAACATATTTGTGTGTCACCCTTCTCTTTATTGCTTTCTGGTGCATGTGAAATTGATTAAACTGCTTTATTTAATTTTTGATATTACTTGCACTAGATTGACCATAGGATTGTGAACATACTACTGTTAGGAGGAATACCTAGGGGATAGAATTTAAAAATACCAATTCACCTCCCCTTTTGGGATCACGGTAAAGCTAACACTCGTCGACGAATTTCAAATGGCCTAAAACCCCTCTCGGTATTTTCTCGTCGACGAAGCTCGCCCTCGTCGATGAGATCCTTTTGTACCCTCATCAACGAATCCCCTGTATTCGTCGACAAGGCCCTGATAAATTTATTGGGGTATTTTACAAAAGTACGATGTCATCGACGAATGCTCCATATATGTCGACGAAGTCGACTACCTCCTTCTGTTACTGTTTGCATTTCTCTCCCTCTTTAATATTTAAATACCATTATTTTTTGGGTCGTTACACTATAATTGCATGAAAGTTGGACACATAAAATCAGATTGTCCACAGCTTAAGAGGAATTCTAAGAAGAAAAAGAAAAAGGCAATGAAGGCAACTACATGGGATAATATAAGTTCCAGTAGTTCAGAAAGTGAATCAAGTGATTAAGAAGTTGCTTATACTTGCTTTATGGCATGGGACAATGATGAAGAACAAAGTTCCTCATCCAAATCATTAAATGACTCATACAATGAACCTTGCTCATCTAATGAATCCAATGACGAGAGTAAGTCATCTTATGAAGAATTACAAAATGAACTACAAGGTTCATAAAATTCTAGTTAAAGTAACTAAACGATACACTTCATTGAAAAATAAGAATGAAGTTGTTATGAAAGAATTATAATCTAAAAATCTTACTAAAAGAGAAAAGGATTTAAAAATTAAGAGATTAGAAAGTAAGAATGAAAAAGGTGATGAAAGAATTGGAAGATCTAAGATCCTAAACTTCCATTGATAATGAGAAAGATCTATATATTTTTGAACTAGAAAACAAAATCAGCAAAATGTCTTAAAATAAAATAAAAAAGGTAAAAATACACAAGACCCAAAAACCTGTGATCTTGAAAAAAATAAAAAATAAGGATCAAAATAAAATAATTCACAACTTCACTGGAGGAAAAGAAAATCTTGATAAAATGATTGGCGCACAAAGAATGTCCTTGAATAAAGAAAGCATAGGATTCAATGAAGTTGAAAAATATAAGGAAAAAAAACCTCTACATGGTGTACTTTGCAAAAGCCTCCAAAGACTATGCTAGCACCTTCTCAAATGCTTACACTCACACCACATGTTTTCTATGTAAGGAAAAAGGACACATTAATCAACTCTTAGTAAACCATCCAGACCCAATAAAGTATGGGTACCTAAATAAAAAGCCTAGTTCACAAACTAAGGACTCCAAAGATATTAAGATTAGTAATTACCTTTTTATAAATTAAGAAAGCTAAATTTATACTAAAATGAAAAGGGATGCCTCCATAGCCTATAAGATTAAAGATAGTCAATTCAAATATAAGAAGAAAATTTCTCCTTGTTCAATATATGGCAAGCTACTTAATCCAATTTAATACAAGTATTTGAACTAGTTGAAATGGAAAATCTTAAAGAAGAGTTTATGAGCTTATTGACGACTATAACATTGAAATAAATGAATACAAAAATGGCATTGTTGGCCACAAATCAAGAAAGCTTGGATTGTACAAGGCTTAACTTAAAAAGTATTGAGATTTAAAAAGTCATATAAATTTTGGTATTATTAAGCAAAAGAATTATTTGAAATCAAAAGAAGAAAATCAAAAGCAAATTGAGCTTATTGCATAAGAATTTCAAATATGGAATAAGGATAAGTGTTTGAAGAAAGCATGATCATGAACATACAAATCTAATGGTAATGCAAGATGCATGTATATATTTTGTGAAATTAAACACTAAGGTGGGTTGAAATATTATTTTGTTGTGCTTAGTTCTTTTATTTGTTTTTCTCTTGACCATCTTAAGTTCACATGCTGATGTTGGATTATGTTATATATATTTTATGGCATGATGAATATTGGATGACCATGTTTTGATTAAAATATATGCTGACTTATGGACCTTGTTATTGTGATCTAACTGTGAAATTTTTTTTTAGGTCCTTAGTACTTTTGCATAATATTTATTTCGGTTTTTTTTTTTTTTATTGTTGATTTAAAAAGGGGGAGAAATTTAGCAAAACTGAATGTAAGCAAACTGAGCATAAGCATGACATGATAAATTCAAAAGCATGATTGATAATCTTGACACCTTCATGAATGCATAGTTTATACTTCATGAATGAAATTATAAATTTATTGAATGTGAAATACATTTCATTCAGAGGGAGTTAGATTTGTTATGTAATGATATCATGACTTATGGAAATTATTGAAAAATTTAATAAAAAATCGTTTGTATTTTATTATGTTATTTTGGGGACTTATTGTCTATCTTTTTATGCATGATGAATGCAAAGTTTCTATTTTGTGCCTTCACTTGATATATACCTTTGCTTATGGTTGCTCTTTGCCTTAGCATTTATATATTTTCCTGATATCTTACTCTTTTTGATTGATGTCAAAAGGAGGTGAATTTTTGGGCAAAAATTGAGTATGATACTAGCATGACATACCTAAGCATATATATTGGCTCAACTATGAAATGATATATATGAGCATGATAATTGATCTTGAATTATGACACGATGTGATATTAAGCTAATCTTGATATATGATAATGATATTGAAATTGATCATGAATTCTGATATGCTTATTGAGATTGATCTTGATATTGCAAATATTGTTAAGTTGATGCTTATTGTAAGGGGGGGCCTTTTTAAGGCTTGCTCAATTTTTTGCTCCTTATTTATCATCATCAAAAAGGGGGAGATTTTTGGTCTCACAAGACTTAGAATCTTATTTTGATGACAACAAACTAAAAGAACTTAACATATTTGGTTAAGTGATGATATTTTAGGACACAAGGATTATTGAAAGCTTATACTCCAAATAAAGAAGATCTCATAAAGTTTATACTATTAAAGCATGGATTCAAAGATGATTTGATGAAGCTTAAAGTGAATTAAAGTTGGAAGTCAAGATAGACTCAAGAGATGGAAAAACATGAAAACTTAAGTGCTTAGAATGTCAAAGTCTTAAGAAGTCTTTATGTAAGTACTTCAAACAATTTCAATATGGATATATGAAACTCTTAGGTTAATTTCTTGGACCTAGATACTTTTTAAAATACTTGGAAAATATTTTTATAAGGTCAAAAGTTATTTCAAAATTGTTAAAATTATTTTTGGAATGAAAAGCACCAAAATAGGATTTTCCAAATTTTGTTATTTTTTTTATATCCTCATTGATGAGTCTTTTTCTCTATCAAACACTCATTATATTAAAAAGTGTTCAACATAAAAGTTGAGTGATTTTATCTTAAATTTTTGTTGATACCAAGAACGTCTAATTTGGAAATGTGTAGAAAAAGTTATGATCAAAATACTAAAGGGTGGTCAAAGCTGTCAGGCGGCTGACCTTGTCTGTTCAGGCGATTGAACAGCAGACAGAACCACTTCAGGCGACTGACCCTATGAGTCCAGATGCCTGACCCTATACTGACTTAAAAATATGCTAAAATTTAAAGTTCAGATGACTGACCCCTTGAGTTTAGGCGCTTGAACCTTCAAAATTCAAATTTTAACAACTAGGAAACTTTCCAAAAGAGATTTCTTGACCACCAAACTTTGTGAAAACTAGGGGAATACTCCAAGCAACTTGGGAAACACGAAAAATACTCTCTAAACTCTATAAATACATGATTAAACCCAAGGATCAAATACACCAACAACTTACAAGCAACAAATTAATCAAATTCTTTCTACTTTTCAAAGCTACCTTGACTATACTCTTATTGAATTACTTGCTGCAATTTTACTTAGAAAAGTTCATGGTTCTTTGCATTTTCAGTAGGTTATTCAAACCTAAGAAAGAACCCCGGTGATATATATACTTTAACGTCATCTTTCTATATTGTGATTTTGATTGAAGTATATTGATTTCAATTGTACTAATCTACTATTTTGATAGTGTCATTGTATACCAAATTGTTTCTTATTTTTCTTGTAGTTTTTTACGGTTCAAGGTTGGTTGAATCGTTGTACCGAGCATGTGATATCACTTGGAGAGGGGGCTCCACCATGAAGGAGGGATTGTAACGGTTGGAATCCTTAGGTGGTCTTTCCTAATCCGAGGATATAGGTTGGGTATAAGCCGAACCTTGTAAAAAACTCGGTCTCACTCTCTTTCCTTAAACTCTTTTTATTTTTTTGTACATATATAACTGTGTGGTTGTTTATTTCAATTCTATAAATTGTGTGGATTGGATATTAAATAAAACAAAAATTAATTTGACTTTGGGATTATGGAAACCAAACGGGAGTACGTTGGTTGATCAATACTTTTTGCAAAAACCATAAGGGAGTACATTGATTGATTAACACCCAAGACTCATTAATTGAAAGTTTATTTAAAATCTGAGTTTTGGAAGAGTGTTGGAATTTTCAAATATGCTTCATTAAAATAGGGCTTTTATCAAACTCTACTTTGAGTTATTCAATCGCTGAAACTTGGAAGCTTTGCTAAATTTATTCTTTAGTGTGAATCTTGTTTTGGTTATCTTGTTGAGAGGATTGAATTATTCAAAAGCTGAAAGTATTACATTGTGAATCATTGGTTTGTGTTGATTGAATCAATTTATTGGTTGGGTGTTAATTGACATTGTTGTAAGATCAAGTTGATTTACTCATTCTTAAAGTTTTAAAAGTGAATATTGATTTCTAACTGGTATTGTAATTCAAATCATCCTTGTTTGAGTACTAAACTTACAATAAGTTGTGAATCTATAAAAGGAGTTAAAAGAAATTTTAAAACCCAATTCACTCCCTCTTGGGACTACACCTTACTTTTCAACCGGCTTTCTAGTTTATGCCAAACTGCTGCCGGAGAATCTTCCTCCATCACATGATAACTTCATTGGCCAAACACAAACGTATTGTAGAAACGACCTTTGCTTGCAATTCTTCCCATGTTGCATCATCCATACCAACCGGTTGAATACCCTGTCGAGCCTTCGTCCTCCCTTGTTGCACAAGTATATCCTTTACTCTCCTCTACCACAAACCAAAATTTCCAGTTCCATCTAATTTGACAATGTCAAATCTTGCAAAAGATGATCTTGACACCATGACAACAATCACTCTAATACCAAATTTGTTGTATAATGATCGGATATAAGATGCACAGTGGAATAAAACGCAACAAGCAATTGAAACACAACTAGTAAATGAGAAACTACAAGAACAACAACACGAGAATTAACGTGGTTCGGCAAAGCCTACATCCACGAAAGCAATTGGCACAATAATTTCACTAAGAAATACGGAAGTACACAACACACTTCACAATGATCTCTCTCTTTAATCAATACACCCCCAAAAGAACATAAATAGGACTCCCTAAAAGGTTTCCCTCCAATTACCCAACCACACCAACGTCCATATTCAAAATTTGAATTTCTTCTTACAGCCCAAGCACACTCGTCGACAAGCACATGGGACTCGTCGACGAGTCAAAGCTGTACACTCGTCGACAAGTACGGCCACTCGTTGACGAGTCTTCTGCTGCCAGCGCAAGAAGACTTCCAACATGTTTTTCTTTCTTTGTTTTTGAGTCCAAACAAGTATAAGAGTCACACATATAAATACAACAATTTCCCACCTAGTCAATTTAACCAAAGAATCTTGATGGGTGTTGGCACATTTCTTAGGCTCCCATTAGAGAAACTCAAGTTGCCTAGGAAAAGCTCAAGTGTGGACAACCCTAATCAGTACGCCCTCTCTAACCTTATGACACCTTAATTGGTTTAATGAATTAAGCCTGCTTGGTTTGCACAAATTTTCAACAAGTAACCTAGACCTACATGTGACTAAATGTTCATATAAGTTATTTGATGTTTGCAAGTTGCATAGGATAACGTGACAACACTAGCAATGATCTTAATAAACCCTATTATACTAACTCAACACCTAAACAAAGAGGAGATTTCTTTAATGTAATTTAACTTCTCCCTCTATTCTCACTTCCTTTTTTACATTGACCATCAGAGATATCTCCCCTAGGATAATACAGGGGTCTCCCAAGTCATCTATTTTGCAGTGGTGTGCAAGATCCAATCATACTTGCTATTGACCATGACAACAAATGGTGTGACATTATAATATTAAATTAGTAGGTTTGGAAGAAAATCCCCTCCAATTATTCAAACTTCCTAAAATCCTAAGATGTTCTTAAGACTATAATAACAATTAATTTATTTCTTGTACTTTAAAAAGAAACCAATAAGGATATAACATGAAATAAAAAGAAAAAAAAATGATTTTTTTTAAAACTAAGAATCGAAAGTTTTAAGTTGTGGAGTATGGTGATGACCAATTTTTTTTAAAAAAAAATCTGTAATATATTATGAAAATACCATACTTCATATGTTAGCATATATATATATATGTGTGTGTGTGTGTGTGTGTGTGTGTGTGTACTCATATGTGTCCCTAATATATTCTCTTTATCAGTTGCCTCGTAACTCGTACGTTACTCCAAAATATGAAATACTGAGGTTGGTCCAATCCTGTAACGATGCTAGCTTCACTTAATAATGGTTGAAGCCTTCTATTTGGTGTGCAAAATTCCCAAAGGCGCATTCATTGCATCTTGCTACTCGACCCCAAGTTCTCTAGCATGTGACACATGGCTAACCCTCACCAATAATTCTTATGGGAGTCCCTTTATGATATGTGTGGTTACTTTTTGTGCTCCTTATGTGTCCTTTTGGTTTTTGAGGCACACATGTGTATGCCATCACATAAGTTCCCTATTAGCCTATAGCCCACAACTCACCACAAGGTGCTAGTTTTGTGCCCTCTTTGTGGATTTTTTCACATCTTCCTATCTTCATCTTTCTAGCTTTCTACTTCTTTAGCATCAATACCCCTTGCACTTACTTCCATTCCAGTTCTAGCGACTCTTTCTAATTGTTCTCACCTTAATTTCCCTTATTGTTTTTGGTATGTCCTTGATTCCTCCCTTTTTCTTCTTTGTAGTCTTCTTCTTAGTAATATTGAGTTTCTTAAGTTATGTTTTCATTGTTATTCTTTTTGTAACTCCTTCCTTGTTTATTTTTTAATATTTTCTTCCTAATTTCTCATCTCTGACAAGACAAAAACCAATAGAGGGGCTCTTTTGCCTCTTATAGTGGATCTACCTCCAACCTATTTCTTAGTAAGAAGAGGCTATTGGTTATGGTGAAACCATCTAGGAAAAGGAAACCTAAGAGAAAGCCTCTTAGGATTTTAAGGAAGAAAACTCATTCAGTGGGGACCTCTCCCCTATGAAGCGTAATGGCCAATTGGCTGGGTATGCATGACAAGACAAGGGGATTTCCCATGCTTGATGTACAAGTATTTCATCCCCCTCCTCCAATTTCCTATGTATCCATAAGCCTAACAAGAGGGGCTCTTGTCACTTTCCAAACTAGTCTTTGCATTCCTCTTCACCCCTTATTTGTTCAAGTCCTTAATTTCTTCAAGGTTTTACTTTTCGACTTTTTCCCACCTCATGGTAGACCTTCACTAGGTTTGTTGTGCTCCTCCATGAATGCAAGTTTGCTTTTGCATGCAAGCAAGTGGGTTAAGTGAGGTCTACCTTAATAGGATAGGTAATCAACTAACTTACAAAATTAGAAATACATAAGGAAACTTGTACATCTACTCCCTAGCTTAAGGTATTATCACTTTAACTGAGAGACTAGGGGTGTTTATTCAAAACACATGCAACCTAGTAATGCAGGGGAGACATGTCAACTTGGTAGGAGTGGTGTGTAAGTAAAGATTTTGCGGTATTGCTTAAGAAACCTAGTATTGCTTAGGGAATTGGAAAGTGATCCAAACTCCCACAATATTAATTTGTTGGGCCTAGGGCAACTTAGTGGAGATCGGTGCATAGGTCCCTATTTTGCACTTGATATCCTTAGAGAACTAAGGCAGCTTGTTATAGATTCATGAGTGGCTCAATTTCCCACCTAGTCAACTTGACCAAAGAATCTTGATGGGTGTTGGCACATTTCTTGGGCTCCCACTAGAGCAACTCAAGTTTCCTAGGAAAAGCTCAAGTGTGGACAACCCTAATCAATACGCCCTCTCCAACCTTAAGGTGTCTAAATTGGTTTAATGAATTAAGCCTACTTGGTTTGCACAAATTTTCAACAAATAACCTAGACCTACATGCGACTAAATGTTCATATAAGTTATTTGATGTTTGCAAGTTGCATAGGATAATGTGACAACACTAGCAATGATCTTAATAAACCCTATTATACTAACTTAACACCTAAACAAAGAGGAGATTTCTTTAATGTAATTTAATTCCTCCCTATATTCTCACTTCCTCTTTTAAATTGAACACCACAAATATCTTCCCTAGGATAATATAGGGGTTCCCCAACTCATCTCTTTTGCATTGGTGCACAATATCCAATCATACTTGCTGTTGACTATGACAGTAAATGGCGTGACATTATAATATTAAATTAGTAGGTTTGGAAGAAAATCCCCTCCAATTATTCAAACTTCTGGAAATCCTAAGATGTTCTTAAGCCTATAATAACAATTAATTTATTTCTTGTACTTGAAAAAGAAAACAATAAGGATACAACAATAAATAAAAAGAAAAAATAATTTTTTAAAAAAACTGCAATACATTATGAAAATACCATACTTCATATGTTATCATGTATATAAGTGAAAAGGTATTTGAAGATGCCATACTTCATAAGTATATATATGGTATTATGCCATACTTCATATGTTATCATATATACAAGTGAAAGGGTTTTTGAAAATACCATACTTCATATGTAATCATATATACAAGTGAAAGGTCTTTTATACCAAACTTCATAAATTATCATATATACAAGTGAAGAGATTTTTTTTTTTATAATTTTATTGAATACTTGTCATTCATGGAGAAGTGCTAGTCTTTTTGTACTCTTTCAAAGGAAAGGTTACTTACTATACATTCTTTTTTTTTTTTTTTGGCAAAAACAAAAAAAAAGTTATGATAGAATACCTTAAAATTTTCTTAAAATTTAAATTTAGGTTTTCAATCCCCATTCCATTTGTTCTTAATTTGTTTTCTTGTCTATTTATTTCCCATATAATTCATTTTAAATAATTATTTAATGTCATGGCCCTATTCCACTATAAATTATTTGGACCCCCCGCCCCCCTCCCCCACCCTCTGTCTCGGTCATTCATCACTCATTGCGCCGTATCCCAGAAACTACGTTGTTGGACGGCCAGAAAAGCTGAACTACGTTGCAAGAGCTACAAATTCTACAGAACCCCAACTTCCGCAAGGACCTATTTTCCTGCGTGCTCGTGCCAATACGAAAGTCCATCGCCATTCCTTCAATCTCAGACCTCTCTCTCTCTCTCTCTCTCTCTCTCTCCTTTGAATTGGATAAAGATCAAAGTCGGAGGAAAAGGTCAATCTCTTGGTTTTCACTTTTCAATCAAATTTTGGCCTGAAAAATCGACATTCCATGTAAGTTGGTACACACATTGTTATTTCTTCCGTTTCGTCTCGGATTTGCCAATAATCTAGCAATATTTGGACGATGGAAAGCAATTATTCAGCCCTTCCTAGGGGCTCATTTGTAGAATTACAATTACACAATGATAATGATGATCTCTCTTCACTCAATAACTTTGCACCCACAAATCCTAGATGCTCTCCCGAAAAAGCCCATATCAAAATGCTTCCCGTTGACATAGAAGGGTGTTTGGACTCGAAGAATGGGAGAGATCTTGACGACAGTGATGGTGATTTTGATATTGACAATTATCCGCTCATTGCCAGTGGCATCAATAAGGATTCTGGGATGTATGGTGCCGTTTTTAACCTCACCACCACGATTATTGGGGCTGGGATTATGGCCCTACCGGCCACCATGAAAGTGTTAGGTTTGGTTTTAGGTTTTGTGTTGATAATTTTGATGGGTATTTTGTCAGAGATTAGCGTTGAATTGCTTATTCGCTTCTCGGTTTTTTGTAAGGCATCATCATATGGAGAGGTGGTTCAATACGCATTGGGTCGTCCTGCGAGGGTTTTGTCGGAAATTTGTATAATTGTGAACAATGCAGGCATTTTAGTAGTTTATTTAATAATTATGGGGGATGTTATGTCAGGATCTAGCCATCACATTGGGGTTTTCGATCAATGGCTGGGAACTGGGGTGTGGGATCACAGAAAGCTAGTGATATTGGTCATTGTAGTCGTTTTTCTTGCACCACTTTGTTCTTTGGAAAAGATTGATTCACTGAGCATGACTTCAGCTGCTTCGGTAGCTCTTGCAGTTGTTTTTGTTCTGGTTGCTTGCATTATTGCATTCATTAAGCTAGTTGAAGGGCGAATTGAGACACCGAGGATGGCTCCAGATTTTGGGTCAAAGAGAGCAATTTTGGATTTGCTTGTAGTGATCCCAATCATGACAAATGCTTACATATGTCATTTTAATGTTCAGCCGATATATAATGAGCTTGAAGGCCGCTCACCCCAGAAGATGAGTAGGGTGGGTAGGATCACAACTGTTCTCTGCATTGTGGTTTACACTTTTACAGCAATATCTGGTTACCTACTTTTTGGGAAGGACACTGAATCTGATGTGCTAACTAATTTTGATAAGGACCTTGGGATAAGGTTCAGCTCAGCCCTCAACTACATTGTTCGGGTTGGGTATATTTTTCATCTTGTCCTTGTTTTCCCTGTAGTCCATTTCTCCCTGCGACAAACGGTGGATGCCTTGGTATTTGAGGGATCGGCTCCGCTTTCTGAGAGTAGGAAGAGGTGCTTGGTCTTAACAGTAGTACTGTTGGGACTTGTTTATTTTGGCTCTACTATGATACCCAACATCTGGACAGCTTTCAAGTTCACAGGGGCTACAACAGCAGTCTCTCTGGGTTTTATATTCCCATCTCTTATTGCCCTAAGATTGCGTAAGCAAGGGGCAGTTTTGAGCTTTGGAGAGAAGCTCTTGTCTTGGTTGATGTTGATATTGGCAACTATAGTTAGCATTGTTGGAGTGATTGGAAATATCTATAGCATCAAAGGCCAAACTGAATGATTCTCCTTTTTCCAATCTGGGGGCCTCACTTTCCATTTCAATAATTCAGTTCACCAGACTTGATTCTGAAAGTTGTGGGAGAGACTCCTCTGGATGCTATGCTTTTCATCAATTTCATATCATGCACTGGGAAGGTCTTTGAGTAATTCTCTCCTTATCATGACGGTACGGAGTGCAGAAAAGGGCGAGCAGAAATTATCTAAGTGGTGCGTCCTCTTTATGAGTCTATGACTTCATTGATGGCATAACTAATTAGTTTATTTAAGCAACAAGAAATTGACAACACCAGAAAATGGGGAACATGTTGCAATGGATGCACCACAAAGTTTTAGTTGATTTTGATAAATTCACTTATTGGTTCAGGAGCTGGTTCATGCTGTAATGTCCCCATGTCCACGATTTACCCCTCGCTTTTCACAGCAGGGAAGGATTTTAACTGTATCATGCGACATATCTGCTTTATACTTTTTCATGATTTTTTGACTTTATGTGCTTATAGCACCCTCCAAGGCTATCTTGATTCATTTATTGTTGCCATTATACTGCTGTTTGATTATTGTCATTATCTGTTTTCTGTCATTATAGTGCAATGTGGTGCAATAATATAAATTTATGGCTATTTTTTTAAAAAATGTCTCTCTCATTTTTTGATTTTTCCTTTTTGTTATCTTTGATTGGTTCATCTGTCGATTGCTTTAATCCATTCCTGCCCTCCCCCTCCCCATTTTCATCATTCAAAATTTTGTTGTATGAAATTTCATCATAGTTGTACTATATTACTGTCATTGAAATGCCTGCACTCATCGTGGATCTCATTTCACAAGTGAAGATACCTCCTGGAGCTTTTTGTAACAACATTCAATAATTGAAGAACCTGAAGGTTTGGGTTTCTATTTTCTGCTGATCCCATTTTAAATTGTCCATCTTATGTTTTTTTTCCCCATCAATTTCCGACGAAGCATGATGGCATTAATCCTGTCAAAAGTCCATTAATTCGACATCTCTAACTTTTCAGTTTTCAGTGAAATGCATTCCAGTTTGTAATAACTGTCAAATGATCCCAAATCACTTTTGAGTTGAAGATTGCATGTAATTTTAGATCTTAGAAGTGATTCTGCCTCATTTATGAGCTGCTCCAATGGAGCACTTATTTATTACAAATTTTCATCTACTTGTCTAATATCTGCATCTATATCACAGTACCAATAACACTTCAACTGAATGAAAAAGTAGTGCACATCTGTGAAAACATTGACAAAATAAATTTGGGCAGTTGACAAAAGGAAAAATGAACAAAATATATTGGGGCCAATTGGAGCTTTATCTACCTTTTTTAAAAGTATTCTATATTTTACCAGTATGGAAATTCAACTGCCTGTTTTCTATGGAGCATTAATGTGTTAAACATGAGTAAATTTTCATTGATCCACAAATGAAGCATAAAATGTTGCTATTTGTAATTTTTTAAATCTCAAAATGTTTCATTATTCATCAACTCAAGATTATGTTAGTTTAGAAGTGAACTTTTGATAGGGGACTAATGAAGACTTCAATGTTGTGTTTGGGAGCATCGATTTTGACTTTGGATTTAGATTTCTATGGATTTGGACAAAAATTCAATATAATTGAGATGTCAATCTGGGTCATTGAATGGTCTAACCTAGACAATACTTCCATTTTTCTTTAATTCAAATTTTTAGTTAAATTTGTGTAATTGGATTGAATTCAAACTCTATTTCGATTTATTTATTTTCACATTCACAAATTTGAATCCACGGATTGCCCATTCAAAAAGATTGAATTAATTGTGCAAATAATAAACAATGTACAACAAATAATTAAATAATAAAATAAATAAGCACCCATGATGTAGGACAAGAAGAAAGACCTAAGGATGATCTTTGCTGGAAAATAATTAAGAAGAGTTGGGTTAAGGAATTGTGGGGTTATGTTAATATTTTACTATGCGTGTTTAGTATTAATTAGTATAGGATTATGTGTTTTTTTTTTGGGGGGGGGGGGTTTGTAATATTTGTGTAAAGTAGGGGTACATTTTTAATATAATGTAGTTTTAGGGGTTTATGTGTAATTTCATTTAAAGAAGCTTTCTTATAAATAGAGTATGAAAGCCTTGTTGTAGGCAGTAATTGATGAATGTGAATTGAAGTGAACGCGAGTTCCCCTCTGGTATCTCCTCTCTACTCCCTTCCCTGTTCTCCGTCTTGCTGCCCCTCCGTCATTTGGTATCAGAGCCCCACCACGATCTCTTTCTTCCATTTAAATTCCCCCATATTTTCTTTTCAATCTTCTTCCCCCCTCTTCTTCTCTTTTTCCTTTCCCCCACTGTTTTGCAACTTCTATCTCCCTCTGCTACTTCTTTCTTTCTCCTCCTCTGTTCCGTGACTTCTCCCTCCATCCCTGCTGCTGCTTCTTCTCTTCTTCTTCTGTCCTTTTCTCCTTTGTTCTGTAAGTTCTGCTTCCTCTCTGTTGCTGCTCTTTTTTTTTTTTTACCTCTTCTTGTTCTCTGGTTTTTTGTTCTGATCTCCTGCTCTGTCCCTAATCCTTTGCTGCCCAGCAGCCTTCTGCCCTCTTGCTTCTTCTCCATTTCTCTTCTCCTTCCTTTCTTCCTATTTTCTCTAATTCTCTCCCATAATGCTCTCAACTCTCTTTCTCAATTCTGAATTTTGTGGCTGTCTCTTGGCAGTTTCTGTCCAGCAACTCCTCCAATCTCCCATCTTCTTCTTTTGTCTCCTTCAGTTATTTAATTCTCTCTCTCTCTCTCTCTCTCTCTCTCTATATATATATATATATATATATATAAAACATATATATATTTATGAATTTCAGTTTGAAAAAAAAACTGAAACGCAGTTCTGCAGTTTTGAACTTTTCAGAAAGTGTCCTTAAATCTCAAATACCACTTTCCAGTGACCATCCTGCAACACCACCCACACCACCAAAAACAGAACCCCCCGAAACCCTTCCCCTCAAAATTTCATCACTGTCCGACGGCCAGAGGAACCCCCACATGCCGGAAAAACATACTCCAGCGGCCAGCCGCCGGCCTTCAAGAATCACCTAGTGTCTTGTGTTTTTCTCATCACACCACCACCACCACTGTGCTCCCCACCTACTGATCTGCAGTCGCCTGAAGTTTCATCGGTGTAATCTCGCCGCCAGTGACTCACGCATCCCACATGCCAGCAAAGCACGTGAGAAAGTCTCCCAGAGTCTTCTGCAATTTCCTGTCTCGTGAGAAATTGCCTGCAGCCACAATATTTTGAGTTTCTCCATGATAATTTGATCTGCAGCGTGATATTTTGATTGCAGACACAATATATTGTAAGTAAGCGCGATAATTTGGCACGAAGCCCTAGAAATTGTCAGTGCCAGCATAAAAAATCAGGTTTTGTTGCTGTAATTTGTGAGTTTTCTTTGTGGATTTATTTCATTTCAGCAGGACAATCAATATCAAGGTGAATTAAAGATAGTTTTTTTTTTTTTTCATTGTTTATATTTTATTTTGAGAAATTGGGAGTAAGGCTTGTGGGAAATTGTGTTGAAGGGTTGTGAATTGTGATATATAACTGCAGCATATGTATATGCATAATTCAACAACATGGTGACAAATTATAGGAAAAAGGAATGTCATTTGCCAAACTTTGGGTGCAATTTCAAGCTTTTCAACATCTTTCTCAAATGCAGAGAAAAAGGTTTGCAAAATCATTATTGATGGAAGATGTCCAATAAATGTGGTTTCCATAAATGGAGTCATTCGTGTGCAGCTTCATCTGGAACCTCACCTAAAGCCTTATGCGGTTTCTTGGGTTGATAACTCTATTGTACATGTTTATGAAAGATGTTTGGTTCCCATCCAAATGGGTGTATAATTGGCTAATGTTTGGTGTGATCCTACCTATGAAATTGGCCATGTGCTCCTTGGTTCTCCTTGGTTGGATGATTTAGGTGCGACTCAAGGACATGAGAACACATATGTCTTTCACTATAATGGGAAGAAAATCATTTTTGAAGTCCGCTCTACCAATGAACCAAGACAAAGAATCAATCATAATTACTAGCTTGAAGACAATACAAGGAAGGAAATGAATGTGTGTGAAGACATCCAAAGTCCTTCAGACATTCCAATTGTTGAGTTTGTCATTCCTGATGTGTTTATTGATGCCAACTCTCAATTCAAGTCTATGATGCTGCCAAAGGATTGTGGTTTCTTGTATCGCTCAAGCGCTGGCTTTCAAAGAATCCAAGTTTGCTTCTTCCTTTTGATTCTCCAACATTTCAAAATTTGAGGCCGAATTTTTTCTAATTGGAGGAGAGTTGATGTAGGACAAGAAGAAAGACCTAAGGAAGATCCTTGCTGGAAAATAACTAAGAAGAGTTGGGTTAAGGAATTGTGGGGTTAAGTTAGTAGTTTATTATGCTTGTTTAGTATTAATTAGTATAGGATTATGCGTAGTTGGGGGTTGTTTGTAATATTTGTGTAAAGTAGGGGTACATTTGTAATGAAATCATAGTAGTCAAAAGCGCGCCTAGGCGCGAGGTGCAGAGGGGTGATGAGGCCAGCGCCTCATCACTGGTGAGGTGGGGTGACCTTTAAAAGGCGCAGAGGGGCGCACTGAGGCGCGAGGCGCCGTGAGTCACGCCTTGAAAGTTTTGATGCTATTATCCTATTAATAAAGAAAAAAAGCCAAAACAAGCCCTAACCCTCGTTTGACTCAAACCAACAGGATTCATCTGCAACTCTTCGAGCCAGCATGACACCAGCCGGAACCCTTCTTCTTCAAACCTTTGAAGCAGCACGACACCAGCAGGAGCCCTTCGCAAGTTTGTTTTCGAGCCTTCAAACCAGGAGGAGCCCTACACGAGCTTGTCTTCGGGCCTTCAAACCAGCTGGAGCCCTTTGCGAGCTCGTCTTCAAGCCATCGAACCAGCAGGAGCCCTTCGTGAGTTTGTATTTGAGCCTTTGAACTAGCAAGAGCCCTACGTGAGCTCGTCTTTGAGCCTTCGAACCAGCTGGAGCCCTTTGTCGGCTCATCTTTCGAGCCTTCGAACCAGCTGGAGCCCTTCGTCAGTTCGTTTTTGAGCCTTCGTTCGTCTTCAAGGTTCGAGCCTTTGTGAGTCATCAGGCTGCTTCGATTTTCAAACTAGCAAGTTGTCGTTGTCTTCTTCTTTAGTTTTCCTGACTCCTGCCGGCTGCTTCTTCTTATAACATTAAGCTGCGTTAAGCCTCTAAGTTAATATTGTATAATGTGTAATTAATTATGTAGTTTAATGCAAGTTTATACTTTATAATTAATATATAACATTTTTTTTACTGAATTTTGCTGCTGTTTTGTAATATGTTTGAAAGTGCAGTATACAAACTATTCATTTTTCTGAAATATAGTAATATATAACATTTTTTTACTAAATTTATCTGCTGTTTTATTGTCCTCTTTTCTTTTGATATTGAAGATTCTTTTGGGCCTTCAGCTTGGCAATTTTATTTCATTTCAAATTTGAAACTTGAAATCTTGCATGCCTAATTACTTATGTTGAACTATGTTTGTTTCACTTGGAACTTGGTACTTGGTTGTCATAATTACTATTGAATATTTTGGAATTTTAAATTCTAATATTACTATTGATGTGTTTTTATATTAGTTACCCACCAAATAGGCATTGTACACAATTTTAATAATTGTGCGCCTCACCTTCATGAGGCGTGTGCCTTCGCCTTGGCTCCAAGTACCCTCTGCGCCTCGGTGCGCCTTGCGCCTTTGACTACTATGAATGTAATGTAGTTTTAGGGGTTTATGTTTCATGTAAAGAGGCTTTCTTATAAATAGTGTATGAAAGCCATGTTGTAGGCGGTTATTGATGAATGTGAATTGAAGTGCACATGAGTTCCCCCCGGTATCTCCTCTCTCCTCCCTTCCCCTATTTCCTCTTCTAATTTCTCCATGGCTGCCGAACCTTGATGCTGCCCCTGCATCAACTCAATAACTCAAAAATTTTCGATGCAAATGTAATAATAACTTTGATTGATCAACTCAAAATAGGATATCTACTCATCCAAAAATCATTGATCTTCTTATTTTGAAAAATTTGTGTATGGTATCAAATCATGTGCATGGCATGAAGTGTTATTAGTGTGTGCGTGTGCACGTCTTTCACTATCAAATACTTTCTAGTTAAAATTTAAACATGGTAGAACAAATTAAGGTTAGGAATTATATTGTGTTAATAATTGTTAAAAAGTGTTAAATATTAACAAAGAATTTTCATTACTTAAATAATAAAAGGATGGGACCAAGTCAAATTTCTAAGCATTAGGTCTTCTTGAATAACTGTCACCATCATAACTTGGAGTAGATTTGGATTGGTTATGATGCTTCCCAGTTAATAAACAAGTGGTTGTAAGCAATCAACGAATCCTTTCTATCATCAAATGCTGGAAGTTAGTACTAAAGCATATAAGTCTTTTATGAAACATTGGAGAATTGTTGATTGGCATGATAATGCAAGTTTTGGAGCTAGAATATCATATATTAAATATATAAATGACAGGCATATTGTATATAAGGTGCATGGTTGTAATATAATAATCATATTAAACATACTCTTTTAATATATATGTTATTTATTTTTGTTAATACCTAAGTTTAATTTTTTCTTATAATTTCAAAAGCCTTTCTACTATTTTTTGGTTTCAATAAAACAAGATAAAATTTTGGAAGATTTCCACTTTAAATCTCAAATTTCAGTTTCATAGAAATTTCATTAAGTAGTTAGAATTTTGATAAATTTCGCTAGAATTTTGAGATTTTGATAAATTTAAGATGATTTATAGAAATTTCGGTATAAATTGGCTGACATTTTGATTTCAAGGTCATTAGAAAGCAAAACTTTTTGCAGAAATTCAACAAATTCATAGAAGTTTACGACCATGGTGTAAGTTGAAGGCCCAAAGGCAACTCGAAAAAGGGGGTGGATTGGGTTTAATAAGTTTAAATGATGTGGATAATAAATTTACACAAAATCATTAGTCCATAATAGTTTGTTATCATCAAAGCATGGTTAATGAAACCTTGGGGCTAACATAAGTATCCTTCTCAGTTCTTGACAGGTGATTTCAATACCATGGACCCTGGCAAAAGTAATGCTGATCTTTCTACAACGACATTGCAGTCTTGCAGAGCTTTCTTAATATTATAATTTTTATGTATCTTTGTCTATCTACTCAGTCTTTGCCTCATGGGATTTCTAATCACTTTCAGCTATCCTTAGCTTTAATCCTTCTATTGTAAGATTGGGGAGGAACTTCCTCTTCTTCCTCTTTAAGGTTACATATTGTTCACGGAATAGCTTTCCTTTGAACCATTGGATTAATCATAAGTATTTTTCTACCCTGGAGAAAAATAAAGATGTTAGGTTCCCATAATGCTCATTCTTATTTTTAAAATCAAAATTCTCAAGTTTGCGTTGAACTTCCATAAGCTCCATTATGCAAATATAGGTGATAGGATTACTCAAGTTAATAGAGTTGGATCAAATTCACTTAGATTCTCTTAATCCTTTCATTCAAATTAGGCTTTGGTCCTAGGTAAGCTCAATACCTACACTAAGCTAGTTAAAGCTTGGGAAAGAAAGCTTTTCTAATGATCAAGGATCCAATGGCCTCCAACTAGGTGATAAAACACTAACCTAGTGTTTGTGAGCTTGGAGTTCAGGCCTTAGATTTGGATTGTTGTAGATTTGAACAAAATGTAGTACAAAAACTGTATTGAGTTTTTTACAAATCCAAATGAGTCCAAATCTAAGGCTTGAAATCTCTACTTCCAAACGCAATGTTATTTATTTATTTTTTTTGTTTTGAAGTTGTCAATGCCAAGAAATTGAGAAATTCCATTTATTTTCCTTTTGATTTTGAGGGCTCATAATAACATTACAGCTGAACTTATTGATTTTATCAAAATCTTCTTGGAGATGTAGATGCTCATGTGCTAGATTTTATGACAAAAATAAGGCCCCTCCTTTATTTGCTTTGGAGGCTGATGTTTAGAGAAGCTGCTGCAAATATAACAATAGTCCTCCAATGTTTCCTATTTGGATTAAGGAATCTGTTATAACTTTTTTTTTTTTTTTTCCTTTTGTTTTAATGGCTCTCCAAAAGTTCCCCCCCCCCCCCCCCCCCCAAGGTACTAAAGGGGTTGAGCAGGGTGATCCTCTCTTCTCCTACTTGTTTGTTATGCTGATGAAAGTTTTTCCCAAGCTGTTTTGTCCAATTTTGGTAAGATTGGCCTCACTCATATCTGTTTTGCTGATGCTTTGCTCTTTTCCCCCCCTTGGAGATCAAAATTTGGCCTTGTGTGTCTAGAATGTGTTGAATGTATTCTATCACATGACTGGTCTGATGGCTAATGCTACTAGATTTGAGTTAATTTTCTATGGTGTTTCTTCTGATTTTCTGGTCATTAACACTCTGTGTCTTTGAAAGAAGCATCTGAGTCCGATATTTGGGCCTTCCATTGCTCACCAGGAGGCTCTCCAAGGAGGACTCCGAAATTCTTAACCTTGCATTTGGGTGCTTGGATTTGAAGCCTTAGATTTGGATTTGTTTGGATACAAAAATTGCAGTACAAAATTGTGTTGGATTTTATCCAAATCCAAACCCAAATCCAAGGTTGCAAATCCATGCTTCCGAACGCTATCCTAGACAAAATCTCTTGAATAATGAACTCCTAGACCCACAAGCATCTCTAACCTTTGCTAGTAGGCTGCAATCGAGTAGTTTAGTTTTATTAGACATGAAGATTATCCTTGAATGTTGACTTTTTGAGTCATATCCCGTTTTGATTATGACAAATACAAAGTATCTTACCCGTGCATTGAGTATGTTGAGCAGGATTATTACTTTGCATGCACGGATGGTAAGGATAAAATAGAGCCATAAGAAGCTGAAATTCAACATCACCTAGCGTATGACATGGCAATAAGAAGTGCAAAAGGAATGAAGATAAAATTTGTCAATTGTAATTGCATTATATTTTCTTTGGGTCTGTAATAATCATATGGTCTGTAATATTTGCATCTTATGCATGATAAGGGTTGAATGCTCAAGATATAAAAGACCATAGACTGACCACTAGGACCCTAAAACCTTAGCACAAAATGCTCTAACTTATTCACACATGATTGAATAAGTTTAAGGTCAAAATCAGGGCTTACAAAGACTTTGGTCGACCGACGCCAGATTTTTTGGGCTTAATTTAAAAGCCTAAACCTTAGATCCCCAAGCATTTCATGAAAAATCTCCTATATCTTAAAAGTTATACATATGTGAACAGGGGTGATTTTTAAACAAAATCAGGACCTAACTTAACTTTGAAAGAGTTTTAGGTGACCGAACCTTGGCGTTATAAATGCCTCGGTTGACCGAACTAACATAAATTCAAACTGTTGACTCGGCTCGGGCGACTGACCCAGATTTGAACGTATTGTCCATGGTTGACTGAAACATGGTTTGGACTTTTTCCAACTTCCACGGACGCTCAATCTTTTAGTTCAAAATCACCTTGGGCAATTGAATTGTGAGGTTTGGTAGACCGAATTGTTCACCGGCGACCGAAACCATGAAGGGTTGGAAAATCGCCTGGCTCAGTCGATCGGTCGTTGCCCACGGTCAACCGAACACGTGAAATTTACTTTTCTCCTTGTGTCTGTTCGGGCGATCGGCCCTAAGGACCGGACGACTGAACCTCTCGGGTTCACTTAAAATAACTGCGGTAATTGGGGTTAACAATTTCATTAATCTTTTCCAAAATACCGGTTGTATCCCTAACGGTTATATTTTTGGGGGATTCTATATATACCCCTTCATTTGGCCTGATTAAGATGGGGATTAGCAAATTGATTAACAAAAATCTTCTCGAATTTTTCATACTCTCATTTGCCCATACTTCACATATTCAAGCCAAAATTTTCATACTCTCTTTAACATTCTTTGCAAAAATCATTTAGCAAAAGAGAGCTTCATTCTTGTTCTCCTCACCTGCAAATTAATTGCAAGTTCGAAAGGAGATTGATTGAGCTTCATTGTGTGCTTCAAACTCTTGTTTATGAAATTCATACTCTCACATTTTCATTATTTTAAAATCCCTCTTGAGAGTATTATTTTTAAAGTTCTTCCTATATTACTTGATTGCTACATTTTTATCTTTGGGAAAACTTTTTAGAGCTTGTGTGTCTTTGCAAATTCATTGCAAGACTCGAGAGCTTCTTGTGTGATTATTGAAAATTATTTTTGAAGCTAAATCACTACCTACACTTCATTGTTGAAATATATTTGAGGTAGAGATTATATTGTGCCTTGATTTCCTAGATAAATATTTTGAGTGCATTATGCTTTTGAATCAAGGATCGTATATATATATATTAGCATCTCTCACATTATCATATATTTTATTTGATTGAGAGATATAGTTGAAAATCTCTATTGAGCATTAAATTTTTATCATCTGTGAGTGTGTTGTACATATTTGCTTGTTGTAGAAGCATTACTCTTGTACACAATATTTGATTATCTGTTGTATTCCCGATGGGTTGTCGGAAGAGGGAGACTTGCCCTGTGAAAAGTCCCGGACTTGCTCAGACCTGGTTAGGAGAGCACCGGACTGGTTTAGACCCGGTTAAGAGAACTAGGTGCACCATCCTGGTAAGGTGTTGTATTAGGCGCCGCTCTACCCGTTAAGCGAGCCATAGTGGAATCCTCTTGTTTGTCAGCTTGAGGCGGGGACGTAGGTAGTATTGGCCGAACCCCGATAACATTTTTTGTGTCTGTTTTTAATTTCCGCAATTTAAATTTCAGCACTTGAATGTTTGTGTTTAATTGTTTGAATATTTGATTGAGTTTTTGATTATATATAGAAAGACCTTAGATTTGTGTAATACTATTTGCGGAATTTGAATTGACTTAGGAGAAAATTTTTAAATACCCAATTCACCCCTCCTCGTGGGAATACACCAATTCCAACACTACATGATGTATTCAATTGGTGATGGAAGATCAACTTGCTTATTCTATGATAACTGGACTACAGAAAGACCTTTGTTGAAGCACTTTGGCCTAAGTTTGTCCTGACTCATTGGCTATCCTACTCACTCTGTATAGCTGGTCCTGCCATTTGTCCTCAATGAAACTGCAACGACCTCATGTATCCAATGCTACTGTAAGATCCTTTAAGGATTTGTTGCTCGTGTCACTCGAAACTTGCTGAATCCTGATTGCATCTCTTGGACCCCTCTCCTTAAGGCTTCTTTTTCAGTGATCTGCTTGGCACCGGATTAGAAACAAAGGTAGCTTTGTTAATTGGTATAAGGTTCTTTGGTTCAAGAATCATGTTCCAATTTCATTATTTATTGGCTTATTGTCCTAAACAAATTGCCTACTGTTAACAAACCATAAAAGAAACCATGCTATGAATACTCACTGCTCCATTTGTATAGATATAATGAAATCAAGGGACCATTTCTTCTCTTAAAGCTTCACCAGTTTCATATATTGCAAAGTTCATGATTTTTTTTTCATGTTCTTAAGGTCCCATTTGGATCAAGAATTTTTCTTGGGGAAAGGAAAGGAAAGGAGGAAACTCATTTTCCCTTACTAATGTAGGACAAGAAGCAAGACCTTGGGAGATCCTTTCTGGAGAATAATTAAGAAGAGTAGGGTTAAAGAATTGTAAGGTTAAGTTAGTAGTTTATTATGTGTGTTTAATATTAATTAGTATATGATTATGTGTATTTGGGGCTGTTTGTGATATTTGTGTAAAGTAGAGGTATGTTTGTTACATGATGCTGTTTTAGGTGTTTATGAGTAATTTATGTAAAGAGGCTTTCTTACAAATAGTGTGTGAAAGCCATGATGTAGGCAGTTGATGAATTTGAATTGTTAATTGAACGTGAGTTCGCCCCTAGTATTTCCTCTCTCCTCCCTTCCCCTTCCTCTCTTCTAATTTCTCCATGGCTGCAGAACCTTGTTGCTGCCCCTGCATCATTTGATATCAGAGCCCAACCATGATCTCCATTCTTCCATATCAGTCCACCTATTCTCCCTCACTCTTCTCCTCTTCTCTTTCTCTTCTTCCTTCTCTTCTTCTTCTTCTTCTTCTTCTTCTTCTTCTTTCTTCTCTGTTTCTGATCTCCTGTTCTGTACATAATTCCCTGCTGCCCAGCAGCAGTCTGCCCTCTTCTTCTTGTCTGTGTCTTTTCTCCTTCTCTTCTTCTTCTTCTTCTTCTTCTTCTTCTTCTTTCCTTCCCCTCTGTTCTGTAACCTCTCCCTCCCTCTCTGCTGCTGCTTCTTCTCCTTCTCTTCTTCTTCTTTCCTTCTCTTCCTCCATTCTGTAACTTCTCCCTCCCTCTCTGCTGCTGCTTCTTCTTTCCTCTCTTCTTGTTCTCTAGTATTCTTCTTCTTATTCGTTCATTATCTCCATTATTCTCTTCTTCTCTGTTACTCTCATCTCCTAGTTTCTATTCTGAAATTTAGGTATTAAAAAAAAAAAGGAAACGAAAAGCAGTTCTGCAGTTTCAGAACTTTTCAGAAAATTCCAGCCGTCTCCATTTCTTCAAACACCACCTTCCAGCCACCATACTGCAACATCACCGATATCACAAAAAACAGAACCCTCCGAAACCTTTCCCCTCAAAATTTCATCACCAACTGACCAGCTGTGAAACCCCAAGTGCCACCTGAAGTTCTCCAGCTGCCGCCCCCTTCAAAATCCACCATTGCTGGAGTTCTTTCGACATACAGCCACCACCACTGCATTCCCCACCCCCTGATCCACCCTCACCTGAAAGGTCATCACCGGAGCACCATTGCCGGTGGCCCATCTGCCCTTCGCACTGGCAACTACGAGTGAGAGTGTCTGCTAGCATCTCTTGTTTCCAGTCTCACGAGAAATTGCCCCATTACGATATTTTGGATTTTATCTGCGATATTTTGAGCTGCAAGAAAATATTTTGATTGTGTACATAATATATTGCATGCATATGCCATAATTTTTGGCACGGACCCTATAAATTGTCACTCCAGCACTAAAAATCAGGTTTTGTTGCTGTGATTTGTGAGTTTTCTTTGTGAATTTGTTTCATTTCGGCAGTACAGACAATATCAAGGTGAATTGAAGATAGTTTTTGAGAAATTGGGAGTAAGGCTTGTGGAAAATTGTGTTGCAGGGTTGTTGATGATATCTATGTTGCAGCATGTATATCCATAAATTCAGCCAAATGGTGACAAATTATAGGAAAAAAGAATGCCATTTATCATACCTTAGGCACAATTTCAAGATCTTCAAAACCTTTCTCAAATGTGGAGAAAAGGCCTGCAAAATCATTATTGATGGAAGATGTCCAATGAATTTGGTTTCCGTAAGTGGAGTCACTCGAATGCAGCTTCATCCAGAACCTCACCCAGAGCCTTACGAGATATTTTGGGTTGATAACTCTATTGTACATGTTTATGAAAGATGTTTGGTTCCCATCAAAATGGGTGAATATTTGGCTAATGTTTGGTGTGATATCCTACCTATGAAGATTGGCCATGTACTCCTTGGTTCTCCTTAGTTGGATGATTTAGGTGTGATTCAAGGACATGAGAATGCATGTCTTTCACTACAATGGAAAGAAAATCATTTTGAAGTCCGCTCTACTATTGATCAAGTCAAAGTTACTCAACTTGGAGACACTACAAGCAAAGGCAATGAATGTGTTTGAAGACATCCGAAGTTCTTTAGACATCCCAATTGTTGAGTTTGTCATTCCCGATGTGCTTATTGATGCCAACTCTCAATTCAAGTCTATGATGCTGCCAAAGGAGCATCACTCAAGTGCTGGCTTTCAAAGAATCGAAGTTTGCTTCTCCCTTTTGATCCTCCAACATTTCAAAATTTGAGGCCGAATTTTTTCTAGCTAGGAGAGAGTTGATGTAGGACAAGAAGCAAGACCTTGGGAATATCCTTGCTAGAGAATAATTAAGAAGAGTAGGGTTAAGGAATTGTAAGGTTAAGTTAGTAGTATGTGTGTTTAATATTAATTAGTATAGGATTATGTCTATTTGGGGGTTGTTTGTGATATTTGTGTAAAGTAGAGATATGTTTGTAACGTAATGTAGTTTTAGGGGTTTATGTGTAATTTATGTAAAGAGGTTTTCTTATAAATAGTGTATGAAAGCAATGATGTAGGCAGTTGTTGATGAATTTGAATAAATGTAGTTTGTTTTAATGACTAAAAATTAAGAAAAACAAAATATTAATGAAGTGCAAAAATTAAGATGATTATGTTCATAGATTAGTATATTTTTCATTTTATTTTTCACTTTTCTTGATAATCAAACATGAAAATGTGGATTCTTTGATGAAACACGTAGGCCTGGTTTGGAACTGCTGCTTCTCAGGCTGCTACCTCAAGGAAAAGTCATTGTTTCATTTGCTGCCTTCTACTGTTCATACTATTGTGTTGATTTGCTTATGAGAAAAATTTTCCAGGATGTTAAGAACAATTTGTCTTAACAGCCTTATGTTGTTTTTCTTTTCTTTTTTGTCCTTTGGCTAGAATTTTTCTAGCCTTTTGTATTCTCTTTGCATGTGTGTATGGCAGCACAATATTGTGCGATGCACAAGCAATAATATTTATTCAGATCCGTCATTTAAGAATATAGATTACATTAGAAACAGTTTTCTTATGTTTATATAACAAGAACATTCAGTTCTGTCATTTAAGAATATAGATTACATTAGAAACAGTTTTCTTATGTTTATATAACAACAAGAATGTCATTATGTGCCTATGTATGACATCCATACACACCCAAACATGTGTGGAATAATTATTTATTTGCATTACCCATAATTCAATATATTTAAACATGTTAATTATTTTTTATTATCTCAATTCTGCACAAAGGTCAACCCTTGAATTATTTAGACTTATTTATTTGTATTACACATGATTAATTATTTGCTTTGAAAGTGAACTTAAGATAGCTCCTGAGTCAGTAGCTGGGACCTTTTGATTAAGCTGTTGCAAAGAATCAATATTCCTCCAATGTTTACTAGTTGTATTAAGGAATCAGGAATGTACCTCAACTCCTTTTTTTTTCCTTTTTCCTTCTGTTTTAATGGCTCTCTGGATTTTTTTTTTAAAATTTTTTGAGAAAAGGGGTTAGGTACTCCCCTACCTGTTTGTTATGCTATGCTGATGGAGGTTCAGATCAAGCAGTTTCAAAGCTTCTCTTCTCAAGGATGCTGCAAATTTCAAGCCTGTTGTAGTAAGATTGGCCTCACTCATCTTTGTTTTGTTGATGACTTGCTCGTGCTCATTTTTTCCCCATCAAGAATGTGGTGAATGTCTTCTATCACAGGACTGGTCTGAAAGCTAATACTACTAAATTTAAGTTATTTTGCTCTGTATTCCTTCTAAATTTAGGTTATTTTGCTATGGTATCCCTTCTAATGTCAGGCCTGCAATTGTTAAAATGTGCTTGATGCCTCTGAAAGAAGCTCCCCTGACAGATATGTGGCCTTCCTTTGCTTACCATCCAGCTCTCCAATGAGGATTGTAAAATTCTTTTGGACAATATCTCTTCAAGAATAAACTCCTACACCAACAAGTATCTCCTATGCTGCTAGTATGCAATTGATTAGTTCAGTTTTATTTAGTATTCATTCCTACTAGACTCTATTTTAAGTTACTCTAAAAATTGAGTTTGGAAAGAAGCTTTAAAGCTTTCCTTGGAAGGGTAATGATTGGAATACTTGCCCTGCATTTGGGAGCATAGATTAGGGACCTTAAATATATACGTACAAATGAAGCTAGATCGATTGTTTTTCATATTTTCAATTGTTATCATCCTTGTTTTCTAATCTGTGGTGCATGATTAGCTCATCTTTCTAATTTGCGCTGTGAAATGATTCTTGCATGATAATCGCTGCAAATCCGACTGATCATCCACTAGATTGGTTACAAAGCTTGCCTTAAATTCCTCAATTTTTCTCTTGGACAATTATTACTTATCAGTGTGCTACATAGGTTTCTCTGATCAGGCTGGTATATTTGGAATATTTTGATTACTACCAACTGATTTAGATCCTCTGTGAATTTAATGATTTTCATTGCTCTATCAGTGCAAATGATATTTCTCGGCTATTCTTAGAGAACTCTTATGTTGTGTTTGGGAGCATGAATTTCAGACCTTTGATTTGGATTTGAATGGTTTTGGACAAATTTCAATACAAGTTTATATTTACATCTTATCCAAAATCTAATATAAATCCAAATCCAATACTTCTCAAACATAAGGTTATTGTAAAATTTCCATGATTCTTAAATCATTCTTGGAAATTAATGCATGGCTTTTGGTGTGTTTGTGCAAGAGTCTGCACAAAAGTTGACATTAAGGAAGAAATATAAACTTTTATTAAGTATTGATGTACCATAGCTTGGGAGCCACTTAAATTCTAAAATTGTTCTCTTTCTGCATACTTAGACATTGTAAAGCCTAAAAACTTAAGAGGCTGCGGATAGTATGAAATTTAATGGCCTTTTCCTGTAAAAGAGAGAGGCTATCTCTGCTATTAGATTTTAATACAATTGAGAGTGATTGCTCTCTCCCAGTTTGCTGCGTAGTTGGTATGGAAGATACTTTAAGCAATTTCTTTTTGGTTCAAGTATGGAACTATAGTGATGTTCCCTTGTGTCGTCGGCACTTGGGCCAACTAAAGGGTATTGGTTTCATTTGGGCATAAAAGTCCTTATTGGGGTTTCTGCTGGTAATTGCCCCACACTAATTGAGATAAGAAAAATTAGAAAATTTTGCCAGGATTCATATTTGGGTTCTACTATTCGAGGTCATTCCAGCTCTGCTCTTTTTCTCCCTAAAAACATTGGTGAAGTTAAAAGCTTATTCGTTATTTTTTTAGAAGTGAAATGAATGAAATACTACAAGATACAAGTAAGACGGCATGATGTTTGTATTAATGAAGAGGGTTGGGCTTAAAGGTCTAGCTGAGTGGAATGAAACCACACCAATCGAATTGTGTTGGCACATTTGTTTCTCTAAGAATTTTCTTTTGATTGTGTGGATTTGTACTTACAGGCTAAAAAAGGAAATTATTCAAGCAGTCAAGTCCTCTTTGAGCAACACTCAAGCATGAAAAAGGATTTTAAAAGCAAGGGTTGGATAATATGATAAAAATGTATAGCTAAGAATAAATATGAGCAACAATCTCCTAATTAATCCATGAGCATATGAACATAAAATTAAATGAAGTTTCTACAAAATGTATCTTGCATCATCGATTTCATAGAGTGGATCTTGTCTGGACAATAGACAACTCTATACCATTCCCAAGAGTTGTGACTTGATGAAAAATCACGCTAATGGTAGAACGAAGGCAAAGACTGTAAGTTTAATATAAACATAATTTAATCATTGGATCTTCGAAACTCATAATTTTATACAACAAACAAAAAACTCATACCTTGATTCATGCTTCCAAGTAAATATCCTTGACTGTGTTTCTATCTCACGACCTTACGTTTCCTTGTACTTTTCTTAATTTGATGGAAAAGTAGCAAAAGCCTTCTAGGATGAGATAGGACTAGCCCCAACCAGCTTTATGTACTAATCACTTCCATCAAGTGATTAATTTACATTCATAACTTATCATAATTATGAATCCTCATATTCCGAGAAGTCATTATTGTAAATAGACTCTTCATATTTGGAAAATCAATATTATTATAACATTATTATATTTAAAAACCTTTCATATCATGTAAATAAATATAATCATAATTTTATTCGAGACAATTTATTTATGTCTTACATTCTTCCACTTGGCTCAAGTGAAATTACTTAACATAGGTGATCATAATGCGCATACATTAGTTATCATTACTATTTAGAAAACTTGTAGGAGTCATGGTGGTTCCATATCATCTTTATTAATATAGTTCCTTCCATGCACTACAATACAAGTTCCACTACATATACAAATTTTTAGTTGCGAGGCATACATTAGGTCCAACTTTAATCATGTTATCATTATTCCATAACAATAGAAAATAGAAATAACAAAAACATTTTCATTATCAAGCGCAAATATCAATTGAACAGCATACATTAAGATTCAATAATGCCCATCTTTTCAACATGACCAATAAAAGTTTTAGGCGGCAATCCTTTTGTCAAGGGATCTGCTATCGTACAATTGGTGCTGATATGTTCAATTGACACTTTTGTTTCTGTACGTCTTCTTTAACAACAAAGTATTTCAATTCCATATGCTTAGCACCGTTGGAATACTTATCATTCTTAGAGAAGAAGACACCTGCGGAATTATCACAATAAATTTTCAGCGGCTTGGCGACACTGTCAATTATTCCAAGTCTTAAAATAAAATTTCGCAACCAATTAGCCTGAACTGTAGCCTCAAAGCAAGCTACAAATTCAGCTTCCATAGTGGATGCAACAATTATTGATTGCTTCGCACTCTTCCATGAAATTGCTCCTCCGGTTAGCAAGTATACGTTGCCAAATGTGGACTTTCTTGTATCCACACATCCAGCAAAATCAGACTTTGAATATCCAACCAACTCAAGATGATCAGACCTTTGATACATAAGCTTGTAATCTTTCGTTCCTTGCAAATATTTTAGAACTTTTTTTGCAGCTTTCCAGTGAATCATTCCTATATTACTTTGATATCTTCTAAGCATTCCAACTGCAAAGCTAATGTCAGACTCTGTGCACGTTTGAGTGTACATCAAGCTCCCAACAATAGATGCATAAGGTACATCCTTCATTTGCCTCCGTTCCATATCATTTTTAGGACATTGCATGAGACTGAACTTGTCTCCTTTCTAAATTGGAATGGGTGATACTGAGCATTTGTCCATGTTAAATCTCTCTAAAACTTTATTTATGTAACCTTTCTGAGACAAACCAACCAACCCTTGGGACTGATCTCGAAATATTTCTATTCCGATCACATACTTTGCCTCTCCCATATCTTTCATTTCAAAGTTTTTAGAGAGAAATTCTTTAGTATCATGTAACAGACCAAGATCATTAGTTGCAAGCAAAATGTCATCAACATACAGAATCAGGAATATAAACTTACTCCCACTAATCTTCAGATATATACACTGATCAACAATGTTTTCTTTAAATCCAAAGGAACCAATGGTATTATTAAACTTAAGATACCATTGTCGGGAAACTTGTTTAAGTCCGTATATTGGCTTCTTAAGTTTACACACCAAATTTTCTTTCCTTCAACTGTAAAACCCAATGGTTAATCCATATAAACATTTTCATCTAAATTCTCATTTAGAAAGACAGCTTTCACATCCATTTGATACAACTCTAAATCGTAATGAGCTACTAAAGCCATAATGATTTTGAAAGAATCTTTCTTAGAGACCGGTGAAAAGGTCTCTTTATAATCAATACCATCTTTCTGAGTAAAGCCTTTAGCAACAAGTCTGGCCTTGTAACTTTCAAGGTTACCACGAGAGTCTCGTTTGGTTTCAAAAACCTATTTACATCCAACTCTCTTGCAACCTTCTGGCAATTCTACAAGATCCTAGACTTCATTTTGTTCCATAGACTTTAACTCTTCTTTCATGACATCCATCCATTTATCAGAATTATCACAGCTAATGGCATGTGAAAACAAAACTGGATCATTTTCAATTCTTAAGTCAAAATCTGACTCTTGAAGATAAACCACATAATCATCCAAGATAGCAGATCTCTTTTCTCTTTGAGATTGCCTTAACGCAACCTCTTGTGGTTTTTCTATAATAGGTTTACTTTGAATAGCGGGAGTTGTAATTTCCTTAATTTTCACATTTAATGGAACCATACTCTCACTAGTTTCATCATTTTCAATGAAACTAGCATTTCTAGTTTCAACTATTCTTGTGACATGATTAGGACAATAAAATATATACCCTTTTGATTTTTCTGGATAACCAATGAAATTACCACTGATTGTTCTTGCATCCAACTTTTTTTCTTGTGGGTTATAAACTTTAATTTCTGCCTGAGAACCCCAAATATGTAGGTGTCGCAAACTTGGTTTCCTACCAGTCCAAAGCTCAAATAGTGTCTTTGGAACTGCCTTACTAGGAAGACGGTTTAATACATACATGGCAGTTTTTTGAAGCATACATCCACAACGAATTGGGTAAAGACTTTCTACTTATCATGCTCCTAACTATATCCATCAAAGTCCTATTACGCCTTTCTGATACACCATTTTGTTCTGGTGTACCTGGTATTGTGTATTGAGCACAAATACCACATTTTTCAAGGAATTTAGCAAAAATGGATCAGGTAGTTGTCCAGTTTCGTTATACCTTCCATAATATTCACCTTCTCTATCAGATCTAACAATCTTCACCTTTTTGTCTAATTTCCTTTCAACTTCATTTACATAAATCTCCAAAGCTTTTACCGCCTGAGATTTATCATGTAGCAAGCAGACATATCCATAACGTGAAAAATCATCGATAAAGGTGATACAATATCTATCATTACTGAACGTATTTATGTCAAAGGGTCCACATATATCCATGTGTATAATTTCTAGAAGCTGAGTGCTCCTTGTGGCTTCTTTCTTTGTGTGTCTTGTCTGCTTTCCTTTAATACAATTTACACAAATGTCAAAGTCAGTGAAATCCAAATCTGGAAGTATTCCACTCTTTACTAATTTTTCCAATCTTTCTTTGGAAATATGACCTAACCGTTTATGCCACAAGTAAGCAAATCGTTCATTCACTAAACTTCGTTTAGTGCCAATACTATCATGCGAGGTTAAAAGTGTTTCAGCATAATGATTATCAAGTTTTAACTTATATAATCCATCACAAAGCATACCACAACCAACCATATAGGTATCCTTAAATAAATTGAAAAAACCTTTATTAAAATTACAAGTGTACCCAGAAACATCCAATTTAGATAATGAAACTAAATTCCTAGAAATACTAGGAACATAAAAAGTCTCATATAAATGCAAACAATAACCAGTGTCTAGGATTAAACGATAAGTCTTGACAACTTCAACTGGCACTTTTATTCTGTTCCCCATGAAGATAAACTTCTCATTTGGGTTTATGTTCCGGATTGTAAGAAATCCTTGCATCATATTAGAAACATGAGTTGTACATCCAGAATCAATCCACCAAGTATTATAAGGAACTTTAGCTAAATTTGATTCGAAATATACATAAGCACCAGGCTTACCCTTCCTTTCGTACCAAGCTTTCCGTTTCAAGCAGTACTTCTGGTAATGTCCAGGTTTTCCACAGAAACGACATTAGTCCTTACTTGATACCTTCTTTTGGATATGAGAAGAGGATTCATTATCCTTTAAAGATCATTTCCCCTTTCCATGCTTCTTTACTTTCTTTTCAACTCCTTGATTGTTCACATAATGAATACAGTGAATTCCTTTATTGTTCAGTCGTGTTTCCTCTTGAACTAGCATACTGTGCAACTCATGCACATTCCATTTATCTTTCATGGTGTTATAGTTCATTTGAAACGGTCCATACTCAGTTGGTAATGAGTTTAAAATGAACTGAACAAGAAAGTTTTCATTCACATCTATTCCTAAAGTCTTAAGTTTTGCTGCAATATTTGTCATTTCAACAACATGCTCATGCATAGTACGAGAACCATCAAACTTCATAGTGGTTAACGTATCCATTAATGTCCCAACAAGAGACTTATCTACTGTTTGGGAATGCTCTCCTACAAACTTTAAAAACTCTTTAGCACTTTCAGTTTTGGGAATAACTATCTTGATGTTATTTGCAACACTTATTCGCATAAACATTAAACTTAACCTGTTTGATCTTTCCTAATTATTGTAATAGGTTATTTCTTCAGCACTGCAAGAATCAGTAATAGCAGCAGGTTGATCACTTAAGAGTGCCAAATCAAGATCCAATACACCGAGGTGAAATTGAACTTATTCACTCCAATCATCAAAATTCAACCCATTAAACATTGGAACAGATGAAATATGCAAGTGTAACGATCTAGACATTGGTACTACGAAAATTAATCATACTTAATGCTTTGAATGAAACATTTATAAGATCACAAACATAAATATATTAATGTTTTCCTTTGGGAAAAACACTAATGTAAAGAGCTTTGAAATGATGCTAATTAAATTTTTAATTTTAACATTACTTTGGTAATATTATGCGCACTCATTATAAGTATCTATTATCTTTGGATAAATAGATAAAATAATAATAATAATATTACCAAAACATTATCCTTATATTATAAGAACAATTAATCAACCTTTGGGTGATTCTTGATATCTTATAATAATTTAATATCATTCTAACATCAAACATATGAGTACTTTACTTCATGATTTAATCATTTTGGTGATTAAAATCAAAATACTTTATAACATCAAAATGTTAAAATATTGTGAGTAACGTAAACATGGACTCATATTAGCATGCATTAACATTATATATATTTACTATCACATCAGACAATCTGCACCATCATAATTTTTTTTTAAAGAAATATCATGGCAGAACAGAATTAAACACAGTGCACATAAAATAAATTTGAAGACGTGCTGCATTGTGAAATTTTATTAACCAATGTCTTGACTCATAAACTAAAATTTAACGAAACATGAACCTTTAATCATAATAAAAAAATCATGAGTTTCTAAAACCTAAGCTCTGATACCATATGTAAGTTTAATATAAATATGATTTAATCATTGGATCTTCGAAACTCATAATTTTATACAATAAACAAAAAACTCATACCTTGGTCCATGCTTCCAAGTGAATATCCTTGGGCTGTGTTTCTATCTCACAATCTTACGTTTCCTTGTGTTTTTCTTAATTTGATGGAAAAGTAGCACAAGCTTCCTAGGATGAGATAGGACCAGCCCCAACCACCTTTATATACTAATCACTTCCATCAAGTGATTAATTAACATTCATAACTTATCATAATTATCACTCCTCAAATTCCGAGAAGTCATTAGAAGTCATTATTGTAAATAGACTCTTTATATTTGGAAAATCAATATTATTATAACATTATTATATTTAAAAACTTTTCATATCATGTAAATAAATATAATCATAATTTTATTTGAGGCAATTTATTTGTCTTAGAAAGACCTCTTTTTATTTGTATATTGTTTGAAGTAATTCTTACCATCATGGTCTACTTGTACATACAAGACCTTCACTAACAAAATGTTGACTTTTTCCGATCCTTGTTTTGATGCTGACAAAACACAAGTATCTCATGTGTGTACTAAGCATGTGAACAAGTTTATAATTCAGATCACACATAAAATTAAGGAAAAATGGAAGCCATGATGAGACGCATAAAGCTCGTATCAACCTGGCGTATTCCATAAAGATTGAAGAGTAAAGAAGAAGAAGAAGAAGAAGAAGACATTAATTTTTAATTGTAATGCATTTTATTTTTTGGTCTATAATAATGCATATCATGCATGATGTGGATGAAAACTCAAACCAACCATAGATAGACCTTAGGGGACCAACAATTTTTATGAAAAACCTTTTCCATCAAAGTCTAAAAACATAAAAAAAAGGTTTTAAAATGTTTTAAAGTTAAAATAGGGCCAAACTTGTATTTTAACTAGGCTAGGTCGACTGACCCTTCACATTTTAAACACCTCAGCTGATTGAACTTGCCCTAAGGGCAAAATTGTAATTTTGGTCAAGATCGGCCAACCGACCCCAAAATGAACTAGTTGGCTCAGCTAGCCGACCCTACTCATAGGATTTTTTTAACATGCTCCGGTCGACCGAATTTTTAGTTCAAAAAGGGCACTAGCCGACCGGTCACCTGGACCGGTAGACTGACCTTAAGCCTCAACTGACCAAACCTACAAAGGGTTCGGAATCGCCTTTGGCCAACCAACCGGTGCTTTCCACGGTCGACCGATCACCTCTAGAAATTCAAATTTTTGGTTTGGGTTTGTTGATCGACGATGCTTTGGCTCGACTAAACCTCTCAGATTTGTTCATTTTTTAGCTCTTAGATGCAATTATTTTTTAATTAAACAAATTAAGAAATACCCTCCGTGTCTGAAACGGTCATATTTTTGCAAGACTCTATAAATACCCCCTTATTACTCATTTTTAAATTGATGATTAGATTGAAAATCCTCTAAAATATTTTTGGGCATTATTTTCAAAAGCTTGCAAGATTTTACTCTCTGTCCTTTTATTTCTTTTGAAAATCATTTTGAAGAGACTATTAAATTTCTATATCAAAAGTTCATATCTACTCTCAAATATTTTTGAGAGTGATTTTATTATTTCTCCTACATGTTTATTTGAAAACTCTTCTTGGGAGAAAATCATTTTGGGTTATTTCTTACAAAATCTTGAGCATATATAAACTCATATACATTGTTTGAAAGATTTTGTATTACACAAGTTTCTCCTCTCCATCCTTCATTTCTAAAATCATTCTTGGAGAAATTTTAAGAGTTTTTTTTTTTTTTTTTTTAAATAAGGCTTTGAGCAATATATTTATTGATATATACTTTGCTTGAAAAGCTTCTTGCATTCAAATCATCCATATTTATCTTTGCCAAAACCCTAGGTTCTCCTTCATTTTACTTGAAAAACATTTTTGGAGAAAGTTTTATTTGGGTTTAAATCTTTGAAGTGCTAATCATATTTATCTTACTCAAAGATTACGAAAACTATATTAAGAAAAACTCCTATACTCACTTGAGCTTTATTTCATATCTTGTGTGAGTGCATTTTATAGCTTAATTGTGTACAAACATTGCTTCTGAGAAGCATTCTATTTTGTACAAAAATATTATCTATTGTATTCTAGGTGTGGCCTGAAGAGGGAGACTTGTCCTGTAAAAAGTCCCGGATTGACTCAGACTTGGTTAGGAAAGCTGGGATTTGCACCATCTCATAAAGTGTGCACAGTTTGGCTCAATTTGGTGAATTGAGCTGAGGTGTCTCCACCTTGTAAGGAGAAATTGGTTGTGGCTTAGTCCCGTAATTTGAGTTGGAGAGTCTTCGCCCCGTAAGGAGAGTGTAAGTGGCGTCACTCCGCTCTATTAAAGTGAGCACTTAGTGAATCCTTGGGATGCTAGCTTAAGACGGGGACGTAGGCAGGATTGGTCGAACCCCGATAACAAGTTTTGTGTCGGTTCTTTATTTTTCGCACTTTAAATTTCTGTACATGTTTGTTTAATTATTTATTGTTGATTGTTTTACATTCATGCTTAAAATATTTGCGGAATTAGTATCTTCTTAGAAAGACCTTAGGTTACGTAATACTGATTGTGATTTGAACCTAACCTAAGAAGAAACTTTTAAAAACCCCATTCACACCCCCCTCTTGGGAATACACCAATTCCATCACATAATTTCAATTTTGGTGCATATGACTCAATACCAAAAATGGGGTTCACATGCTATAATAGCCATTGATTTTAATGATCCTAAGAGTCCAGTATCCCATTTAATTCAGGTTTTATAAATTGGGTTATGCCAAACCATAAAATTCTAAAGATCCGTTTAGTTATGGAAAATAATTTGAATTTTTTAATTTTGATTTTCGAAAAATTTACAAAAAGACTAGCTAATTTGTCAATTTTACTATATTTGTATAGAGAAAATGAAAAATAATAAAAAGTTTTGACTTTATTTGCTTGTGGAAACATTTCTATTTTCCATTTTTAGTTTTTCAAGAAATTACTAAAAAATCATCTTATTTTCCAATTTTCTAAATTTATATAGAAAAGTTAGAAAACATCTTTTTATTGCTTTCTACATTTATAATTTCTTACACTATGTTTGGGACCATGGAGTTTCTAATATTGGATTTGAATTTAAGTGGAAAAATATGGTATAAATTAGATTGATTTTTTTTTTCTAAATCAATACAAATTTGAATTTTAGACCCTATCAACATCGGATTTTGTTTGGGGTCTTGACGAAGGGAATGACAGTCCCAAAACGAGAAAAAGATTTGAAGAAAAGGGTGTAAATCAAGTAAAAACTTATAACACGGAGTTGCTACCTTATTTTTTTATTTTTGAAAACACAGGAAAAATAAAGAAAATCCTAAAAAAGTCTGCAAAACTCAAGTTTGAGTTTGGGAGTATATTTATGTGTAGGGAAGGTGATTAACTAAACATCTCAGTGATGACTAACCGACTAGCACCTTGATTGATACCTGTTCACAGGATGGTTACAACAATTATGTATTGTATACCTTTAAAACAAAAGAAAAGTGTAAAAAATAGGAGAGAAGATCCCTTTTGGTCCTTCAGTGTTAATGTTACTTTCTGAACACTCCAAGATAACTTCGAAGAGCCCAAAATATTGCTCTAAAATGGGTTTGGTCCTTAAACCCTAATTTTGATGAAAACATGATGATGGATTATGGATTACGAAAACTATTACTTTGAAAGTGTCGGACTTGTATTAACAATTTGAAAACAAAAGTTTAAGAAAAGGGAAATTGAGTTTGTATTATTGGTCTTTGATAGAAAGGAGTGAAAACAGTGGATTTTGAAAAAGATTTTGAGTTGAAAAACATAATTTGATGATATGTATGAATTTTCTAAAAAGGCTAGGGCTCATTATGGACCTTTTAAAATCTAGAAAATTGCAGGAAAACACATACTTTTTGGGATTTTTGAAAAATTATATTTTTTTTTCAAAAAAGATTTTATTACTAGACAAAACAAACAACCATGGATCATTCAATCTAACTCTGTTGGTCAGAATTTTAATCTTTCTCGAATCATACGATTTTTAAAAGTTAAAAACCTATGCTATGCCTAGGGATAAGGGGAATAAAATACTATACAGTAAAGTGTTCTCCTTGTCCCATCATAAGCCCAAACTAGATTTTGGGAATCAAGAGGTAAAATTTTGAGATTTTTTTTTTTTAACATTGACCAGATTAAATGCTAATACACATACTAAACCATACACATTAATATACCATTAGTACTCACATGCATTGTGACATACATACATATATGAAGTAAATACACATACATACACACTCAGATACACATACACATACATATGTTCACACACACACACACACACACACACTCACACACTACATGTATACACATACACATATGCAAACATATGTATACATATAAATACTAATAAACACACTAATAAACGTAAATACACGCATATATTCTATACACATACATACATGCTTATACTCATGCACACTAGAAATATATAAATATATTCATATATGTATATATTATATATACACACATAATGCCTATATCTACATATATCAATATTTATATATTTACACTTATACTAAATATATAAGTATAAGTAATAAATATATACATATTATTCCATATATACATACATAAATATATTACATATACACATATTCATAAGAAAATTTTACATAGACATAGTCAAATAAACTCTCTTAGCCTATAAGGTCTCCACATAATAGTGAAGGTCCCATGACATTTTAGCTATGGAATTTTGCTGATGCTTTTATGATCCCTCCAATTTATAAAAAATATTTAGCAAGTTGAGCTACCTTTATAGCCACATTGTTGTCTCTTAGCTTGTGCTTCTAGCATCTCATTTCTTTTGGTATTGGTTGGCATGGTCTTTTACCAAAGATTCACAATCCCACAAGAAAGGCAATTGAATTCATGTAGCAATTAACCTGGCTATAATACCAACTGTTATGGGCTGAGCATTTCACGCTTTTGTGAAGGATTGTGCGGTCCTAACTGAAGCACTCTTACTTAACTAGTTAGCCAAAATTTTACCATGGTTTACCAACAGTACTCATTTATAGTAATTGAATGAAATGTATGAGGAAGTAGTGAGCAACTCATGAAAGTAATGACAAGCAAGTGGTAAAAATTGAAACATCATAATTTATTAAATAAACATCTCCATTAAACATGTGTGTCTAGCGAGAGAGTCAAAGTAGGCTAAAAACGTTTACAATGACTAGTGAGTTTTAAAAATTTATGAATACTCACCCTCCCCTAAAGAGTTTTATATGCAAATCTAGTTTTGACACTAAAAAACATCAAATTGTCCAAGGAGTCATACTCCCATTTTTACCCTAAGATAGAAATACCCCTAAAAAATAAACCTACTCTAATGTATATATATGATGGTAACCCATCCCATGCACATGAGGCAAACATTCATAGGCAAATAAAATGCCCTGAACAAGTTTGGCTCATGATGGGCAACATTTGTCATTCATGATAAAGGTCACTCAATCATCAAGCGATGGAGCAAACAAGCGTTAGGCATGGTCATCATGGCATGAGAGGTTTGTCAATTGTAATAATTAGACCCTTTATATAATCTTTTGAAATGACCCGCATTTATGATTAGGATTAATGTTTAGAAACATTTCCAATTTATTATGAGGATTGATGTCTTTAATTTATGACTTGTAAGTTATAACTATATAAGGTTTGACTTGAAAGGGTTATAAATATATGTAATTTCTACCATAATGAGACTTTCAAATTAATCATATAATACAATAGGCCAGTGCTAAATAGGCATAATTGTTAGCGCGCATGTTTCCTTTTTAAGTGGCACACATAACACATCTTGTTTTATTTGAAAATACTATTATCTAAATTATTATAATTATTATTTTATTCAAAAAAATCAAATATGGGAGATGAGATTTTACAGTAACTACTTGATATACTAAGACTAAGTCTCCTAAGACTAAGTCGTTGGTTTAAAATTCAAATGGAAAATTTTGAATTTGATTTGAAATTCAAATGAGAGATTTTGAAAACTCATAATCCCTTGAGGGTAGGAAATGTGAGAGGAAATCTCTCAGTGGATGGGGTCTTGACCAGTCTATAAATAGGGCATATGATTAACCATTAAGTTATACATATTGACTTACGGTGATATAGAACTAGCCAAAAACACTACTCCTCCTACTTCTCTGAACATAGTGAGAGTAAAGAGAATTCCCAAATCTCTTATCTATTTCTCATAATTCTCTTTCTTATTTTAGATCCCTTTCTTGAAGACTTGAGTAGTTATGGTTGGAGATCCCTTTCTCGAGGACTTGAGTAGTTATGGCTAGAGGTCAAATCACTGTTCTCTTCCTCTTGTAAATAATTGTTTGTTTGTAGTTTTTAAAATTATGCTTTCATTAGTGGTATCAGAGCCAACTCCATGCCATATTGCTTAGTTTCTATTATTCTAAAATCACATGAAATTATTTTTCAAGAAATTGATTTTGATATTATAGTATTAATTTCTATGATGAAATTCACTTGGCATGCACTGTTCTTACATATGCAAACTTGGTTTATCTATTGTGTTTATTTTACTATTCTCATGACACGTTTTTATTTCCAAAGAGAGATTTTATTTTTGATTGGTTTGTTCACTGAGTGGCCTCTGTTTTATGAGAATGTTTTTGTGTTGAGTTTTTTGTGTAACAGTGAAGTCACTGTGAGGAAGTGAAGTTGCGTCGGATCAGGAGGTAAGGAAGGGCCGGCGGCGCTAGGGTTTCCTGAGAGCCAAAGAGGGTTGAAACGGCGTGGGTTGTGTCGTTTGGGCCTAGGGTATTGGGCCGTGGGCTGCATCTGGCCCATTGAGGAGAAGAGCCTTGTTAAAGCTCACAGGTCGTGGGATCTGGGCCTAGCTCAGTTCAGTAAATAAACCAGTTAGGTTTATAAAGCCTGAGCCATTGGTCAAATAGGTCGGCCCACTCTAAGGCCTGACCCGATAAAATGTACATAGGAGACTCTGCAAACTTGACCCGTACTCGTACTTGATCTGCGCATCTAGACAGAGCTTGGCTCGGTTCAGTGAACTGATTGACTGAACCAGTTGGCTGTTGACCAAACCAGACCGGTCAACCCTTTGACTGGTCAAACCAAAAAAAAAAACATGTGCATAAATATTTAATGCATGTCATATATGCATTTATTAATTTTTATTGGCCTATAATTGTGATTATTATTTGTGCATTTATTAAATTTTTATGTAAATGCCAATATGTCTTTATTAATTAGGCTTATTGTTGTTAAAATTGTATTTTATTCATATACATTAGTATTGAAATACATGATTATATAATCCTTAATTAAATTAATGGACTATTTGCTGTGGGGTATGGATGTGTACATCTAAGGAGATTCTGTCTAGGAGATTGGATTTTAAGTGGGACCATTGTGACCCCTCCATCTTTCCTGGAAATCTTGAAGTTCTGTCTAGGAAAGAAAAATATTTCCTAAGAACTTACTTGGTAGTGCTATTCGTTTCTACAGTAAAATAAGCCTAGAATATTAAAGTTTCTAAATAATGGATTAAGCTATATCAAGAAAAAAAGATATCATTGTGTATTTTAAAAATTAGCCACAACAATTTAATCACAGACGACTATTTTTTTTTTTATAAATTGGCTTTAAATCCACATTGCAATTAAGTCATAGTTGATGATTACTTTACCCTATAGGGAGGTAATTATTTTCTTTGACAAGATTGGAATAATATAGTGATTAAAAAAGGGAATACTAAATACCCACAGGTATAGGTTTCCTTATTCCACTAGTCTTATTATAAAGTATAAGCATATCTAATGCATTATGCAACCTATACCCACAAGAAAGGTTTAGATTTTTGCTTTTGAATCTAACATTGGTTGGTTCAAACTACAGTTTTGTTTCAAAGTATTAATTAAATTTCTTGGTTATTGCAATTGTTGTTACTTCTATTCTAAGTAATGATTCTCACATTCCAATTCTGAACGGTGAAAATTTTTCGGATTGGAAGGACAAAATCCTCTTGACATTAGGGTGCATTGATATTGATCTAGCACTCCATATTTACAAACCGACAGTACCTACAAAATCAAGTCTTGCTACATATCAATTGGCCTATGAACGGTGGGAGAAATCCAACCGTCTATGTCTAATGTTCATCAAGTTGCATGTTAGTAAGAGCATTAGAGGGTCAATTCCTGAGTGTGACTATGTCAAGGACTACAAAAAGGCTATTGAAGAGCAATTTGTTAGTTCTGACAAGGCACTTGCTGGCACCCTAATGAACAAGCTGTTAGTGATGAAACATAAAAAATCTAAGAGTGTGCATGAGCACATCAAGAAAATGGGGGACATTGCAGCCTGCCTCAAGTCCTTGGGGATTGAGATTACATAATCCTTTCTTGTCCATTTCATACTCAACTCTCTTCCTGCAGCATATGGACCATTTAAAATAACACACAACACACATAAGGAAAAATGGTCTATTAATGAGCTGCTGACTATATGTGTGCAAGAAGAAGAGAGGTTGAAACATGAAAATCTGGAGAGTGCCAATTTTGTCACTCACAAAACGGGATAAAGAAAGAAAGGTAAAGGTGCTAATGGTAAACCTTTTAAGAAGAAGGAAAAAGGGTCATTGAAATGAAATGACCATAGGGATGCATGCTTCTTCTATAAGAAAAAGGAGCACCAAAAGAAAGATTGCTTGAAATACAAGCAATGACTTGTGAAAAAAGGTAATCTCAATGTTCTTGTGTGTTATGAATTTAATTTCATGGATACTCATCATTATACATGGTGGATTGATTCAGGTACTACAATTCACATTGTTAATGTCATGTAGGGCTTTCTTAGCCTAAGGAAACCAATGGGAAGTAAACAAGGCATCTATTCTGAAAATGGTATGCGTTCACACGTTGAGGTAGTGGGGACTTTTAGGCTTGTTTTAGAAAATAAATTTCAACTAGATCTTGAAAACACTTTTTATGTACCTTCTTTTTCCAGAAATTTAATTTCAATTTCTAGACTAGCACATTTGAAGTTTCAATTTCATTTTGTAAACTCTAAAGTTTATTTATCTAAAAATTCAGTTGCCATAGGCACTGGAAGTTTAATAAATGGTTTGTCCAAATTAAATCTAGATCTTGTCTATGAGCAAAGTCTCCTAACAATGCATGATAATGTTGGTACTAAACGTACCATTATTGATGAGTCCTCCTCTACATTATGACACTGGAGATTAGGTCATATCTCCATTGAAAGAATGAAGAGATTAGTTAATGATGGAGTCCTCAAAACTCTAGATTTTTCTGATTTCAACACTTGTGTGGGTTGCATAAAGGGTAAGCAAACCAATAAGACAAATAAAGGTGCCAAGAGGAGTAATGAAATACTTGGGATCATACTCATTGATATTTGTGGTCCATTCAGTACCCCTTTTTTAAATGGTTAGAAATACATTATCTCATTTATTAATGAGCATACTCGGTATATGTATCTCTACCTTTTCTTTAGTAAAGCTGAAGCACTAGATGCATTCAGTACATTTAAAAAAGAAGTAGAGAAACAATTAGACAAAATTATTAAGATCGTAAGATCAGATAGGAGTGGTGAATATTATGGAAGATACACAGAATCAGGACAAAGACCGGGTCCATTTGTAGAATTTCTTAAGGATAAGGGTATTGTTGCACAATATACCATGTCGGGATCACCTTACCAAAATGGTGTTGCAGAAAGGCAGAATTGTACCCTTATGGATATGGTTTGGAGTATGTTAAGCAACAATGATCTTCCCTCATATTTGTGGAGTGAGGCCTTAAAAACTGCAGTGTATATCTTAAACAGAGTTCCATCTAAGGCGGTTCCCAAAACGCCATTTGAGTCATGGAAAGGGTGGAAACCAAGTTTAAGACACTTACACATATGGGGTTGTCCAGTTGAGGTCAAAATCTATGATCCAAAATTAAAGAAATTAGACCCTTGAACAATCAGTGGACACTTCATTGGTTATGCAAAAAATTCTAAGGATTATAAATTTTACTATCACTCACACGCACCTAGAATTGTTGAAGCTAGGAATGCAAAATTTCTTGAGGATATTGACATTAGTGGGAGCATTATTTCTCGAAAGATTGAGTGGGAGGAAACATAGAATAAAGAAAATGAATCTGTGAATAAGGGTAAAATGATTATCTTTCAAGAAAATCAATATGATGTCTTGGAAGAATAATCAAATCAAGAAATACCATCTCCACCTCAAGAAGAACAAGTCAATGTAGAGGCTGAAGTACAACACCCACCTGATATGGGTGACACTCAAACTCAAGTTTTAAGGAGGTCTTCAAGGGTAAGAAGATATGCTATTCATAGCGACTATCATGTATACTTGATAGAGTCTGACTTTGATGTTGGACTTAAATATGATCCCATCTCGTTTTCACAAGTCATGAGTGGGGAAAATTCAAGTATTTGGTATGATGCCATGAAGGAAGAAATGGATTCTATAGCTAAAAACCAAGTCTGTAATATCATTAAGTTACCTAAGGGAGTCAAATTTGTAAGTTGTAAATGGGTCTACAAGACTAAAAGAGACTCAAATGGTAACATTGAGAGATATAAGGCCAGACTGGTAGCCAAGAGATTCACTCAAGTAGAAGGCATTGATTACCATAACACTTTTTCTCCAGTTTCTAAGAAAGACTCATTTAGAATAATCATGGATCTTGTAGCTCATTTTGATTTAGAGTTATATCAGATGGATATGGAAACAACATTTTTAAATGGGGATCTTGAAGAAGATGTATACATGAAAGAACCTGAAGGATTTTTTTCTAATCAAGGCAATAATTTGGTTTGCAAATTAAAAAAGTCAATATATGGACTAAAGCAAGTCTCTCGACAATGGTATCTAAAGTTTCATGATGTTATTACTTCATTTGGTTTTACGGAGAACATTGTGGATAATTGCATATACCTTAAGATCAGTGGGAGTAAAATTATTTTCTTAGTCCTATGTGTGGATGACATCCTACTTGCAACCAATGATTTGAGATTGCTATATGACACGAAACAATTTCTCTCTAAGAATTTTGAAATGAAGGATTTGGGCGAAGCCTCTTATGTCATTGGCATAGAAATTCATAGAGATAGGTCTCAAAGGATATTAGGACTATCTTATAAGGCCTACATTGAAAAGGTTCTTCAGAAATTTAGGATGAATGAATGTAAGTTGAATGCAACACCCATTTTGAAGGGTGACAAATTCAGCTTAAGTCAGTGTCCAAAAAATATATTGGAAAAAGAAGAAATGGAAAACATTCCTTATGCATCTACAGTTGGCAGTTTGATGTATACACATGTCTATATGTTGACCCTATGGGTCATACCCTGTTTTGATTATGACAAATACTCAGGTATTTAATGACTGCCAAGTTGATGTGCAGGTTTATCTTAGTAGTATCCTATGATGGCACTCGGAGACCCGGACGAAAACGAAGACTCTAAAGACCCTAGATATAATTTATTTGTTGTAATTTATATTCAGGTTTGTAATAATTAAGTAGGAAAGGTCTGTAATAGTAAATAGGGCTTTGATTGTAATAATTGCATGCATCACCTGCATGGCTTAATACGTAAGCTCAAAATGAAAATGACCTTAGAAAAACCTTAGGAAACACCCATAGGTCGACCGACATCGAATTTTTTTGGTGTATTCAAAATTGGACCCTAAGTGACCTTAGGACACTCACCTTTACACTTGCATGTAGTAGGCACTTGAATAGGGTTTATATATTTCAAAACGGGACCGAAATGCACACTTGGTGCACTTTCGGTCGACCGAATTAGGTAGTTCATTTTGCCCTAGTCGACCGAACCAGGCCTGGGTCAACGATTGACCAAAGCCCTGGTCGACCGAACTAGGTACTTCAAAAAGACCCGGTCGACTGAAACCCCCTGGGGTCAAATGTTTGACCATCTGGTCGATCGAGACAAAATGAACTCCAACTACTTGGTCGACCGAGAGTCTTCGAGAGAAATACCAGCGGTCTGGTCGACTGAACCAGCTAGTTCAAAATGGCCCGGTCGACCGAACCTCAGAAATTTGAGAAATTGCCCTCTCCTGGTCGACCGAGTCCTCAGTTCAAAATTTCCCTGGTCGACCGAAACATATGAGACTTGGTCGATTGAAACATTTCTGGTTGACCGGACCTCTCGGGTTGCCCTAATTTTTATCGCGATTAAATATTTTTTAAAGGTTAAAATGCTTTAAACATCATTAAACTTCCCTAATAATACCCAATAGGTCCCCAACGGTCATATTTTCTCCTATGCCTATATATATGAGATCATTTGAGAAAATTAGTATGGATTAGCCACTTTGATTAAGGGAGAATTCTTTGAAATCCCAAAAACCTATACTACTCGTTTTTGAGCCTCATTCACTCATGCTTACCTTTCATTTGTGTCTACATCATTAGTAAGTGGATTGAGTGTTTGTTTGGAAAGGTTTGCTCTCCTTGTTCTATTTGATTGACACGATTTTATTTGAGAGCAAAACTTAAGGATTCTTAGGAGACTTTATTGATAAGTCTATGCTAAGAAGACTTTGATAGATCTTCTAAGCTTGCACCTTCATTGCAAGATCTTGAGAATATTGTATTTGTTTTGGGTGCAAAATATTTTCAAAATACCTTCAAATATCTAGCGTGCTTTATCTTGATAAATATTTTAAAGAGATATTTGTTTGTGTGAGAAAAATATTTGTTGCAATATTCATTGATTCATATTTCTAGTTGAATACAAAGATTACCCATCTTTTGCAAACCAAGCGTATACTTCATTTGATACTTGCATGCTTGAAACATCCTACTGATTGAAATACTTGAGACTTGACATCTTTGTGTGAACTTATTGGCTGAACATCTTGTGATACAAAGATTGCTTGTTTGACACTCTCACGTATGCATTACACTGATAGAAAATACTTTTGAGAGTTGAACCATTTGGACCACACTGAGCTTACATATTGAATCATATTGTGGTGTATGTTATTGCGCGCATTTGGCTACATATCTGCTTTACACGAAAGCACAATCATTGTACCATCTGATTATATACACATTTGTTGTATATCCAAGCATGGGCTTGAAGAGGGAGACTAGCCCTAGAATAGTCCCGGATTGGCTTAGACGCGGCTAGGAAAGCTAGGTGCGTCGTCCTGTTAAGGCGTGTAGGTTGAGGTCAGCCTCGCTAATTGACCTGGTTAAGGTTGAGGTCAGCCCTATGTTAATTTGACCTGGTTGCAAACGGTGTCGCTCCACCCTTAAGTGAGCCTTTAGTGGAATCCTCGGGCTTGCAAGCTAAAGGCGGGGACATAGGCACAGTTGGTCGAACCCTGATAACATATCGTGTGCCTTATTTATATTTCTACACTTTATCTTCACTGCATATGTATGTTTTGGAGTGAATGATGCACTTGATTTAAATTTCCGCATATTACATTATTGGCGCATTTGGAATTGCATAGAAGGACTATAGGTTGTTGTATATGAGAATTTCATTTAAACTTAGGAAAAAGTTTTAAATTCCAATTCACCCCCCCTCTTGGGAATACACCAAAGCTACACTATATAAGACTAGACATAGCATTTGCAGTAGGAATGCTTGGCAGATATCAAAGTAATGCTGGAATGGATCATTGGAAAGCTGCCAAAAAGGTTAGGAGATATTTACAAGGAACCAAGGATTACATGCTTACTTATAAGCATGTAGACAATCTTGAAGTGGTTGGATATACAGATTCAGATTTTGTTGGATGTCAAGATTCAAAGAAATATACTTCAAGATATGTCTTTGTGCTAGCAGGTGGTGCTATATCTTGGAAGAGCACCAAATGAACAATAGTTGCATCGTTTACTATGGAGGCGGAGTTTATAGCATGCTTTGAAGCAACTTCACAAGCCAAATGGTTAAAGAATTTTATCACAGGGCTTCAAATTGTGGATTCAATATCAAAGTGGATTTACTGTGATAACTCGACAGCAATGTTCTTTTCAAAGAACAACAAGAGTGGGAGCAGAAGTAAACACATCGACGTAAAGTACCTTGCTGTTAGAGAAAGAATTAAAGAACAAGAAGTGACCATTAAACATATAAGTACTGATTTAATGGTGGCAGACCCTTTGACCAAAGGGTTCTCAATCATAGTGTTTACAAAACATGTGGAAAGCATGGGATTGGTTAGTACATTTTGTTCTTGATCTCTTATTTAATTGTTGATAAAATCAATTTATTTGTGCACATATAGTATCTGTTCCTAAAATTGTCCATTAGGACATTAGACCCGCAATGACTTACACGAAGTCATGCATAAAGAGTTACCACAAAAAGTTTTATTAAGGAAGGTCATATATTGTGATACATGGAAGGAATTGTTTACTACATAAAGAAAAACAAAACCGCCATGATTCTTGTATTATCTTTCTATAAAAGTTAAAGTAGTTTTGTGGCCATATTTAGTTTTGAACTTCTCATCCCATACAGTCTTCAAGATGTATCATGTGAGCCAAGTGGGAGAATGTTAGCGCGCATGTTTTCTTTTTAAGTGGCACACATAACACATCTTGTTTTATTTGAAAATGCTATTATCTAAATTATTATAATTATTATTTTATTTAAAAAAATCAAATATGGGAGATGAGATTTTATAGTAACCAATTGATATACTAAGACTAAGTCTCCTAAGACTAAGTCATTGGTTTGAAATTCAAAAGGAAGATTTTGAATCTTATTTGAAATTCAAATGAGTTATTTTGAAAACTCACAATCCCTTGATGGTAGGAAATGTGAGAGGAAATCTCTTAGTGGATGGGGTCTTGACCAGTCTATAAATAGGGTATGTGATTAACCATTAAGTCACACATATTGGCTTACGATGAGATAGAATTGACCAAAATCCTTACTCCTTCTACTCTTCTGAAACACAGTGAGAGTAAAGAGAATTCCCAAATCTCTTTCTCTATTTCTCATAGTTCTCTTTCTTATTTCTGACCCCCTTTTTTGAAGACTTGAGTAGTTATGGCTGGAGGTTAGATCACTATTCTCTTCCACTTGTAAACAATTGTTTGTTTGTAGTTTCTAAAATTATGCTTTCAATAATTCCTTCTCTCTCTCTCTCTCTCTCTCTCTCTCTCTCTCTCTCTCTCTCTCTCTCTCTCTCTCTCTCTCCTCTTTTGTCCTTTAGCTACTTTCACCTTTAACTTCTTCCTCCTATTCTAATCTAAGTATTTTCACCTCAATCCATCTCCTTCTCCCTTCTTTCTATGATTTCGATGACTTTTCCCATTTCACCAGGGTATGTATGTAATGACCTGCTTACTTTACTACTTAATTAATCTCATTAAATATCCTGATACCATTAACTTATAACATAACAAAGTCAACTCGAACCCGTGGGTAACGGGGACATACCTGTCATACACAGTGGATCCACCCAACCATAAAATACAATACCAGAGTTACTTACATTCCATCATAATTTTGTAGATGTATATATACAATCCTCAAAAACACCAAAAGATAAAACTAAGATCTTGCATCAAAAACCTACTGACCCTAGTTCAAAAACTCACTTTTCTAATGGCGTAGTAAAACTACCTCTAATAGCGTGGAGCTCGGTCTGCTTGTCTTTCTGGGTTCGTTGAAATGGTTTAAATTGGGGTGAGACACCTCTCAGTAAGGAAAATAAACTAAATACAATTGTGTTGCAACATGAATATCTGCATGCTATAATAAATATACAGTACATATTACATGCTTGAAAACACTAATAATATTGTAATTGAATAAACATATAATTTCATAGTTATACTAAATCATACTGTATTTCACTGTTCATAAAATCATCTAATATAACTAGTAGTTCTGAAATTTACCTAGGATGAATAGTTAACTGATGTCATGTATTACCCCCCATGACGGGTTGTGCAGCTCGAAAGTGGGACCCGACAATGGCTGGCCAACCATCGTCGAGTCAAAAATTTATGTAAGTACGATGAGCTCGCCACACCTTGGTCTGGATTGTCAAGTGAACGTCTACAACTCTACACTAAAAGTCACATCGACTATCCATCTCCCACCCTCTCTACTGGCTGGGGTAGTTAGCACAATTCTGAATTGAACTGAACTATATTGCTACGGTACCGTGCTCCTGATAACTGATCTGAACTATCATCTGGGTTCTGATAACATATAGTATATGATAATATACTATTTTAACATAAATAGATTGATAGCATTTTCTGAATTTTGTCATAACATAAATAATCACGGCCTTGCGCCAAATAACACATATAACTGGGCCTTGCGTCGAATAACATACATAACTGCGGCCTTGCGCCGACTATCAATCACGTCCTTGCGCCGAACATATCATAAATACTGAACTGAGAATATGCACTGTTTATCATATATTCTAAAATCATAATTTCCTGTATTAATCATGTTATTCCTGAAAATAATTGTAAACATGCTTTTTATGTAAATTTGACTTAACATAACACAATATACGTGAAATAATATTCATGTCACACATACGTGGAATAACACAATATTCATGTCACAATATACGTGAAATAATATTCAGAACATGAATTCTGTTCTGAAATCACATTTCCTAACATTTTATACTAAAAATATATATTCTTGTGTAATAGCAGCATTTTCCCAAATATATTCATACATAGTACATGCTTTCTGAAAATTAATCTGCTATTAAAAAAAACAATTTTCATGAAAAATTACTGCTTTAGTTTACTCCTTTACCCGACTAATGGAAAGCCCTTAAAACGATTAGTCCTGTACCCTCAGGGCTCCTAACTTAATACCTTGAAAACAATATTTTCCTGAACAAAACTTTAGTATTTCTTCAAATACTACCTTTTCTACAAATGCAAGAATGCCAAATACTCAATAAAAGCCTTACCCTGAACTTGAGATGGAATCCAAGTTAGCCCCACCAATGATCAACTCCGGCAGACTTGAAGAGAACTTCCCCAAGAGTAGCGTGGTGGCTTCGGATCGTCGATCCAGTGAAGAATGA